>NC_135543.1:12706136-13010944 GCF_045843805.1 Urocitellus parryii
AGAGCCTGGAGCCTACCTAAGCCTAAACCCTGCCTTCAGGAGCTCCACCTGCAGGATTTCCTTGCACACTGCAGCAACCCAACTAACACTGCTCAGAAGGGAAGCCAAGAATCCTTTGAATCCAGTGAAAACAATTCTTTAGCTTTCCATGGGGATCATTTTTTCTTTTTATTTTCTCTGTTCAATTGTGACATGATAGTTCATAGACACTTACACAAATTCATATTTGTCTATTTATTCTCATTTCCAGCATTTTTTGAAGGCAGTTATTTTTCATGGATCAGTATTTTGTGGACTAGGAGGCTTAATGAGTCCATTTCATTTTGTTTTGTATTCTTTCAATTTTATTTTTTAAAGTTTTTAGTCTATATCTTTTTTCTCTCGCTTTTCTGTTTCTCTTGATTCTCTTTCTTTTCTTCTGCTAATAGCCAATTTCTATTGTTCCCACTTTCACTCTTCCTTTAATGTTTTCCTTCTATTTTCTCTCCTCCTCTCTCATAATTATCACCTCCTACCTCACTTCTGTTCTCTCCCAGTTCACCCTTCAAAATTGCAAAGCCTTACTCTTTTACTGCAGGCAATAGCGGATTACGTCATTTCTGTTTATAGTTTGCATTGATTGTTATTATTATCTCTCTCCCCCTAACAGTGAGGTTCTAGAAACCTTCAGGGACACTATAAATCTACAGGGTAGGAACTCTACTACCTCAGATCCGTACAGTTAGATGGGTAGACACACAGACAACATGAAAAACATGACCAGAGTGAGATGGAATCTCAGCATAGTTTTGATTTGCATTTCCCTGAGGGCTAAAAATGTTGGACATTTTATCATTGTTGGCTACTTGTACTCCTTCAGAATACATTTTTTAAAACAATGAAGAGTTAATAAGAAGATGATATAATTTTTAAATGGTAAAGATTTGAATAGACACTTCAGAAAAGATACACGTATGTTAATAAGTATGTGAAAATATGTTCAAAATAACCAGTCTTATAGGAAATGTAAAAGTTAGAATTTTGCTGAGAATTCCAGCATGACGGCAAATGTTGACCAGATTCAACCTTGTGAAGATGGACATTGCTGCTAGGAATGGAAAATGATACGATGTCCCCTCTGGAGGATACCTGGGCAGTTTCTTACAAATTTCTTACAAATTTTCCACTAAACTTGAGAAAAGTTAATCAGACACATTCAAGACAGTACCTTTCAAAATTCCAAGGTCATAAAAAACAAGGAGTTAGAGAAACTGTCATAGACTCAGGAACCTAACACATGACACCTTAATATGTTGTTATATCTTGAACTGTAACTTACAACAGAAAAGGCACATTCATGAGGAAAACAAAGGTAACATCTGAATGAAGTCTGCAGTGCAACGAAACGTGATTGCTTTAGTTCTCTATCACTACATAAGAAGTTACCAGGCGTTTTCTAGCCCACAGTTCTACAGGTCTGAAGTCCAGGCACATTGCAACCAAGTTCTGTGCCCTTTGTCTTGCTCAGCTGAAATCCGGATATTCGGGAACTGTGCTCCCTCTAGAGGCCTGGGGAAGAACACACTCCAGGCTCCTTGGAGTCCATTTTTCTGCAGCTGCAGGAAAGAGGTTTAGGTTTCCTTGTTGGCTGCCAACAGCAGATCTCCCAGAACTGGAGACTGCCCTCAGAGTCTTGCTTCAGGGCGCCTTCCACCTTAAAGTTGGATAAGAGAATTTCACTCTTGCCAAACCCCTCCCAGGTACTGCATCTCTCTGACTTCCCTGCCTCTGATATATAGACCAAGACTAAAAGGTCTCCCTTGGTTAGGCCAGGTCCACTCTGATAATTTCCCCATCTTAAGGTCAGTTGACCAAGGATCTTCATGACTTTCACAAAGTCCCTTGCCAGCAACAACTACATTAGAGTTTGATTAGATAACCAGGAGAAAGTGGGTGTACACCAACCAGGGCCCTTCACTCCTGGGCACCATCTTAGAATTCTGCTTGCCACAGTGATGCACCAATGTTGGATTCTTAGATTTTCCAAGTGTACCATAGTAATTAGGGGAAACAGAAACTGGGAATGGGTATAAGGAAATCCACTGCAGTATCTCTGCAACTTTCCTGTAAATCTAAAATAATACCAAATAAAAGGTAAGAGTTCTTGTTGAAAATCCCAGTTAAATATGCCCATTCTTTCCTGCTGAGACATAAACTGATGGAACTATTATATTCAACTACTATAAACAATAATAGGGGAATGAAGACCAAGAAGATGTCAAGCAAAAATAGAGACAAGGAGAAAAAGCAGCAGTTCATATTTATTGAGCATTTATTAAATACTAGACATTTTCTTAAGCACAAAAAAAGTTTTATTTAATCTCCAAAACAGGTCAGTAAGTTACTATTTTATTGGGTAATCACTGTGTTTTACAGATGTGGAATTGTGATAGAGAAGGTTGCATGGTTGCTCAAAGTCACACAGCTAATATGTGGTAGAACTGGCAGTCAAATTCAGGTAATCTGATTTCAGAGAACTCACTCAGAAGCATCTCCCTGTCAGATCTCTGTCATAATCCACAACAACAACCCAGTCCTTCAGCCCTCTGTCCTCTTCTCAGAAGCTGAGAGTTTCCAAAGAATGTAATATAGGCAGTAGTTTACATCTGACCCAAATACTTCTATCAATCTGATTCATCACCACAGAGGTCAAAACTCCATTGTCCCAACTGACTGCAGAAAAGAATAACTGATTCTCAGTCATGTGGGTCTTTTTCTCCCACCTCTATTCGTGGAGCTCAGAGTTCAGATGAGTTTGTGTTCATTTCTAAATACATTCTTAGGCATATAATGTAATCAACTGCACTGAATTCTTACCAGGCTTCACTATCTTGAAACAGATTTGAATTATTAATTTATATATCATCTCAAATGAGAACAAAAGAGATTTATTTGAAAACCATTATTCACGTTGAAATTTTTCTTAAGCTTTAATTCTGAGATTTTCTCCTTTTATTACCTCTAGGAAAGACAACTTCTCTCTCATCTCTACATGAAGTTCCAGGACCCATTTCCACACCCCTGGGCAAATTATGTGGCTGAATGGGTACCATGATTGGGCAGGCATGGGCCATGTGACCAGCTGAGGACCTTTTGTACTATGATTGGCAGTTTACCAGATTAGCACCAGTTAGCACTCAGATTGGGTTTAAGCAGAAGCTCCTCTGCTCTTGCCAAATAGCATGTTACCCAACTGTACCTCCTGGCTTTTTTCTAATATCAACCTTTTACCACTCACAAAGATGCCCAGATCCACTTGGAAGCCCAGTGAAAGAGGCCTTGGGGGTATGGATGGAAGAGGCCCCATGTCTGTAGCTGGTGGGAAAATGCCAATAAAGGCCTGGACTGGAGCTGTGGTTGGCAACAGCCCTCTGTGTCTGTGTACTTGCTGGCCCATCCCTATTGCGTTTTGAGTCACTGTGCTTCCTAAAGTCTTATTACTAACACCTCCGATGAATCACTCCTCCATTTCCTCCCTGCCTTTTTAAATAGGCTGGGAAGAGGTGCTCATCTGAGGTTGCAATGAACATGGGAGTGCAGGTATCTTCAGAAGGTGGTAATTTCATTCCCCTCAGTTTATACCCCAAAGAGGAGCTGCTGGGTCCTACAGTAGTACCATTTTTTATCTCCGAAGAGCCTCCATGCCATTTTCTACAGTGACTGCACCCATCTACATTCACACCAGCAATAACACGTGGTCTTTAAAGACACAACCTGTTTTAACTAACCATAGGTTTTTAGGTGACTAGATCGTCACAACCTCGCTGTGAAAACCCTTTCACCTGGATTCTTCGTCTTTCCAGAACCACCTGCTTTTCTTCTACACAGCAGATTGCAAACCCCTTCTGGTTTATTTATTTATTTATTGTGTGTGTGTGTGTGTGTGTGTGTGTGTGTGTGTAGTTGATCTCTTTTATTTTTTAGAATGCTCCCAGTTTTCTAACAGACACAGATGGTTTATATCCTTTCTGGGAAGGCAGAGCAGGAGGCACATGGCTTATGTCCCTTCTGATTTATTTTGGTACTGGGGATTCAACTCAGGGGTGCTTTACCCCCGAACTTCATCCTCAGTCCTCTTTTTTGTCTATTTTTGTTTGTGTGTTTGAGACAGAGCTTTGTTAAGTTGCTGGCACTGTCTTCAAACCTGTAACCCTACTTCCTCAACCTCCCCAGTCACTGGGATTACAGGTGTGTGCCACCAGGCTTTGTTTACACACCTACCTAATGCATGCAAAAGCTATCTTTCAAAACACTCCATTCTTTGCAGTAATCAGGCTGCTTGGGACCAAGGTGCTGGGGTTCACAGAGGTGCTGCGGTGGTACTGGGTAGTCACACTAGCAACAGACTGGAGAAGGTTTTCAGAACTCATCTTGACAGCTTTCCATGAATTCCAAATCTTCAGCCCACAAGAGACCAGAAATTTAATCATCAAAATCATCAACAAAGATCTGGAATCAACCATAAAACAAATTCATTCTTCAGTTAACTGTACATAGAAATGGAAGATGCCATTTATGATAGTCAAAAGGAAAAAATGCCCAGGAATAGGCTCAAAAGGGAACATCCAAAAGCTGTAGGAGAAAAATCAGAAAACATTCCTGAAAGACATAAAAGTAGACACAGATGAAGAGACGTACTATGCTCCAGGACAGAAAAACTCAAAACCAGAAATACATCTGATCTCCCGAAGTTAGTTTATAAATTCAATAAATCTCTCCAGAGCGGGGGTTGGGGGAGGGAGAGAGAAGGGGAAGGGATGAGAGAAGACAGGAGGGAAGGAGAAGTAAGGGAAGGCGAAGGGAAGGGAAGGGAAGGGAGAAAAATATGCAGAGGAACTGGAGTGCTGATACATTGCCCTGGGGTTGTAAAATGTTGCAGCTACACTGGAAGCAATTTAGCAGCTCCTCAAAATGAAACACATAAAAATACCCTATTACCCAGCAATTCCACTCCCAAGTGTAGACATTCTTACAAAAAGTCATACACAAAGTATTCTTAGCAGTATTATTCTTAAGAGCCAAAAAGTCAAACACAAATGTTTATTAACTTATGATCAAATACACACAATCTGACATATCTGCACAATGTATTATTAGCAACAGTAAAAAATGACATACTGGGATGGAGATGTGGCTCAGTGGTAGAGCACTTGCCCAGTAAGTGTGAGGCACTGGGTTCGATTCTCAGCACCACCTATAGATAAATGAATAAAATAAAGGTCCATCAACATCTAAAAATTATAAAATTAAAAAAGAATGACATATTAAGTCACACTACATCTTAGATGGACTTTGAATGTATTGTGCTAAATGAAAAATTATGACATTAATATAACATGTCCAGAATAGGCAAATCCTGAGAAACAGACAGTAGAACCATGATTTCCATGAGTTTTGAGCAGGGAGGAACTAGGAATCATGGTTAGTGGATATGGAATTTCTTTGTGGAGGGTTAGAAATGTTTTAAAATTAGATAACAAATGTGTCTACTGCATGACTCTGTGAATGTACCCACCACTGAATTGTGCACTTTAAATTAGAAATTTTGTGATATGTAAATTATATCTTTAAAAACTATTATTATTGTTATAAATAAAAATATTATTTACATTTTTAAATAATATGAAAAATAACATTTAATTTAAAATTTTAATTTAATTTAATATTAAAACTAAAAGAAACCACAGACTGTGAAGAAATATTTATACATCATAGATTTGATAAAGGACTTATAGCCAAAGTATATAAAAATGTCTTTAATTCAATAATACAGGAAGAAGACAAATTACTTAATTTTAAAATAAACAAATGATTAGAATGTAAGAAGGCATACAACTGGCCAATAACATAAAAATGATAAACTTGATTAATCATGGAAATGTCAATCAATACCACCTTCCCCCATTAGAAGGACTGCAATCATGAAAACACTGATGTTGGCAGGGATGTAGAGACACGAGAACTTCATACATTACTGGAGGGATGTAAGGCAATACAAACACTGGAAAACAGTTTACAGTTTCTTTAAAGCTAAACAAATTATCATATGACCCTGCAGTGACACCATTAGGAATAGCCCCAAAAGAAACAAAAACCTACATTCACACAAAGACCTGTACACAAATATTCATAACTCATAATTTCAATGACTGGGACCAAGCCAAGGTTCATGAGCTGGTGTCTAGATAAATAAATGACTCTTTTCTAAAAAACAGAACAATATTCAGTAATAAAAATGCATTAAGAATCGATGCATGCCACAATGAACTCCATTATTCTGTGTAGTTAAAATGCACTAATAATTTTTAAAAGCATCAATACCTGCTACAAAAGGATAAAACTCAAACACATTATGCAAATGAAGGAAGACACACAAAATGTACATTGTATAGTTCCATTTATATGAAATGTAGAAAAAAATTATAAACGTAGAAAACAAGTCAGTGACAGCCTGGGGCCGGGAATGGAAACAGCCATGAGGAAAGTGCTTTAGGGGTAATGGAAATCTTCCAAACCCAGATTTGGGTGATGGATGCACAACTCTAGGAATTTACCAAAAATCAACTAGCTGTGATTTACAATGTACATGAATTTTATGGTATGTAATTTATAGTTCAACAAGACTGTTGAAAAATAAGTCAGTAAGGGGATCTTACTAAAAACTGATGAAAGTAAAACAAGCTTACAATGAAGAGCACCAGGAAAAGATTCCAAGTTTTTTTAAAAGAATCTTCAAAAAAAAAAAAAACAAACATTTGTTGACCAGGGATGTAGCCCGATGGTAGAGTGTTTACCTGTTATGTAAGAGGAGCTGGGTTTAGTCCCCAGAGCCACAAAAACAAAAATAAAAAACTATTGGGTAATACTTATGTCTCACTAAAAAATTAACAGAAATACATAAATGGGGACAGCTAGTTTTCTAAAAGTTTTTTCAAGTATTTACGTTCCAAATCCTAAAAAAAAAAAAAAAAAAAAAATGACAATGTAGGAGTACTGATGGCTGCAACATCTATCTCCTCAATTTATTACATGCATTTCCAATATCAAAATGTTTATGGAACATAACAGTGGATTATGTTTGACTGGAAGGTGAAAACAAGGGAATCCTCTGGAATATTGTTTCATTTTGCTCTGGTCTTTGCATTTTAATTTACCTTTCCCTAATGTGTTTCTAAGTTCCCTCCCCTGTGTGCAGTTTACCACAATATCTGCTGAAAAGAAAAAGGAATGCACACATTGAATGATTGTCGTATTTTACTTGTATAATATGCCAAAATACTGGAACCAAAGAGACCCCTAAAATCCCAAGAAGAATCCACTCTCTTTATCCAAGATACCCCTTCTCCCCACTGATGCACAAGACTTTACAAGATGTTCATTTACTTCCAAAGGAAACCCACGGGGAGTGGGGTTTGGGTCTGATTCACATTCTGCAGGACACAAACAAAAGGACTTTCACCTTCAAGGAAAGTCATAAATACACATTATTACGTCGTCATTGAATCACCGATTTAATGTTCGGATTGGAAAGCCAGCAGCTCAAGATGCAAGCACACGGACGGTTTCCAGGATCCTACCGCTGCCCCCACACTGCTTCCTGATCTCCAAGGTCATGGCCACGACTTTCTTAGGGAGAAGAAAATCTGCCAAAGAAGAGGACACTGTCGGACCCGCGGTGCCTGATGAAGAACAGGAAGGGGTGATCGCAGTGGACTTGCTCACAGCCCCCGGCCGATGAGACCATGTAACCTATGCCGGTGGCCGCGGTGGCCTGCGTGCCTTCCTCGGTGACCTGCACGAAGGACCGGTGCAGGAACCTCTGCGCCTGCAGCCCTGAGCGCGCGCACATCCCGGAGAAGTCAGCATCGCTCTCGCTGAAGGCCGCGCTCAGCCCCAGGGCTGCCAGGACCGGCTCCAGCTCATAACTGCCCTCCACCTGCAGCCTGGGCAAGCGCAAGTTCACGTTCCTGACCTCCATAAGCTCCGGCCTGGTCCACTCTATCAATTGCTCAGGAGTGACTTGATCTATAATCTGTTTTTAAGAGGGGGAGGAAAGCAGATTGGCATGATTGTGGATAAAAATTTAAAAGGCAAGGAACCGATTTGTATCAGAAATTAATTGTTTTCGTAATAAATAAAAGTGAAACTTCATTTTACCGTGCTGCTGTCACTATATAGCAGGCATTTCTATTTCTCTCCTTAAATTATCTGTATGCGTGGGAAATCTCAATGCCATTGAATGAATTTTTAAAGATTAAAAATAAGTCATGTCTTATTCTAGCAACTTGCTACGTATTTCATTTTTTTACCAATTCCTCCAGTCTTTATATGTGCACATATATTTACACAGTTGCAATCACAGTGAATGTCTATGTGATTTAAGTTTTTCACTCTATTGCATATCTCGCCTAAATACCTTCAAATTGCTAGATAATATTGACATCAACCTGATACATTTCATCTCTTCATTCACTTTACAAACATTAGTATGTACCAGGCATTATGATAGATGCTAATACTTCAAATATTAAAAACAGTAGGTACTATGAATTTCCAACTGGGTAGCCTAATGTATTCAATACTGAAATTACTGATTTGACTCAGAAGGGAAATTTTTATCTTGTGAATTATTTCCTTAGGGTAATTCTCATACCTGACATATGTGAATGAATACTCTTAAAGAACTCATACATATTGCCACTTGGCTCTCCCAAAACATTTCCATCTTATAATGCTACTAGCAAAGTTTCACAGCAAAGACTAAATCTGGTATTTTAACCATGCAGCAGCTACCATTTATTGAGTGCTTTCTATACCCTCCACCATTCAAGGCTCCATCTCCCTAATCATACAACACTACATATTAAGCACCATGAAGCCTGATTTATGCCTGGGGAAACATTGAGGTTCAAGAAAGGTAAGAAAGGTCAGTGGTCAGAAAGCTACTAAAGGACCAGGGATTTGAATCGAAGCCTTCCTGATGTCCAGAACACAGGACATTAGCCACATTCACATTTTAACTGCAAAGTGGGTGAAAATTTGCTATAAATGAGTGAATGTGATTTTTTTTCCAAGAGAAGAATCCATGTCGTGGAATCTTTAGAACTCTTACTGAATCCTAAATGTTCATTTTAGCTCCCCCCCAAAAAAAAATCTGAGTACTGGTAACTCCCAGTGAGCCTGATACCATTTAGTGTTCCCTGCAGAGCTCCACTGTGGCTGTGAGAGGGAGAAATGCTCTAGTGAACACAGCCAGGCACCAGCTGCTACTCAGACACCTGCTTCCAGACTGGTGGAGCACAAGTGTTGGGATCAAAAACTTAGGAAAGGAAAGCACAGTAGGGACCAAGGGGTTTACCTTCTCCAGACCCTCTATGTCGTTGGGTAGAAGCACAAACATGCTGAGGTCATTGTTTTTATATGGAATCCCCACGATTTTGGCATCCAAGTCTTCCAGGAAAAC
This sequence comes from Urocitellus parryii, assembly GCF_045843805.1. NCBI lineage: Eukaryota > Metazoa > Chordata > Mammalia > Rodentia > Sciuridae > Urocitellus > Urocitellus parryii. The sequence continues at coordinate 12,715,639 of NC_135543.1, forward strand.
GAAACTAAAAGAATGGTGCTGTTCCATCATCCACACAGACTTACTTGTATTCTGCAACAAGTTAACAGAGCACAGGATGTCAAAAGTCATTAGACCAAAGGCACAGGCAACAAGCTAGCTCACTGAAGTAATCAGATAATAATGATGCTAAAGATCAGTCACAGAAGGGGCATTTGCCACCGGTGTAATATTTACTCAAATATGACTTCAGATCTTATATTCCACGTAAAAGCACACCACGTAAATAAAGAACCATACCTTATTCAGCCAAAATTCCTCTTCCTTGGTATTTTCTTTATTAAACTCCCTATCCCACTGTCCTTTAAAGTAAACTGTATTTATCAGCACCAACTTGGTAGAGCTACTAAGAGAGCCATCTGGAAACAGGTCCTTGATTTTTTCTGCAAACAGAAAAAAAAAAAAGGAAAGATTGGTCCATCTTCCAAATCAAAGATGGTATGTGTGGCAGATAGCACGCAGACAGCCTTGACTGATGACTGAAAATTCAGCCAGGTCAGCACCTGAAGGCCTTGCCGACAATGCGTTCGCTGCAGAATCGGTGGGGAGGTTGTCACTCTGCCCATCGCCTATTTATCCCACTGGATAAATTGAGGTTGATGGTTAAGAGTCCCGCCTCTGGGGTCAGATTGCCTCTGATGGCATCCAGTTCTGCCTCTTATCAGCTGAGCAATCTTGGGCAAGTTATTTAAGCTCTCTGTGCCTCAGTTTCCACATCTGTAAAATAGGAATAAAACCTGCCTCACAGGGTTGTTGGAAGGAGTCAGTGATTTAATATGAAGAAAGCCCCAAACACTGTCTGGCACATCATAAGCACTTGGTGAGCAACTGTTCTTCCCTAGTAAATATGGCTCCCAAGAGAGCTTGAGAGATTGCTCATTCTATGAAAAATGGAACTGATATTTGGGGCTCTGGGTTCAGTCCATCCCACACTACATTCTGAAAACACTGTTCAGCCAATCTTTTGAAAGACCCCTTATATTCTGATTATTTTAAGTTTCTTTCTTTAAATGAAGCATGAAAAGGAAGCGCATTCTGTAATAACAGCAATCTCCCTGAAAATGGAATTAAAAAATGCTAAATATCAGCTATTGTTTCCCAAAGTGAATCTCCACATTAACTTTCCTTTCCAGTATTTCTCGTGTTTTTGACCCATACTAGGAAATGAGAAGGGGATAATGGGGAGAGGAATTCATCCAGTTCTCTGATGTAGATGGGACTGAGCATTGTATCCTCCCTGTACGATGCCCACGTGGAGATGAGGCCCAGGTGGCTGCAGCTGTAGGTAGCAGAGTCAGGTCTTGATGGGAGAGCTGTGTGTTTCTCTCTTAACAAAGGGAAAGGGAACTCTCTGTGACATTTGCACTTAGGGACCCAGACACAAACAGAGATGTGATATGCAGGAAAGAATATACTCAAGACAGGCAAGAGCCCAGTTCCAAGAACCCCAATGGTACTCTGATACACAGCCAAGTGCAAAGAGTCCTCCAAGGGTCTCCACACAGCCGCTTCCTAGGGTCCCCTCCTGGGTTCCCCTTGAATCTCCCCATTTGCCGTGTCCATTTCACTATCTGCAGTGTCCTCCCCTTTACGCCCAGCCCTGCCTGTTCAATCCTGCAAAACCCATCTCAAGCCCTTCCTAGAGTGTCCACCTGGCTCCCACGCAGAACCAAGCCCAGGCCTTCACTCACAGAAGACAGTCAAGAAGTCTTTGTATGACCAACGACCCACCCATACTCTACCATTTGTTTGACTTTCAACCCAGGAATTAATCTTCTTTCGACTTTCATCAGCTTCATTTATAAAATCAACAGGTTCCAGAGATGCATGGTAATATTTTTCAACATAATCTAAGTATTTCTTTAGGAAAAACAGGAAAGATATAGAGAGGAGTTTAATAGTCAATTTGTCAATTACCAACAGGTCTAAATAAAAGTACCAGTTGATTAGGATGATTAAGGTTAAAAAAAAAACATTGAATTCCCTGGAAAATCACTTTAAATGCCTCCACACACAATTTTATGCAGATGTAAGAGAATTAAGGCAAAAATCATGCTCAGAATACCAGAGTTAAAAATAAATGTCTGGGGCACAGACCATCAGTGATATGGGTAGAGCCAAGCAGCCAACTTAGTCCTGATGGTCTTAGCCAACCCACAGTCCTGATGGTCACTTGGCCATTCAAACTAACACTCACAGATGTGGTGGACACAGCAAAACTTACTTGAAGGAAGAGGAATGTTTTTTCTCCAAACAGCCTATTGGCTAAGTTCAGTTCATAATCATTAGTGAGTTTGCTTATTTCAGTCAAAACCTGTTGGAATTGGTGATGGATCTCTTCTGTCTTCTCAATCTTCAAAATCAAGACAAAAAAACAATAGGTTATCTGGGCAAAGGCAAACCTAGATTCTCCTTCAAAAGGATTCAGCTATGGGTCTTCCCCTCAGGTGGGCATCCTTGAGTGCAATCTGTGGGTTCCCTGTGGCCCCTAGATGTCAGTAGGCTTCTACATGAATCATATGATCCTGTAAGTCATGACTGTCTCAGCTCCACTGAGAAGCTTTGTCCACCAGCCCAACACCACAGGTCTTTCTTTTCTGACTCAGGTTGCATTTTTGGTCTCAAATGTTATTTTCTACTATGTTTTTTACATTGTTTTTATCTGCCCAAAACACTCTAGGCACCTAAGAGAAGTAGATAATTCCCCCCAGATAATTCTTATCTGCCAGAGTTTAGAAATTTCTGTTCTAGACAGACAGTGGATAAGATGGAATAAGTGGCCATTTTTCAGAACTACACATAGAACTAAAATGAGATTTATCACTGTCTCTGGAAAACAATCAGCTTTTCTGGACATTTCCTACAGGATCCATCCATTTTCTGATTGAGGGCTGAAGGGTATTCCATGGCAGGGCCAGCTAACCCCAAACACATCTCTGGAACAAAGAGGAGAATGGTCTCATTGCCTGTTTAGTGATATCTGTCTGCTTTAAATCACAGTGGATGCAAAGAGAGGGCATTTTAGTTTTGAAGTGGATGACCTGTTTGCACCTGGGAACAGAGAGGCCAGTAGAGTCTGCAGTCGCACAGAAAGACAGCAGAGGGCGCTCCAACTAAAAAAACAACAAACCTCTTTTACAGATTATGTCACAAGGTTGAGAAGTCCCCTGAAAATGTTTAAGGGTCTCTAGAATCTCTAATTGAAGGAGGTACTCCATATACTAAAGCAGACCGTAGGAGAGGTGGCTAATCTTTCAAATGCCAAAACCAACAAAAGATAGCAAGGAATACAAAAAACAAGAGAGCAAAACCCAATCAATGAAACAATCTCCAAAAACTGACCTAGAAGATATACAGATGGATGGGACTGGGGTTGTGGCTCAGGGGTAGAATACTTGCCTCACCCGCATGAGTCCCTGGGTTCAATCCTCAGCACCACATATAAATAAACAAATAAAATAAAGGGATTGTGTCCATCTACAACTGAAAAAAAAAAAGTTGTTTTTTTTTTTTAAGAAAAAGTTAGATGAATTACCTGACAGAATTTTCAAAATAACCAGCAGCAGGACACTCAATAAATTAAAACAGAGCACAGAGAGGCCACTAAACACAATCAGGAAAACAGTGCATGGACCAAATGATAATATTGACAAAGAGATGGAAATGATGAAGAAAAACCAAACAAATGCTGGAACTGAAGAATACAAAAGCTGAACTGAAGAAAATCACTAGGGAAACTCAACAGCAGCCTTGACCAGGGAGAATAAAGAGCCGGTGAGCTGAAAGAGACAGGTCATTCAAAATCACCAGCACAGAGGAGAGGTGGGGAAATGAAGAAAAGTGAAGAGACCTAAGGCATTTATGGAACTTTATTAAGTGGAACAACACACACATCATCGGAGCCAAAAGAGAAACATTCCCACAGTCTGTTGGTAGAAATAATGGCTACAAATCTGAAGAAACAAATGGATATATGAGTTTGAAACTTAAAAAACTCCCACTGTGGGCTGGGGTTGTGGCTCAGTGGTGGAGTGCTTGTCTTGCACGTTTGAGGCGCTGGGTTCGATTCTCAGCACTGCATATACATAAGTGAATAAAATTAAGGTCCATCAACAACTAAAAGAAAAGTTAAAAAAAAAAAACTAAAAACTCCAACTAGGATGAAGCTAAAGAGATCCCTACTGCAGCACAACATGACCAAACTGTCAAAAGTCACAAAGGGAAAATCTTGAAGGCAGTAAAAGAAAAGCAACTTGCAACATATAAGGAAGCTTTGATTCAATTAAGAGAGGATTTTTTCAGCAAAACCTTGAAGACTCTAAAGGAGTGGGATGATATATTTGATATTAAAAGAAATCAATCAGGAGTAGTATCTCCAGAAAAACTGTCCTTCAAAAACAAATGAGAAATTAAGACATTTCCAGATACACAAAATCTGGGGGACTTCATCACCATCAGATTTGGCCTACAAGAAATGCAGAATGGAGTCTTTCAAGTTTAAGTGAAAGGATGATAAAGAGCAACAAACCATATGGAAACATAAAGTTTAATATATAAATGTAAGATCCTATAGCATCAAAATATATCTGCACAAACCACTTTTCAATGTGATGTGGAAATTTTTTTTTAAAGAGAGAGAGAGAGAGAGAGAGAGAGAGAGTTTTGATGTTTATTTCTTAGTTTTCAGCAGACATAACATCTTTGTTTGTATATGGTGCTGAGGATCGAACCCGGGCCACACACATGCCAGGCGAGCACGCTACCACTTGAGCCACATCCCCAGCCCAATGATGTGGAAATTTTTAAGCATAAAATTAATCATAAATCTGTTGATAAATATACAATATAAAAAGAGGTAAATTGTGTCATCGATACACTAAAGGAGAAAGAGACAGAGATGTAAAGGAACAGTTTTACATGTGGTTGAAGTTAAGTGGTTATCAGCTTAAAATGATAGATTGTTGTAATGTAATTGCAATGTAATTGCAATGATGACCATAAGGAAAATATAACCAATGTGATCCTGCAATCTGTACACATGGAGAAATTAAGAATTCATACCCCATTTGAATCAAATGTATGATATATGATAAGTCAAGATCATTGTAATGTTTTGAGCAACTAATAAAAAAAGAAACAATGCAAATATACATCAACGAATGAATGAATAAAGAAACGTGGTGTATCCATACAATAAAATATTACCCTTTAAAAAAAAGAAAATATCTATAAATGCACAAAAAGAAAAATGAGAAGGGAATCAAAATATGTCTGATTAAAGAAATTCTCTAATTTAAAAAAAAACTAGGCCAAGAGTTTTAATTCAAATTCTACCCAAGAAATTAGATGAATTTCTGAATTATATAATTTTTTTCAGAGAACAGAAAAAGAGGAAAGAATCCACATTTTAAGAATCTAGTGTTACTTTGATATCAAAACTGAACAAGAACAATACAATAAAAATGTTGCCAAATGATGTCATTTATAAACTCCTAACAAAATGTTACCAAGTTCAATCCAACAATGTATAATTTTTAAAATACCAAGACCAAGTTGGTTATTTCACAACTGAACAAATGTCTTACCATTAGAAATTCTATTGATATAATTCACTTAATTAAGAAGGCAAAAGTCAGGGGGGTTTTAAGTCCCAATCTCCATGGACAATCGTATGAAATGAACGTGCATACCCTGCTGAGGAGAACAAGTATGGTACAATCCCCTTGGCAAACAATTTGGTAATATTTAATAAAACTAAACACTGTACCACTCAGGTTCACATTATATTCAATAGAAATATAGGGCAAGCCACAAGTGTGAGACGCATATATAATCTTAAATTCTCTAGTAACCATGTTTCTGAAAGTAAGAAGAAACAGAAGAATGGATAAATAATACACGGTATATATACACAGTGAAATACTATTACGCCATAAAAAAGGATGAAATTCTGTCACTCATGACAATATGAAAGAACCTGGAGACTATTATGTGAAATAAGACAAACACAGAAAGACAAATGCTGCATGATCTCACTCATATGTGGAATTCAGAAATGTTGCTGTCACAGAAGTAGAGAGTAGAATGGCTTAGGTGTTTAAGGGGAGGAAAGGAAAGAGGGATGTTGACCAAAGGATATGAAATTATAGTTAGAGAGGAGGAATGCAAAAAAAAAAAACAAACATGTTCTGAATAAGCAAATGTTCGAACACTGAATGTAGATTAGTGTCTGCCCAGGGTGGAGATTAGGTGATGGGGTGGAGGACCCGTGGAGAATGACTACTCATGGTTTGGGCATTTCTTTCCTAGGTGACAAAAATGTTCCAAAACAGTACAAAATATCAACTACATATTGATTAATATATAATTACTAATTGTGTATCAATTGCATATTGTCAGTTACATGTAACTAATTATATGAAATTAATTGTGTATTAATATATGATAAATAGCATATGTTACTTTCAGATGATACGTATATAAATTAATAATTCATTTCTCAAACTAAGCTCTTCAAATCCCACATGCATTTTGCACCTAGAGTTCATCTCAATTCAAACTAAATGCATTTCAAGTGTTCAGCAGCCACTTGAATGACCCACTTCGGCTTAGCTCAGGACTAGACAAACCCTCACTCTGGCCAACCAGGGAGCTGACAAGGGTCACTTCTGCATCGTTTATAGTAAGAAGGAAGGAAGGAAGTCAGTCCCCATCAGTAGAACAAATCAGTAAAGACCTGTGGAAATGAATCAACTGGGGCTACAAGTGTCCACCTAATCTAGTCGAATCTTGTAGACATAATGCTGAACCCAAAACAAGTTATTCAAAGTAATAATGAACAAAAAAGTCTACACACAATGAAATAGCTAGTATATGGGAATAATGAACACCTAATTCACCCTCCCCCTCAGGAGACCAGGGCCTGTGCTCAGAGAAGGTACTTAGGAGGCCCCAGGGAATTTAGTAATAGTCTGTTTTTTATACTGGGAGGTGGAATTAGAGGGTGTTACTTGGATCATTCCCTATGCCTTTGTAAATACGTCTTCAGATTTTATCATCAGTGTTTGAAAGCAAGGTTCAGAATACTCCGACTTCATGTGATGATCAAATGGCACAGTCAAGCCTGTCTCTGGGCAAATCACTTTGCTTATCTGTTTCTCCATCTATTCAAGAGATCAGAGCCATGGCCCCTACGATGTGTTCCTGTCCTAATATCCTTTCGATCAGCAATTCCACTGTTCCACATACCTCTGTGGCTCCCGAAATAATCCTGGAGAAGGGACAGAGCTGCCTCACAGGGTCGTACGGGCTGTGTCCACACCAACCTGGGATCCGACCCCCACCGGCCACCAAGCCCTTCACCATGGAGAGGGGCATCTCTCAAGGCAACGTGTCTTTGCCTAATTGACATAAAGGCTCTCCAGGGACGGTGGTGCTGGGGGTGTGGGGGGGGATGTGCTCTGGAAACAACTGCAGGCCTCAGCTGAGCGCACAGCCTGTCAGCCGCCTGACCTCACCCTGTGGAGCAAGCCCTGGAGGAAAGCCTGACTCTCCGTCCTTGCAAACGAGCCACACAGTCAACCTAGCCTTTGGGGGTTATGAGATGAACAGCTCCTACTGCTGCTGATGTGAGGGCGTTTCCAGAGGGCACAGAGCTGGACTACCGACTGCCACCAGAGCAGGCGTGCCCTCCTGATAGCTCTGACCATCCCTGACCTAATGGCCGCCATCCCTTCCCCATACCTGGGCAGACCGGGCAAGGCACGCTAGAACACTGAAGCTGGCGGAGACTCCAGGAGATCAATGGCCCTGTGCTAATATTTTTTTTTAAATAAAATATCAGAAATTCCAAAACATGAACGAAATTCAGTGATAGTATCACCTGCTACTACCACCACCACCACCGGTGAGTTACCAGTGTTTTCCAGATCCTCTACTGGTACTACCCAGAGGGCCAAAGAAGATAAATGACTTGTTCAAAGTAGCATAGTTCTTAAGTGCCTGGGCCAGCACTTGAACCCAAACGTGTTTAATTCTAAAACCCATCCATTCTGCTCTGAGGGCTCTTCAGCTCACGGAGGTCATTGTTCATTAATGCTTCTTCTTAACACTAAGTGTTCATTGTTGTTGTATGATCTAGTGCTGGCTCTGAAGTGGTTTGTCCCCTAGGAGTTCAGGAGCTGAAGGCTTAGTGAACTTAGTGATATTAAGAGGTGGCAGAACACTGAAGAGACCCAGTGAGAAGTGGTTAGACTGCTTGAGGCACTGCCCTCAGAAAAGATCAATGCTAGTCTCACAAAGCGAATTAGTTCTCTTGAGAGTGGGTGATTATGAAGCAAGGTCAGCCTGCAAACTTGGTCCTTTCTGCATGCAACTGTTTCTATTCTCCTTATCCACCTCATTGTAATGCATCGAAGGGGTTGTCACTAGAAGCCAAACAGATGGAGCCACCCCAATGTGGACTTTCAGCTTCTAAAATTGTGAGCTAAATAAAGAAATTCCTTTCTTTATAACATATTCAGCCTCAGGTATTTTGTTATGACCACAGAAAATGGATGAATACAGCTAGCAACGTCATTTACCTACAGTGATTATTATGGCTTGATAATAATAAGTGTGAAATGTTTCCTCTTTCATGCTTTTCCCAGGCCTTTTTCCCCAGGGATCCCACACCTCATAAGTAACCAAACTGACGATTATAAAGCATGTGTCCCACCTCTTTTTCTTCAACCTCTTTTCTGGAGATTTCGGTGTCTTTTTCAGAATAAAATACCTGATAGGGAGAAAATATTGCAGGAGTCAGAACAGAGAAAACCTCACAGACAATCAGTCAGGGGAAAGTGGATGCTTGTTTAAAAGACCTCCATGGACACAGGTGACATCGACCCCCTTGCTAAGGTCATAAGAAGGTCTAGGTTGCCCCCGACCCCTTCAGAGCAGCCTTTGCACGTCTTCGTTCCTGAGTTCGTCTTTGGTGTCATTTATGTCAGGTGGTGATGATGTCACTGCTCCCAATAGCTTTTGCTTTTCAGGTTCTATCTTGAATTATGAGAGTAGTGGCTTGGACAGGCCACTCACGCAGCCCCCACCCAAAGGAATGTCAAGCATCCAGGGGCAGATGGCGTGATGGCATTTGGAGAGGGCAGAGAACTTCCCTGAGGGACCTGAAATTGCTCCCTGTCTTCACAGGCTCTGCTCCTGGCTTACAGGTCGAGATGAGCCTGTTTGCAAGGTGATTCTCAAAGGCGGGTCCCCAGACACAAGCTGTGCGTGGAGAGCAAAGGCAGCCCCTACCTTCTGTAACTGGGAGGCTGTGGCTCCTCGGGTCCCCAGGAGGAGCATGCCAATGGCAGTTGAGATGCCCACGGGGGAGAAGAAGATGTTGCCATCGTTCGTTTTCCTCATTTCTTTGAGAAGATCAAGCCCCAGATGAATGTTTGCGGCACTGAGTGACTCCATGGCGGTCTGGGTTTCCGTGAGATCTAGAACAGCGACAGCAGTCAGTGGATTGAACTGCTGGGTGCCACGGGACCTCTCCCTGCATTGACCCAGAAAATGGGGATTTTCACCCTCTGGGTCCAGGTCATGGCTGGCTCCTTCTTACCCTTCTGTTGGCCTCTCCTGATGGGAGATGTGAGTCATCTGGAGCCTGACACCATCTAGTCGCTCGCAGTTAACGCCTTAATGGTTTAATTCTGTCTTGTTCTCTGTCGGAACCTGCCTGCTCTGCCACCCACCGCCTCCTCCCTCCTCCTGCTTGGCTTCTCCAGGCAAACCCAGCTCTGTCCTCCCAGGCCCGGCCTGGGCAGCCACACAGGGTCCAGGAGGCAGAGGCATCCCACTGGCCTCAAGTCCAAGCAGCCTGGACCACAACCAAGCCAGGACTCCTGCCTGGGGCTGGTGCTTCTGTCTCTCCACTGAGCCAGAATCCAGCCCAGAGAACAGCATCCTCTTAAACTCCACCCCCAGCTCCAGGAAAACTTGACTCTGGGTAAAATTTTCACTGAAGGCCAATGAAACATCTCTAGGAGTGGATTATTAGGTGGAGTGGGGAGGTTTTCTTTTTTTATTTGATTTTTTTTCTGTGTAGTTTCAGGCTTGTTTGGTAAATATTACTTTTGTTATCTCACTTATTTTTTTCAGAACTGGGGATGGAATCCCAGGGTACTCTGCCCTTTTTATTTTTCTTTTGAGATAAGGTCTTGCTAAGTTTCCCAGGTTGGGCTCAAACTCGGGATCCTCCTGCCTCAGCTTCCTGAATATAGGATTATGCATGCACCTCCATGCCCAGCACAAAAAATAATAAAAATTTCTAAAGATCAACTAATATTTCTCTAATAGAAAAGTAGAACATGCTTTTTTTTTACATTTCTTAATCACCAACAACTTTATAACTATTTAACAAAGGCTTTAAGAAGAATCCGAAAACAAGAATAAAATAAATGCAAAATAAATTAATGCACATATTTTGGGAAGCTGAGAGGTTTATCTCTGCTAAGGCATCCTATGAAAGCTGTTATGTCTTCAATATCAACCTCAGGTTTCCATAGGAATTCCTCATAGGTTTTACTCAGAAATAAAATGAATTAATTTAGGTTAAACAAGATGAAGAGGGCTGGGATTGTGGCTCAGCAGTACAGCGCTCATCTAGCACATGTGAGGCCCTGGGTTCAATCCTCAGCACCACATAAAAATAAATAAATAAAATAAAAGTATTGTTAAAAAAAATAAGAGGAAGATACGTTGTTATGGTCATGTAGGGCAGAATTAAATAAAGCCGCCTAAAGAAAAGTCTATGCACAATAAAAAGTACTTCTTTCAAATTGATAAACATTCATATTCTCAAAACACAGAAGTCTTAAGTTAGCTAAAAGAAGAACTTACCTGGCTCTTGGAGAGACTGATGTGGTTGCACAAGGAACTAGGAACCTTATGTGAAATAAGCAGCTCAGATCCTTCATTTATAGCTCTTGTCTCTGCCTCTCCCTAGTCATTACAGTTTGTATTTCCAGTGAAACAACATTTGGTTTCTCAATGATAATTTCCCTAATAAAAATAGCATGCAAGGTTTATGACAAAACTGAGGATTTAATTCCTTATATCTTCATTCTTGGCCATGAAGTCATTCACTTGAAGTTGTGAGCAGTTGTGAATCAACTATACTTCACAGAGTATGCACATTAGACACAGAGGGAATGAGTAATTTAAATTCTATCTCCAAAATCCTTTAGGAAAAAAAATGGGGGGAATGGGGGCAGGGGGTAGCTGGGGATTTAACCCAGTGGCCAACCCTTTTTATTTTTCATTTTGAGACAAGGTCTCACTGAGTTGCTTAGGGCGTCCTCACTCAGTTTACTGAGACTGGCCTTGAACTTGCAATCTTCCTGTCTCAGCCTCCCGAGCAGCTGGGATTACAGGTAGAAGTTCTTTTTTGGGAATTTGAGCATAAAGAGATCCAAATAAACCACAGAACAAAACAAGAATTAAAGCAGGAGCTTGAAACCAAACAAGGACTAAAGCATAGAAATAGAATATCCAGGTCAAGTGAATTATGACCCAAGGGTGGGGCCGGAGGGAGCCTTCATTCCTAGTGATACTGGGGACCCTCTGGAAATAACTGTTTAGAGCAGTTGTTTTGCACCTCGGAAGGACATTAAAATATCCCAGGGAACTTAAAAAAAAAAAAAAAACAGACTACCTGAGCTAGCATCTCTGGGATGGGAAGCAGGCATCCACATTTGTATCACCCCAGGTGACTGGGTTATGCAGCCAAGGTTGGGAACCACTGGTTTATATAGTCTGATGAAGACATGAATTAAAGGCATACTTGAGTTACCACAGATGAACAGAGTCGTGTCCTGACAAGCCATTCTCCATGATGAAGCTAGTTTTGCAGTTGCATTACTTTGGGATGCCATGTGCAAAGAAGAAAATGAAAAATGTCTTGCTAGAAAAGGACCAGAAAAAGGAGCATGTGGCTCTCATTCACACACACACACACACACATACACACACACCACAAAACCACATTTGTTCTCATGTATTCTGTCCATTAATTTAAAATACTTATTTCAATTCATTCAATAAATACTTATTAGGTCTAGAATGCACCACACCCTGTGTTAAGTACCAATAATGTGTAAATATCCAAAAACCTCCCTAATCTTAGGAAAAGAATATTACTAAAGAACAAAACTTCATAGGAAATTAGACCTCCAAATTCCAGTTTTTCCTGCCAACCCTGGGGCATCCCTACTGGCTCTTCTAGTTCATTAAAAGAAACAGCATTTGGATTAGTCTAGATCTCAGTAGGGTGTGAAGGTTTATCGTGGTTACTAAACAACAACAGCAAGGGCATCTGGCTCTCCCCGTTGCCTGAAGAAGAGCAGCCTTAGGGGTGGATCCTGCTGTTGCCGCTCTCCATACTCAGTTTCCTTTCATTTTTTTTAGTAAACTCAATGCAGTATGCAACTAGCTTTGTAGGGGTTTTCTAGGTGTCACTAAGAAATATGCAAAATGAGTAAGATGTAGAAAGAGTTAACACTTAGTTATAAAATAAACCCTGGATGCCAATGAAATGGAGAGGTTAGTTTTATAAAACGGCATGAAATCCTTGCGTTGACAATAATGCTCCGTATTTTAACATCCCTATCAGTTTGTCTTCCCTGTCCTTTCTCTGTGGCCCTCTCTGTCTCGTTGCATAGCTCTGTCCAGGCGCCCTCTGTTCTTTTCTGAAGCCTTTCCTCTGTGGCCCTCTCTCACAGAGAAACCTGGCCTTGCCCTGAGGACAACTATGTCCCACAACGTCTTCTCCGGGAACAGCCACTAGTACCTTGGGACGGGTATCTGCCCTCTGCCTTTCTTCCTTCCTTTGCCTCCAGTGTCCCCTTGGAGAGTTACACTTCTATTGCCCCTTCCTGAACCATAGGGCCACGGGTGCTGTGCACCCCGCCTCCCTGTCCACCCTGAGTGCCACCAGCACCATCCATGTGGATGGCCTCTCGCTTCCCTGACCTGGCCTTGCCTCTCCTGTGGCAGCCCACTCCAGGGGTCGGGCACTAGCTATTTTCAGCACCAGGAGCTGCTCCATCCTGCTGGACACTGAAGCCCCTCCAGCCCACCCCAGACCCCTTCCATATGCTCTCTGAGCCTAACTGTCAGAATCTTCACAACCCCAATCCTTGGGCTCCCACTACTCTTCTATTTTATCTGTCTCTTCTTTCTGGTTGTAAAACTGCCCCAGTTGAAGAAAATATGTTAATGATTAAAACCATAAAAATAGTCCCTGTGCTTCTGAGTAAGGAAAGAGAATAGTCCCTGAAGCAGAGCTCTGACGATTCCCTGCCTGCCCCATAACTCACAGTCCTGGTGCAACCTCTGCATGGCTGTTACTGATGCTGATTGTAGCATTTACTTCTTCAAGCCAGTAATGTGGTGCGTGTCTCTTTCCCAGCCCTACACCTATCACCCTGCATCTGCCACCGTTGCTGTTTAGGCTGATAGTACAGAGCTTCCTTTTCTGGGCCCAATGACTCTCAGCTAAAGGGACCCACCTGCCTGGAAGCCACGCACCACTCCTCCCCTCAACCAGGGGACACCTCAGGCACCACTGGTTGGCATGAGGGTATGAAAAGACCCCCTCACAGCAGGTGTGACTTGCTAGTGCAAAGTCTGCTCCCATGGGATCAGCCGACTTCCAGCTGAAATCCCATGATCCATCCACATTTTTCCTTTGCCCTGTCCTATTTTTCTCCAAGAAACATCTCCTCCTCCTAGAAAAATGCCTGAATAAAAACCATTGTCCTTGCTTTGTTTCTAGGGCACTTGACCTCAGACAGAGTGTTTGGACATCTGTCCCAAGCCCCTCATTGTTTCTTGCTTTCCAAAATTCCTCCACAATTCTTGTAATTATCCTCCCTTAGATATACTCTTTCATGGCGTATCAAGATCTTTGGACTTAAATTGTAGCCTTTTAGAATTAACCCAATAAGTGGGAAAATTGTCATTTTTATATATTGAACAAGAAATATATCATCTTATGCATCCTTAAATAGAGTTTATAAATAGAAAGAAATGAAGAGAGAAAAACCTACTTTTCTCTTTGTGATCAAAAACATAGAGTCTGAGGATGTAGCTCAGTGGTAAAATGCCCCAGGGTTCAATTCCCAATACCAAAAAAAAAAAAAAAAAAATTAAAATTAAATATGAGTTTAAGAATTTCTGGAATGTAAGTTTATATGTATTAATTTTAATTGTATATGCAAATCTTGATCAAAATAAAATCTTGATCACCTTAATATTTAACTTCAAATAATTTAAAGTTAATCCATTGAATCCAAAAGAAAGAATTGCAACTTGGTACAATTTTCGGCTGATAAACATTATTACACACATACAAAAAAAAAAAAAAAAAAAAAAACACTATGCCCACTATTACTGCCTTCTTTCAGAATTGAACCAGGCATCCTAGCAAGCCCAATAAGGCAAAAAATTAATTGAATAATTAATTAATTGTTTAAAAGATAAAAAGATTCAAAAGGAAAAATCAAACTATCATTCACAAAAGAATTAAGACATTGAGAGTTAAAAAGCCAATTTAACAATATTATTTAATGCAAGATCAAAATAAATTCAGATATTTTGATAAACTAGCAATATGTTTTAGAATTTTAAAAAATATATAATTTAAAAGTATCAAAAAGTTATATAAGATAATGTATGTGTTAATTAGCTATAATTAGTTATTACACACACATACACTCACAATCAAAGAATCATGCTGTACCAAATAAATACATATTAATGCGTCAATTTAAAACATAAAAAAAAAATCACATACTCTTGTATGTGATTTTGGAGGAATCTATTTTGTTTTAATTATGGTTTAGAAGATTCAATATTACAAAGATATCCATCTTCTCAAAATTCACTCAATCTAAATCACAGGTTTCATTTTTCAAAAATTTAGCCACTGACTTCAAATTAATAGGAAATATTCAAAGGCCAGGAGTTACCAAGACACTTCTGAAGGAGGAGGAGGTAGAGGTAAGACCTGTTCTCTCAGATAGCAAGACTTATTATTAAATAATTAAGTCAGTCTGGTTTTGACAAAGGATAGGCCAGAACAGAGACCCAGAAAAGCATCCGTACAGATGTGAATACTTGTTTAAAAGGAAAAAAAAAAAAAAAAAACAAGTGTTGCTACAGAACAACGAGAAAGGAGTGGCCTTTACGCTAAATTGTGCTGATCCCATTGGACATCCACAAGGAGAAAAAAAAGAAATCTGGACTCCCACTTTGCACCATAAATTTGCTAAATGGAATCCAGAGATAAGTGGAATATATGAAAGCATTTGCGGTAACATTAACAAATTGTACTACATAAAATTTAAACACATTCACTAATCAAAAGACACTGTAAAAATCGAAAATATATATACCGATGAGCTGGTAATTCCACCTGAGGTATACACCCAAAGTAAATGTGAGCTCAGGGCCCCCAGAGGCATGTACACAAAGATTTATAGCAGCATTATTCATGATAGCCCAACCCTAGAACCCAAATGTGCAGCAACTGTAAATGCAAATAAATTATGGAATGTTCACGTAGTTAAAACTCTACACAGCGATGACAACAAAACAGAAGAATTTTACAAACAAAATTGGGGGAAAAAAGAAGACAATTGGAAAAGAATACATACAGTATGATTATACTTACAGAAATTTGGAAATTTCATGACTAAATGAAAGGGTTACAAGTCAGCATGCTGGTTACACTTTGAAGAGAAGGAAGAAAGAAATAATTGGAAAGGGACACAAGGTGGGTACTTTGGAGTGATGATAATATTCTCTTTCTTTATTTGTGAGGTGGTTGCAGAATATTCACTTCATGACAGTTTAGTAAACATGTTCATATTTTAATATTTCCCTTTTAGCGTTATTCTAAAAATGTCTCACTAGGTTTGTTC
Organism: Urocitellus parryii; assembly: GCF_045843805.1. Taxonomy (NCBI): domain Eukaryota; kingdom Metazoa; phylum Chordata; class Mammalia; order Rodentia; family Sciuridae; genus Urocitellus; species Urocitellus parryii. Next base: position 12,731,625 of record NC_135543.1, read on the forward strand.
ATAGACATTTTATAGTTTTGGTGCTTCTGTGAATATGGGTTTGGGTTTTTCCGCTCATTTATTTATTCAACAATTTTTAAACATCTACTCTGAATCAGATGCTAGTTTAAGTAATGAAGTACATTCATGAATATGAAAAAAAAGATTCTTTTTTCTCATTAAATATTCATTCTACTGGGGAGATGCTTACAATAAGTAAATAACAAGGTAATGTTCAACAGAATTAAATGCTATAAATTAAAGAAAGTATTTCATCTGTCAGTAGTTATTACTGAGCATTGGGGGTCAGATCTAGAAAACTGTGGTAAAGAACATTCTTTTGGTAAATTTTCTGCTGATCACTTGGATTTTCTAAAGATGATCCTAAAATCTCTGAAAGTGTCAGTATATTTTTACCAATATTTATTCCTTTGATAGAACTTTGCCAGAGTGTCACAGAAGCCACTTAATTTCAAACCTGTGAACATGCAGATCAACAAGATAGCAAGTAAGGCACCATTTTTTTTTAAATTTCCCTGTGTAAGATTATATATATATATGTTTCACCCATATTGTCACATGAAGATTTTTATGAATATTTATATTTCTCCATATTAATCTTTTTTGATTGTTTTTTTAAAAATTTCTTGGTTTTTATTACATTTTTAAAATTTATTTTAATTAGGTATATATGACAGCAGAATGTATTTTGATTCATTGTACACAATTGCAGCACAACTTTACATTTCTCTGGTTGTACATGATGTAGCATCACACTATAAGTGCAGTCATAAATGTACCTAGGGTAATGATGTCCATCTCATTTCACCATCTTTCCTACCCCTATGTCCCCTCCTCACCCCACCCTCCCCTTTGTCCCATCAAAGTTCCTCCATTTTTCCCATGTCCTCCCCCCCACTTTATGGATCAGCATCCACTTATCAGAGAGAACATTCGGCCTTTGGTTTTTTGGGATTGGCTTACTTTACTCAGCATGATATCCTCCAACTCCAGCATTTACCTGCAAACAATTTTATTCTCTTTTAATGCTGAGTAATATTCCATGGTGTATATGTACCACAGTTTCTTTATTCATTCATCTATTGAAGGGCATCTAGTTTGCTTCCAGAGTTTATTGTGAACTGAGCTGCTATAAACAGGATTTGGGGAAAAAGGCACACTCATTTATTGCTGATGGGACTGCGAATTGGTGTAACCAGTCTAGAAAGCAGTATGGAGATACCTTAGAAAACTTGGACTGGAACCACCATTTGACCCAGCTATCCCACACCTTGGTCTAAACCCAAAGGACTTAAAAATCAGCACACTACGGTAACGCAGCCACATCCATGTTTATAGTACCATTTATTTTTTAAACTGCACTTAACTATTCCAACTGAAGAGGGCAATCTTGAACCAAGTAAACAAATCGAGACACAGAAAGTACCTTCACACAGCTGCCAGTCATTTTTAGTCGGGAAATGCTTTGTATGCACAGGAAAAATAAGTGCCAAAAAATATTCCCAATTACTATGAAAAGAAAACAGTGGAGCAACACCTTTCAGCTGATGGAAATACTCCCCAATAAATCAATCATGAGGGGGCAAAGCTGCAACATAACACTACCCCATGGACTAAATATCATTTAAAAAGCAGCTATGACCCTGAAGAATACCACAAATCATAATTTCAGAGTGGACATAAATAGCACTCCCCCCAACACACACACACACACACACACACACACACACACACACCACAATGGAATAACACCATTGGCTGCCCAGTCTTGGAGACTTGGAGTCATGCTCATATCAGGAGTCGCACCAACACACACACACACACATACACACACACACACACACACACACACACCTGCACTCACCTGGTGGTTAGCCTTCCCTCTCAGCCTGGACTATACCACAGGCTGTCCTGACCATCCAGCTGGCAGACGGCCATTGCTGGAACTTCTTAGCCTCCATATTCACACATGGCAGTCCCTCATGAATTCTCTCTCTCTCTCTCTCTCTCTCCATCATTGCTAGCCATATCCCAGATTTTCTTCACCAGTTCATTTTTAGATTTTTTTGGACTGGAACTTCCAGACAATCCTTTAGGTTAAAGGGGACAGGTAGGAAACTTGAAGTCCTTGTTCATGCAAGTTGCTCTCACACTTGAATACCCACAACTTGTGTGGGCAAGACAGTTGACTTTCCTGTTTTCCTCAGAACGTTAAAATAAGGTTCTTTCTTCTTGAAGGACCAAAGAGAAACCTGAGCTCAATCTGATTCTCATTCCATTTTATAAATTCTATTTCTTGTAACTCAAGATGCTTTTAGAATACTTTCTTTTTTCTTTGATCCTCTATAATTTTGCCAGGATGGAAGTATGATTATTTTTAATTTCGTACATATTAAGGAACTTCATTCCCTCAATTCTTTCTGTTTTTATCCCTGAAATGTCCATTAATGAATGTTGGAACTTCATATACTACCTCAAATGGCTCTTAACCTTTTTAAGTACTTTCTATTGCTTTGCCTTTTTATTATGTTTTTTCCCTAGAACCCCAAAACTCAATCTTCCAGCTGACCCTCAGCTGTGTGCACTCTGATAGTCTATTTACTGATCATTTGTAATAACTAAGTTAATCCCAGAAACTATAAATGAATCTCTTAATTCCCTGGCCTTGTTTTATGAATGTTATTAATCTTATTATTTACATGTTTAAAGTCTCTTGTTTGACCTAGTAACTCAGCTGAGGTTGATTTCCTCACTATGTTGTATTTGTCACACATTTGGAAGGTCTATGTGACAGGCTTATTTTTTCATTCAATCTCCTCATTTGGGGGCCAGTGCATGCATTTTAGGGGTTTTCCACAGCTGGCCTTCACAGTTTGGGAATGGGAGGGACTGGGTGTGCTCTTAGACAAATGGACCAATGGCTTCAAATTTTGCATGGAAACTTCTCTCTGATATTGCCTGGCTGCTGCTATTGCTACCTTATAAACAGCAACTTCCCGTGTCCTCTATCCACAATCTTTAAGAACCAGCATTCTCTAGACTCTACTCCACCACCCAGAACTTTACCTTGAATAAGTTTTTAGCCTTCACAGTTCACATATGTAGAATTAAAAAAAAATGGAAGCAAATAATCCTTTGTGTTCTTTACATCTATTGGGAAAGATAAAGTAGTGGTTATCTCTCAACTATAAGACATCCAGCCAGACAGCCTGGTTCAAATCTAGGGTTAACTATTTGCTTCCTGTGTGACTTTAAGGCAATTACTTATCATCTGTTCACTGTGAACAATAATAAAAACTTACTCCTCAGGATAACTGAGAGGATTAAATGTGTTATTGCCTATGAAGGTCTTTGACCAATTTTGGCACTCAACAAGACCATAGCATTAGGTGTTACCACTGTTCCAACTCAGAGATTTCATGGCTGGAGTTTTATTCAGAGTATTGAAACTCATTCCATGCCTGGATCCAACATGAAAGAAAGAAAGAAAGAAAGAAAGAAAGAAAGAAAGAAAGAAAGAAAGAAAGAAAGGAAGGAAGGAAGGAAGGAAGGAAGGAAGGAAGGAAGGAAGGAAGGAAGGAAGGAAATCAGTGCTAACAGAAAGAGTTACCGCTGCCAAAAATTTTTAAGCATAGTGAGAATTTTAAATAAGAAATTTATCTTTTTTTACTTTGATTATAAACTGAGGTCATATTTTTACTGAAGGGATTTCAATGCTGGATTTTTGAGTCTTGGCTGTATTAGATTCACTCAAAGCAACATGCATTTAATTTTAGTTTCTGTGATGTTTCCAGCATGGTGCCAGGTATTGGGAATTTAAACATAACAACACTCACACACAAAAGTATGTCTGAAAACAATTTTCTTTTGTATTTTTGGTCACAATATGAAATTGTTTAATCATGTATTTTCCCTTCATACTAGGTTTCATTGTGTTCAGAAACTTAACCAAAAACAAAAACAAAAAAAAAGTGTTTAAGTTCTATCTGCTTTTTTTTTTTTATCCTTACACATAAACTATTTTCTTTTCTCCTTAGGTACTGATAGGATTATTTTCTCAATCATTTGTTTTACAATTTTCTTGGCATGTCCATTTTTTATTACTTTTCTTGGAAATCAATAGGTGTAATCAGACAACCAAGAAGGTTTTCTTACATTATGTCTTTGATTATTGAATCCATGCCAGTAATCTGCTTTCTTCCTCAGAAACACCATAATTCTTGGGTTTACTTTCTATTCTTTCTCTGTGTCTACCAACTTCCCTCCTGTTATTTCTTGCACGTTCTAAGAACTCGAATGTGCCCTATTCATCACTAAATTTTCCAGTGAGCCGGTTTCGCTCCTTGACTGCCTTTAAACCCTATTTAAATTCTTCTTGTGTTTTTGATTCCCCTGGCAGTCTTCTAATATTTCAAGAGCATTTATCTAATCTAATCCCCTAGATGCCTGGTCTATTGAAATACTATTAAGCACGCCAAAAAGTTTTCTAAAATTTTATTTTGCTTCTTGCTATAAATCATTCTTATGAAGTCTCCTTTTTGTGTCTATATCATGATGTATTTTTTCTTACCACAATTTTTTTTCATAATCCTATATTTTTCCCCATATTTTTCACCTGGATTATGAGATGATCTACTCATAATGTCTGTGTGTCAATGATGGGTGTATGGATTTCTCTCAACACCACTGTTGTTCATCTGAATGCTTTTGAAATCTTTTTCACCGGTCTGTAGCTAAAACTTTGATGCACATGATAGATAACATTACTTAGAAGGAAAACCTGTTGTATTAGAATGTGACAACTTGCAAATTAAGTCTATAGATTTAATATCCTCAGTTAGAAAAATGCATGTATGGGAATTTATTTTGTTATTTTTATTGAGTAAGAAGAAAAAGATTTGGATTATTTCGATTGAGTGCAAAGACTAGGATAAGAAAATGGACTTGGGGAACCAAAAGCTTAACATGAAGAATGAGGATGAAGAATTCACGTGGAGTTCATCTTCATTCTTCATGGAGCAAAGAATCCACTGAGACAGCTGCACAGATTCCTCGTTCTGCTGCCCCAGTTGGACCTCTGTTTCGTGTTAATGATGTTGTGATTTTGAAGATGCCATGCATGCTAAAGAAGTAAACAGCAATTAGGAATGAAGCAACATGTTCTGGCTTGCCCCAGCTCAAGGAAAAAAGTGGGGAGGAGTTTGAGGGGAGAATATTTATTTAACAGTTTAGGAAATCATAAGGAGGACTTGGGTCAAGATAAAAGAGAACACAGAGTCTGTTTACTGGGATTTTAGGGATTCTGGTCTGTTGGCACAGCGTCACTGGGCCTGTGGGGGCCTATCCACCCATGGTCCCCTTACCAGAATAGTCATAGCAATAAGAAAGCGATTGTTTTGTCATCTTCATTACCTTGTTTGTTTTATCAGTCAACATTGCTGGACTCAGGGGACCTTGAACTGAAAAGCAGAGGAGTTCATCCTCCTCATGATTTTCATCTAGTGGGTTTTCTAGCAATCACAGCAACCTACTGACTTGGTGCTCTTTCTGCCTCCAGCTGCCATATTGCAAGGTCCATCTTGCTAGTACAAGAAAAGCACACACTGCCCCACATCACCAGTGACAGATTGTTCTACTCCATCCATAAGTTTCCACAAAGAGAAGGCTGCAGGGAGAGAATGGAGTTTGTCTCTCAGAGCACAAAGAAGTCCCAAGGGATGGAGAGGAGGCCACATCGGGTCATGTAAAGGTGACCTTCCTACTCCTAAGTTAATTGCCACAGCCACCCTTAACCAGCACAGAGACAGATGGGAGCAGGAGAGTCACAGGCATGGCAGTAAAACTGGACCACAACCCAAATCACAAAAGAGACTGACAAATCCCTAGAGTTGGACATGGCAGTGGTCATTCAGGGCCTTTCGCTAAGGGATATCATGAACTCAGAGAGCTCTTCAGGAGAACAGAGCTGGGGGGTCTGGGGTCTGCACACTCAGGTGTTATACTTCCAGTGACCTAGAGCTCAGTGTGAAGCCAGCAGACGTCCTGGGAAGGACTCCACCTGCATCAGCCCAGGCACAGGACTGTTCCTACCAGTAGCATCACCAGGCATAAGGGCCCCTGGAAGGGCAAATAGGTCCCTGCTGCCAGAGAGCAGGGAGTGGGGAGCCCAGCTGCCCACTACAGCACACTGGGCATTTGGCAGCAATGAACTACAGATGGGAATTCTCTAAGGAAGGGCACGAGGAAGAGACAGGGGAAGTGCTTCATGATACTCTAGCAGTTTTGATAAGAAAAACTGAGACCAAACTTTTTAAAATCCTCTTATCACTTTCCTGGGTCACTGTCAAAATCACAACACAAATATTCTCCCACTGTATGCAGAGTGAGTGCTGGCTGGGGATCCCCACATCCTTGAGCTACGGTTTAAATACACCCCCAGATGCTATTTTCTCCCAAGTGAAAAGACCTTCCAGCACATCTTCCATGAAGTGGAAGAAGTAAGAGGAGGAGGCAGGGCCTCTGGCCCAGCAAGGGCCAGGACCATAACTGCCCTAGAACAGAGCTGAGTTTCCCAAACACATTCCAAACGTTTACTCTTGCTACCCCCATGTTGAAGTGGCTTCTGAGTTTTCCATCTCTGAAAGGTACTCTGTCAATGAGCTTTCAGAATTCCTGCATAAGGAGATAGGTATCTTACATAAAATCAATACCATTCGAAACTGCATTGACCAGGTCACAGAGGGTGAATTTATATGCTTGAAAGTCGCAGGTAGAAGGGGAGAGGGAGGCAGCAAGGGCCCTTCATTAGGAACAGACAGATGAAAATCAGCTTCAGGGTGAAAAAGATCAGGACAAACTCCGGCTGATGGCTGGGGGAGGCAGCTCGGGGCTGGAGCAGGATGCAGTCAGCTCTGGATAGCAGCAAATGCACAGGTGCCCTCATTACCCAGGGGAAGGAAGACCACTGCCACTTTCCTCCCACACCCCAGTGCTGGACAGTGGGTCCCTTCAAGGACTGCAGACCCTGCCACAAAAAAGAATGGTCTGGGTTTTGTTGTGTCTGATGAAAAAGAGAAAAGGCCTGTTGGCGTTGAACTCCACCCAGGACGGCAGTGACTTTTCCACGCCAACCGCCCCGCTGGCTGCAGCAGCCTGGGTGCCATTTTCATCCACCTCCACGAAGGTCTTGTGCACAATCTTGGACAAGTACAGATTGGTGCTGGGAGAGATTCCCGAGAGGTCAGCCTTCGTCTCATCAAAGATATCCGTGATACCCATGTCTTGCAGAATGGAGTTGAGGTCGTAGCTGTCTTCCAGGGTGAACTGGGGGAAGGAGATGGCTACTTTTGCTTCTGACATGTTTTCTGAGCTAGTCCAGGCCCTGAGTTTTTCATAACTTATTTTCCTTTCAAGCTACAAGAGTAAGAAAATAACGTTAAGGATCAGACTATAAACCTGCAAAGAATACCCCAATTACTTCAAAGTGCCTAAGACCATTTGACAGTCAGTTACAGACACACTTCAAGGTCTTTCTATAACCCTCAAATGGTCTGATTTCATTTAAAACTCCTCCAAGGAAACCTCTTTCCTATCTAAAAGTTACAGGACAATTTGGGTTCCACTGTGCTCTGGTGCCGGACAGACTCATGTTCAAAGACCAGCAAAGTTCAGCTGGGCGAGCCTGAGCAAGCCCTAACATTTCAAAGTTAAATTTCCTCTTCTATAAAACAGAGATAAGATGCTTATGCTCTCTCAAGGATTGAGCAAAATAACATGTGTGAAGTATTTAACAAAGTGCTGGCACATGGTAAATTCTGAATAATCGTTGTTACTGTTATTGTGATTACTACAGTGGTATTTCTCTCTCACCTTTTCCCTCATCTATCTTTTTACCCCAGGGTAGCCTCCCCAGCCTGCATTAATTCCTTCCTTAAAGTATTTTTGTCAAAGTGTTTGCATCCAAAAACACTATGCAGTTAGAGAGTCTTTAGTTGAACTACAGCAAAGTAGTCTAAGGAAGAGACCAGAAGTCAGCATACTCATTGAAAACGGAAAGCTGTTTCATTTGTAACAATTCTCAAGTGACTCAGCACTCAGATTCCTTGGTTGGGAAAAATGATGGCAGAAGGCTACGATTTAAGAGATGACACTTCTATTTCAATAGTTTCCGTGTGCATTCTTTTGGCTTAAACAAATAAGAAAAGATATCTAATCTAATTCAAATCGTTGTAAGTCTTCAATATCTCTGATAGCTAAGATACCATTCTTTCTCAGGTTGGTGGATAATAATTGTATTGTTCTCCAAGGATCTGCAGGTGAACTCAGTACAGACATGAAATGCAGACTCACCTCTTTCAGGCCCTTCACGTTGTCTGCGGAGCAAGGTGGCAGCAGGACGAACATGCTGACCTTCCCCGTGGTGTACTTCATCTCCAGGATCTGTGCCTGCAGCTCCTCTATGAAGCCGATTCTAAACGTGCCCTTCTGCTTCATCATCTTTACAGTCTTCTCTTCATTCTGTGGGTGACGAGGCAGGAAGTCACTGTTGGCCATGTGAGCTCACACACCCCATGGTCCCAACTTCCCTGAGAACAGGGCTTCTTCAAGATGAGAAGAGTCTGTTCCAGAAGTCCCAACCATGGCAGCAACCCCTCCTAGGAGAGCCTCTGTCCAACGAGATCTTCCTGTGTTTTTAATCAGTTCTCAAGACTTTTGTGGGTAGGCTTCCTATCCAGACACCTCCCACAGCCTCGTCAGCCAAAGCAAGCCCAGCAAGCTCCCCATCTCCTAGGCCTGCTCCAGCCCAGCCCCTTGGTCTCGTGCCACCGTCCCCTCTGGCCTGGTCAACCCCTCCACAGCACCCAGAGGACCCATGGCTAAATGGTAATCACTCACATATTAAATAACAGCCCCAGGTTCATAGTTCCCTTCAGAGGAAAAGGGCACTACCCAGAGCACCCAAGCCTTCAATAACCTTGAGTTGGGGAAGTCAGCAATCTAGGACATAGAGGGGAAAAAACTGTCCCCGATAACAAAGCAAAACAGCTAATCGGTGGCTGGCTGCCTCGTCTCATCCCAGTGGCTTAGAACATGGGTTTGGGGGTAAACACAGAAGTAACTCCTAATGCATGACTGAGTAACTTGGCCTTTGCATTTTTCCTTCAACTCCTACATTGTAATAGTAGCATCCACTTCGTAACGTCATTTTGGAGGACAGATGAAATGATGAACAGAAAGCAGACAGTGCAGCACCTGGCACAGAATGCTCAAGGGACTTCAGGTGCTGACTTTGGCTCAGCCCTGAGTGCTAGGATGGTAAATGTGAGCTGCAACTCCTAGACCTGCAAACCATTGTTAGGGGACCACATACTGCAAACCATTGTCAGGGGAAATCAAGAATGGAATATCTAAAAGTCTACAGGCTGTCGTACAAGTACCTCATTCAGAAAGAAAGGTTCATCAACTGTGTTGTCACAGTCAAAATGTTGTTCCCATTTGGCCTTGAAGTACACGGCGTTCACCAACACCAGCACAGTCTTGTCATTGATGGTGTCCTTGCTGAAGAGTTCCTTGATTTTACCTAATAGAGATGCGCCGGAGAATATCCTGAGTGTGAATTATGTCATAAGTCTTCATCGAGACAAGGATTTTTTAATGCATCTTAACATCCCCAGAGTTAGAGTGTCTGGTTCAAGAGTTGACAAGAAAACAAAGTGAGGGAGCTGCAGGTGGAGAAGCAGTGCAGGTAAAGGGGGGTGAGGAGAAGAGGAACCCCCACTCTGGCCTGAAGGAGGATCCAATCAGACACTGGAACTAAGGGACTCTCCTCCAACTCTCCACTCCACTTTTAATTGGAATTGTCATCAGGTAGCTAATACCATGGTTTACCTTTCAAGTTAGAGATCCGACCACCTGACTATTTTGGAGTCTCCTTGAGAAAACAGCTATGGTATTAACTGCCTCTTTCAAGCTCTCCTCAAGGTGCAGTATATACGGTTACACCCAAACAAATACACACAAAAACATACTAGGCCTTGATACAAAGCCTCTTTTGTGGGGACTTTCACAAGCCTTCTTTCAGTTCACCCCACATAAGCCAGGAGAGGCAGGTACCGTTATCTCTTCTTTATGGAACACAGACTGCGGCAATGAGAGGTGATGCCCAGCAGCCAAGAAGCTGCAAGGCCACCTAGGCTCAGCCCTGACCTCTTCCCTCTATTGACCCACAGTACACAGCCCTGGGGATGACTAGGAAAGCCCCATGCTGTCAGGAGCAGCCCCCCCCCAGCCCGGGGTGCACCTTTCCACCCCGATGTACCAAATGGCCACTTACTAGAACACAGGCTGAGGTTTGAGAAGGGAAGACCCTTTACCTCAGGAAGCCCGGGACTTAAATCCCTGAGAAATTACCAGAGGTAAGCTGGGCCTGGGGCTGCGTGAGGAAGACTGGAGACAGGAAGCAGAAGCCTGCTGATGGAAGAGAGGGGCACAGGGCATTGCACCAGGTAACAAAGACAACTGAAGTAAGTCCACTGCTGTTCCCAGGCTGCGGTCACTAAGAATGTGAGCAGATGCCCAGGGTTACCATCTTACTGTGGAGGCAGAAGTAGCCCTCTACCTTTATCTCAGGTATATGAATATTTTCCTCAACCCCCACATGGGCAAGCAAAAAAATGCCCTGGTCTGCGTTCAGGGTTTGCCTGGGCCCTGTGTGCTAAAACCCTTTTGGCCTGAGGGGTTGAGTTCCTTATCTAGGAGGAAATGGAGTGGAGAGACAAGACCACTGTAAGTAACCAAGAAATAGGAAAAAAGACCTGGAGAAGTTAAGTCCTCTCAATGCTGGCTGAGTCCAGAAGCAAGTTCACAATGAAGTGAACTTTTTAATTGGTGATTAATAATTGTACATATTTATCATGTACCATATAACATTTTAAAATATGTAGGCATTACAGAATAGCTAAATCAATCCAGCAAACATATATACGTATTATGAACAAAACTAATCTTTAAATAGTAATGACTACAATAAATAAGACCTCAAACCTAAGGACATAAATTGTTCATGAATATTTTATCATTTTGAGGGGGTACTGGGTATTAAATCCAAGGGTGTTTTACTACTAAGGCACAACTTCAGTCCTTTTTAATTTTTTTTTTTAAAGAATCACATGACAGGTTTATTTATTTATTTTTTTTTTTAAAGAGAGAGTGAGAGAGGGAGAGAGAGAGGAGAGAGAGAGAATTTTAATATTTATTTTTCAGTTATCGGCGGACACAACATCTTTGTATGTGGTGCTGAGGATCGAACCCGGGCCGCACACATGCCAGGCGAGCGCGCTACTGCTTGAGCCACATCCCCAGCCCCCTTTTTAATTTTTATTTTGAGACAGGGTCTTGCTGGGTTGCTAAGGGTGACCTTGAACTTGCATACTTCCTGCCTCAGCCTCCCAAGTGACTGGGATTACAGATAGAATTACACGTACAGATTACATTCCATGATGCCCTTAGAAACAATTTTTAAAAAACGAGATCATGGATAGGGCATATTTCCCTATAGTAAAATCCTTAATTTTTTTTGAAAATTTTCATTAAAATATTGGACACATGTTATAGGACACATGAATAGGGTGGCAGATAGGCAATTTCTTCATTTGGGTATATTAAAATGTTCAGATAAGAGCATTATGAGTCACTCTCTAGCTCTTACCAAACAATCCTTCACCTCCCTAAGAGGTTGATAAAAATCCTTCTGATCCACCTCATAGTACTTCTCCAATCCATCCTCCTCTTGCCACCTCCTCTGCCACCAACTGGTCCCAGCCACCAGCAACTTTTCTTCTGTCTTGGTGCCCTGACCATCTACATTCACATCTCCTTGTCCACTTCTGATCTGATCTCCATTCCACAATCAGAGTCATCTTTTAAAAACACACCCCTGCCTTAAACCCTTTCTAGCTCTCTTTTACTCTTAGTTCATCATGTAAAACAAAACAAACAAACAAAATCCTGAAAAGTTCCATGCTTGGGTGGATCCTTATTAAGTCAATGCAAACTTATATATTAATTATAAGTAAATATTAGACACCACAACCATTGCTGTAACTTTGAAATACTCAATAGCTCAAAGAATACTTTTAAGTGTGCCATATTATTTTTGTTATGTGATGTTTTAAGTCTAAGAAATGGAGCTCTCAGTAATGCTAATATAACAGATGAACTTCTATCTCAATGGATACCTTACGGGGAAGATTATGGGTAAGTGAACATTCAGTGCTGAGGACACTGGTATGATTTCAAAAATGCTAGAGACCCATAATTACCAGCAGAGGGAAACTCCATAATAAAGCAGTAGAAGCATCAAAATAATAATAATAATAATAATAATAATAATAATAATAATGAGAGCCTGTAGAACTGATTCAGAATATGAGACAATGGTTCTACTTACTAAAGAAACATCATTTTAGAGAATCATGGGTTTTAAGGAAGCAAGAGACCTTCCAGTGTCTACCCTGTCTTTCTACAGCCACAGCCACTGAGAACCAGCATGGTGGTCAACACCATGACCATGACTAATTTAGCTGCTTTCAGACATAGTTTCATTTTGTTTTGTTTCTAATGCAAGTATCTCTAGAATGAAGGCCCTCTTACTCAAGAAAAGTATAAGTATTTCACAAAGAAAGATATTACTCCAAAGCAGCATGGTTTATGTGCTTCTTGGAATAGCCACATATCTGAGTGACTTTAAGAAAATTTGTAAGGAAAACAGTTAAAAGAGCAGGACATAGTAGATAAGTGTCCTTGGTGGGGAGGGTCCATGATGGGTACTTCATACACGTGGCGTCCAGGAGAGTGTGGTTGATACGTGGGTTTGAGAGTGAGAACACTGGGGCCTATTTTAAACATGACTGGGAGGAATGGCCAATTTAGACGCTCTACATTCCTACAGACTCTCTTCCATTTAAAGACCTCCATTTGGCTGCCATTTACACGGGCCTCAAAGTGTCACACTTGCCACTGTCTCTACATTCTCCTTCACTCAGGAAACATTTTTACACATCGTGAAAAGTTGATAAGTATAAAAGTTTTATTATTTCCATGTCCTTCTGAATAACTTCATAATCTTAACTTTTTACTAACCCTTTAAAATTCATGGAAAGAGTTAACCTCCTGCCAGCCCTGGGCTTGGTTGACAGGCATTTCATCTTTATGTTCAAACGAAAGAGCAATAATAAGTAACCAAAATATCTAAGCATTTGAAACATTTGATGCTCATTCCAAACAAGTTTTGAACACAGTCCACAAATGTGAGCATCTGTCCCCAAAAGACCAGCAATCTGAAAAGCTGGGCTTGCCCATGAGTCTTCTCTGAAACGGAAAGGAATAGCAGCTACGTTGCGTTTGGTCCTCCTTACCTTGGCATTGAGATTCAACCCAGAAGTTGATCTTTTGTCTGGACTGTTCAGTGTCTTTCCGGAAATCAACACTTTCGATCGTCGTGTGGTAAAATTGAATCACACCATCTAAGTACTCCTGTGCAATTGGAATAGAGGGGAAAGAGCACAACAAAATCATGTGGAGATGCACAAGTTTAGAGCGAGGCAGTCACGGGAAGCCTAAGGGGAAAGATGTCCTCCTGGTCACCTAACGCTGGGTGAGCAGGCCTGTCGGGCTCTCTCTACCCCAGTCCTGGCTAGCCACCATGGCAGAACAGGACACAACGCTCATGAAGCTGTCTGAAGTTACAATGGCAGACGGCTTTCCTGCCAGACAGTGTTTTATCTGAACAATCCACATGTGGAGACATCACAAAGTAAATATACAGTAACTTAAGAGACTTAGCTATAAAATGCTTCAGTTTTTAAGAATTAAAGTCCTCCTTAATGCCCACAGAGTTTTCATTTGGGACAATAAGAAAGTTTCCCAAGTCTATAGGGTAATGGCTACACAACACTGAATGGAACTAAGGCCACTGAATGGTGCACTTGAAAATGGTTAAAATGGCAAATTTTGTGCTACGTGTATTTTTACTGTAATTTTTACATGAACAATGTAATATACCAAAACTGTTGATTTGTATACTTTTAATAGATGAATTGTATCATATCTGAATTTATATCCCCAAAATTTATTTTTTAAGGAATAACCGGTCATTCCCACTGTAAAAGAAGGCACTTATTTTGGTCAAAAGTAGGCTCTCTCCTTCCCTCTATAGTCCAGCTCTAAACAGTTGTGACACATATGTGCCACCGGTCACACCCCTCTTGTCTGTGCTTAGTATGTGGCTCCTCCTGGAGACTGGAGGGCGACCAGAGCCCGAGTTGAGATGCATTCTGCCAGGTAGAAGCTGCTGAGTCACAGAGACCAGATCTACGGCTCTGGCTCCCAGAACGTCACTTCCACTGGGGCCGCCTGATCATGGCACCAAAGGGGACTCTAGAGAAGTGCCTTGAAGGCAGCCCAAATCTACCAGGCCCCTGGATTTGGAAAGAAGGTCACTAGAATGTCATTACCAAGCCCACGCACACTCCCGAGGCGGCTGTGCACATGACCCTTTGGCCACCCACTCTGCACACTTACAACAGACCTTGTAAACTTGAGTTGAGAGGTGGGTGTGGGACAGGAGGCGGTGGCCCTGGACACCCACCAGTCCACAGCACATCCTCCCATGAAAGAGCTCTGTGTGCCCGGTGGCAGGTGAACTATCCAGCTTCTTGCTTTTCAAGCAGCACACTCTGTGATGGCTTTCGTCCCCGGCACGCTCTACTCACCGGGCAGATGGGGTATTCCTGCTCTCCATAGAGCCTGTTGGCCATGCTCATGGTGTAGTGAACTTTGACCCTGCCTAACTTGGAGAGAAGATTTCCGAAGTAGCAGCTGAGCAGCTCGTTCTTATCACTGGAGGACTTGGCCTAACCAAAGAAGAGACAAAACACGACCTCAAACGGGACTATCAGGAGAGCTGGACACCCCTGAAGGACGGGTATTGTCACAGAGACCAGTCAGAGTTGCTGGGTGTTCTCTGAGGTGAAGAAGAGAGAAAGGAGGTGAGAGGGGTCCCTGGGAAACCCTGGCTCCCACAGTGGAGACATCACTCAGGAAAAGTGTGTCTAGGACCCAGCGATGCACAGGGGCACCCTGGCTTCCTCAGTATTCAAAAGGACACAAAAAAATCCAATTGTCTTCCACCTCCTAAATTTCGAGGTAGGGAGAGCCTGGAGAATGTCCTTCCTACCCCTGGGCTGAGCTGCACACGGCAGCGTTGTGTGTCAGGGCATCTCTCAGCACCAAACAGAGCTGCAGAGGTGGAGGGAGGCAGATGCCACCGCACCTTGACCCCTGGCTCCCCTTCACCTTCAGCCATACTCCATCCTGGGAGCCTGTGGTCTGCGGAGGCAGGTGGGTAATGGGGACATGGGCTAAGTGACTTTTTATTTTTTAATCCTGAGCAGAAGATACCAGGTCTTACTCATTAAGAAGCTAACTCAGGGCCAAGGATGTATAAAAAGCCTAATTACAAAGGAATCATAGGTCACATGAGGTTATTGCTGTTCCCGGCAGCCAGGACTCATGTCTGGGGATGAGTAACCCTCTCCAGTTGCAGTGGAGAACCAGCAGTCTGCAAAGAAGAGGGCAGGAGTTCAGGGCGGCAGCTCACCTGCACATCCAGAGGCTCCGTGGTTTCTTTCTGCCCTTCCAGAGAACTGTCAACCTCTACGGCTTTTTTGCTTTTCAAACAGGGGTCAGGTTCTTTGCTCTCACTCTGGGAAAGTTCATTGAAGTGTAGTACCTGCGTGATGACGGGGGAGGGTCTTTCAGACAATATGAACAGGAGGAAGCACCAAGAGAGAGTTTCAGTCACATTTTTATAATGTGACAAGTAACAATGATTATGCAGTCGAACGAAATAATCAACCATCATTCACAGAAATGAAGGCTTCTTTCCTTAGATCTGGGGTTGAATGCAGAGGAAGTAACTGAATGTTCCCTCAGTCCAGGATAGCATTTAGGGACTTAAAAGGCTCTCGGGCTGCTGTGTTGAGAAGAGATGGCCCATGGGAACAGCTTCAGGAGACTGTCCATAGTGCCATGTTAGAAGAGATGGTGAGGTTCAGGCCTCCGGGAGATGGCAAGAAGCATCTGGATTCTGGTTATATTTGGAAAGAAAAGCCAACAGAATCTTTTGACCCACATGGTGTGAAGTGAGAGAGAGAAAGAAGGTTAAGGAGGACACTGATAACGTGAGCTACTGGACAAACACCTGGTGCTTAATACATATTTAGTTAATGGGATAAGCAAGAGAGAAAGCACGCATATTAAAAATCACCAGCTAATACTGTTACCGATAATTATAGAGAGACAGACTTGTAGACAGAGATAGAGACAAAGAAGATGAGTGGGAAAAGCTGTCTGCAGGGGAGGCTCCGTAAGGAGATGGAGTTAGAACCTTGAAGACGGGTAGAACTGAAGAGAAGGTAAGGACTCAAGCAAGCCCACTGTGCAGTGGGTCAGCTCAGCAGAGGATCAGCATCTGACTTTGAATGTGCACCCGGAGTCCAGGACCCCATGCAGCACCTTCATGGATACCTCATCAATCTGACGAGCACTGTCATTTCTAGCCCCCAGGCGGACCATGCCCAGGGCAGCTGAGAGGCTCAGAGGAGAGTAAAAGATATTTTTTGGACTCTCATCTTTGGTTATCTCTCGGAAAAGATCCAAGGAAAATTTGGTATTTGCTTCAATCAGAGACTCCATTGTAAAACTGACAACTGCCTAAAACAAAAAAAGAGAGAGAGAGAGAGAAAAAAAAAAGTGGTGATTGGAGAACACAGGCAAATCGACAAACAAATCATTCTTATTTTTAATACTCAAGATAAAATCATAGACAATTATTCAATATGTGATTAATAATTAATAAATAATTAATAAACCAAAACTAAGGTCACCCATCATTATATATCCAAACAATGGTGCCAGTATTGTATCCATAGAGAAAGAAATCTATTTTTGTTGAGAGGTATGAATTAGTTTCCCAGAGCTGCCTTACAAGTTACCACAAACTGAGTGCCTTAAACAGCACGAGTTTATTCTCCTGCAGTTCCGGCAGATAGATGTCCAAAATCAAGGTGTTGGCAGAATCAGTTCTTTCTGGAGGCTCTCAGGGAACATCTTCTCTTCCAGCTTCTGGTGGCTGCCAGCAATCTTGACATTTCTTGGCTTATAGACACATCACTCCAATCTCTGCCTCCATCTGCACATGATGCCCATGACTATATGTGTGTGTGTGTGTGAGAGTGAGTGAGTGTGTGCCCAAATTTCCCCTTTATAGACACCAGTCATTGGATTAGAGGCCTAAATCAGTATAGCCTCATTTAATTTAGTCCTCCATGACCCTGTTTTATTAAGTTCACACTCACAGCTGCAGAGATTAGGACTTAAACAGATCTTTTGGTGACACAACAATGCTACTCATTTCTTTGGGGAGCCTCCTTTATTCAGGTACAGTATGGTCAAAGGTTGCCATTCCCCACCATCAAATCAGCAGCCAAGAAAACCCCGTGCTACCTCCTCCTCTTCCTCCACAGGCTGTGCCTGTTTCTGCTTAAGTCTTTTGCCTTCTCCCCTCAGTGGTCTGTGCCTGTGGATTTGCCCAGCAAACAGTCCTGGGTCATGACCCTGGCCAGCATTCTTACCTCCATTGACTCATTGCATATCCAGCCTCCAGAACTGGAGGCACTTGAGCAGTCATTAATATTGTTCAAGGGGAAACAGATCTTCAAAGGTCATGAGTGTATAGAAGTTAATTCTTTCAACATCCTTTTCAAGAGAGTGACTTTCCTAAGAATAGATTTCTGGTCCCTGACCCCAAGCTACTCTAGAAGTAGCAAGAAAGTCCCCTGGAGATCTTACCTTGGACCTGTGGCTTGTGAATTAAATGTCTTTTCTTTGGTCTCTTTGCTTATGGAGAGTGCATATTTCCAAGATGAAAACATATGCCCCTTTATTTGCAGTCTTGTCATTAGGCATGTGCCACACAGTAAGCATGAAATAAGTTAGTTTACTGAGCTGAACAGTGCACTTTGACTTTAACATTTTTCCAGTTTAATATACGTTTTTATAACCAATAAATTCTAATTTAAAAACATAATCTTAGACAACTTTTTTTTTGAATTTATACCTGATATGATCTGAATAGTTTACATACATTAGCTTTAACCCTACATTTCTGCAGGGTGGATATTATAGCTCCCCTTTGACAAGACGAGAAAACTGAAGAATCAGATCACATATATACTTAATCCCAAACGAACTCCTCTTCCTACTATATCCACTATGGCTACAATACCTGCCCTCAACTTAGGATAAGCTGGTCCTACATACCCCCACACCTAGTCACATTTTCCCTCCTTGTTCAGTTTCGTCTATTTTTATCCTTCAATTCTTTCTACCAAATGTGTACTTGCTTTGAATTTCCAATTTTGTGCCTGGGAAGCTAGATTTGAGATAGGCTCTGTATTTTAAAACCATCTGTGGGTAATTACAGGTCATCTTTTTTCAGGAGCCATCTGCCCTAATAGGTGGGTGGTTTTCAGGTAATGTGCATCCTGGGTGCGTCTGGCAATTCAGCTTGCTTCTTACACTGGAAAGTCACCTTTGCATTTGTTGGGAAATCCTTCACATCCAACACATTTTCTCTACAGCATGGTTCATATGGCCCACTTAGTAGCCACAGGTCTACCGAGGAAGTAAAGAAAACAAATACATTAAAGACAGCCGTGGGTGAGAGGATTCCACAGGCTTTGGTTTTCATAAAACTTTGTAGAAAAGGCAGTCTAATATTTTTAAAGCTGTGGTTGTAGGACCGAGGCTGATATTTGATAAAAATCTTGAGCATCAAGAGAGGAGAAGGTAAGGGCCACCCTGGCTATTTGTCCACAGAGGCTGGCAATTTTGAAGGAAAGAAGGGTGTGCATGCAAAGACAGAATGGTCCTGACCGGCATCCGTAAGCTCCAGCTCAACTTTGCCTTCGCTCCTTTCTGTGGATGTGCCCCTGGCACAGAGGGGAGGGTGTTTCTCTCTGTCATGAGTGCCTCCAGAACAGAGTGACCCGCATCTCACGCACTTCAGAAAGGGCGAGGCTGCTTGTGGGCCTACTCCCTTCTTCTCAAGATACACAACACTGAAGCCAGGTGAAGTGAAGTGATTTGCACACCTCTGCGGCAGGCCAGAGGAAAGCTAAGATCTCTCAGTGCCTGGCCTGCTCTCCTGGTTTAGGCACTTGTTTCTAATTCTTGCAGTACCCTTACTCACTCTGTGAGCTGCAGAACACCTCCAAATTCTGCACATTTCTATCTAAAACTTCTTCAAATTTGTAAACTACTTTTCATGAGTCTCCTGAGATGGACTGCAACTACTATGATGTTGTCACCGCAGCCAAGTCTCCTTTTCTGAGAGTCACCTGGTTACACACCATAGACCAGCTCTAAGCTTCCACTATAGGTCTGTGCTGCCTTTACGCTGCCTGGCCCACCAAAAAAGAGGTGAGAAAGACAGTTGGTAGAAAAATGACTGAAAGAAACCACCAGAACAACGCAGTAACTATTACCTGACTGGATGTGCACACGTATAGTAGCAAAATCCTTCCTGGCTTCATACACGTTTAAAAGGTGGGAGGTGGGGAGATCATTTAATAACTTGATTAAAATATCATCTAATAACCATCTTCTGATGGATTGTTTGTTTGTCTTGGGGATTAGTTTTTAAATTAGGAACTGTCTAAATCTTACAGCCACCTAATTCTCGAATGATCATGATAAAATTCTCTCACTGGGTCAGTCCCTGTGTAAAAAAAAGGATAAGCAGATGAGATGCGGTTTCTGACTTTAAGAAATCCATGATCTAACAGAGCAGGAAAAGTCCCAGAATTGGCAAAACTCATCTGCAGCCTTGGAAGTCAGGAGGGTGGTTATCCTTGGGGGTGGTTAGCCACATAAGAACAGTGAGGGACTATTAGTAAACTG
Organism: Urocitellus parryii; assembly: GCF_045843805.1. Taxonomy (NCBI): domain Eukaryota; kingdom Metazoa; phylum Chordata; class Mammalia; order Rodentia; family Sciuridae; genus Urocitellus; species Urocitellus parryii. The sequence continues at coordinate 12,751,647 of NC_135543.1, forward strand.
ATTCCCTACAAATAACAAACAAACAAAAACCCAAGACTTCTAGAGCTTGCCATTTCCAAGGTGTAAATATTGTCACTATGGTCAATTTCAACTAGCAAATAAACAGAAAAAAAAAAAATAAAACCTATAAAACATCCCCATACCCATAGTTGGGAAAAGATGAACAGAACCTGCCCTGGTGGGCCTGCAGGCGCCAGCTCAAGGACATCAGGCCTGAGCACATGTCCGGTCTGGGTCTGGGCCACACAGGAAACGTACACTTGTGTCCTATGTACTTGTGTGTGCCCACGTGATCACTTGGTTTCACTTCAGATCTGCCTTCCTGTTTGTCCTTTTAATGCCTATACAATTAGATAGCTCTATGTAAGTTTTTAAACTGATATCTTCTTGTTGGGCATTTTTATTAGTTTCCGATTTTCCCTATTGTGAATTGTACAATGAACATCTCAATAAGTACAGCTTCTATCTTCATTCGCATTATTTCTTCAGGATATCGTCAATGTGGAATTTCTGGGTTAAATATTAAAAGATTGGTTGACTTGCACACTCTGAAGCCAAGCTTACACATGAAGCAGCTGCTTCATTTTCTCACCATCTTCAGGTAATGTCATTATTATTTTTGATAATTTAAAAGTAAGAAAAGAAAGTTGTAGTATTTTTTAATTTGCATTTCATTGATACTAACATTTGAACATTTGGCCATGTATCCTTTTCTGTTTATATATTCTGTTAAGTGTCCCTCATTATACTCCTTTTTTAAAATTATCTATTAGAGTTATGATCATTTACTTATTAACTTTTCATGTTACATACACATTTTATTTCTAAGGATTATTTTACACATATTATCCCTAGATGCTGTAGCTTCTTTGTTTCCTAGTGTTGTTTTAGAATTATTTTTACTTTTATTTACTTAAAATTGTCAATATTTTTGGTTTTACCCTCCATCACTTCAAAACTTTGAAAACAAAGTGTTTTGATTTTAATATTAAAATTCCATCTAGTTCCAATTTTTATAAGAAAAGTTGGAAAGTGTTATCCAAAGTTCCTAGTTTTAAAAATTTCTAATATTAGTTATCTTAAATTTGTAACAATTTTCCTTTATTTTTTTCTTTTTGAGGTTTTGTCCGTTTATCTGCTAGTTTTTTTGCAGTGCTGGGGTTTTGCAGGGCCTGGAGCATGTTGGGAAAGCTCTCTACTACTGAGCCATACTCCCAACCCATTTTAATGGGTTCTAAGGAATCCACACACACATTCTCCGTTGGTTGATTCTTTGTTTTCTGGCTTAATTACTCATGTGAGACCCTCTTTGACTTTTCTCCACTTTTTCCTCCCACCACTATGTATTTAATAACCACACTATATTTATGTTTCTCTTTCTTTCCTTAGTATACTGTAATGTACCTGTTTTCTATGTTTCTTTCTTTACTTATAAAACATAATGCTTGAGGGTAAGTTCAATTTTTTCATTCATCTTTGTATCTCATCAGTAAATAAAACAATGGCAGCACATAGGAGCATTTCTTTAGTATTTAAGGATTTATTTACTATTACTACCCCTTTTTCATTGTAGAAAATCTAATGTCATATTAGGTGCTATTATTCAAACATTATACATTCTACAGGCAGCTGTAATAGAGATGTTGCATGGTGGAATTGGTTTTTGATTAATTTTCTACTCTATTAGAATAGTTCTTTTAATTAAAATATTATTTCCTTTATAGTGAAAATTAAAAGTTTAGACTAGGTAGATGTTCTAACAACCAAATATATTCTAAGTGAAATTGTTCTTTCTACATGCAGCAGGAAGAAAAACTTTTATATTCCAAAATATTTCTGGGCTTATAATTTCCAGAAAACTACTAATAATCCAAGAATGAAATTCCAATTTTACCCAGGTAAAATTCCAATTTTACCCATGCTGTTCTACTGGAATAAATAAAAACAGATTATAACAAATTAAATAATAAACAATATCTAAAAACAAGGAAATACAGATGCAATCTAAAGTGTTTTCCAAACTGTAGGAGAGAGGCATCTAAACTCACATTACTTACAATATGGATAACCTAAATACCATATATGAAGGCAAAAAAAGTTATTCAAACATTCATATTGTTTTAAAAAATTAATCAGATACATTGACTGTCTGACCAGATGGTTGGAGGCTGAGAAAGATGATTGATCATCCAGGGAGTATTGCCACACCTGCAGAAAATTCAAACCATCATAACATAAACTTTTTTAAAGGCTTAATAAAAATAATCTATCATTCAACTTTAATCATATCTCCTTTTGGTTTCTATTATTTTAGACAATCTTCCAATGCAGTGTTCATATTGAAAACCATACCAGGCAATGTGAGAATTTACCTTCTTGCCTTCGGAGTTGCTGCTGACAGCTAGCCAGGTAAGTTTCCATCCACACCCTGTCAGGGATGGGAATTTATCAGCTCAGCTCCTCCCACAGTGGCACTTTCCATGTGTCATTAATCTAGGGTAAATTTGTAATTGATTGATTAAAGGGAAAAGAAAATTGTGGCAGGTACTTTTAAAAACAAATTTGTATTCTTGATTCTTTCAATTAAATTAAATATTTAACCTATTATGCTTATATTTTCTTTGCTCTTTCCAAGTGGGTCTTTTCATAGAGCCCTCAAAGTAGCCCTCAACCCACATTTTTCTTCCCAAATCTCTATTCTAGATTTCAAAAATGAAGACGAATGGAGATCTATTTTACTTCATATACTTATTCCATGGATGATCTCTTATATTTGAATGTTTATTATTCTAAAATTTTTATGTAAAACTTCTATAATATGGACTTGAAAATATGTTTTCAGCTATTTTCAGTTGTTGCCGTGGTTGTTGTTTCCCCTGCAGCAGTGTTGAGGTGGCGGAGGGGATTACTATCCATCTACCAGAATAACTGGATACCAATCAAAGCACAGAAACTATCTCCATATGCTGAAAACCAAAGAACTGGTCTAGATGTCTCTAGAAAAGCTGCCCAATTTAGCCTCCTGAGGCCTATGACCTGCCTACCTATTTTTCTTATTTGTTTCACCAAGAGTTTTAAGGCCCAAGACACCCCAACACTTTTTTTCTTAAACTTCTGAGAAAACTTTCATAGGAGAAACATGTTCAGCCACTGGGGGAGGGGGAGTTTTTAAACAAAGCCAATAAGATTCTGATGTTATCTGTTGTCCTAACCCACCAGGATCCTGATATGCCTGAGCACTTGGGGTCAGTTACAAAGGCTGTAACAACTTGGAGGTATCTGAGGAGAGCCAGAACTCTGGGAATTTATTGATATGAGGATTCCTCCCTGGCTTGATGTCCTCTCTAACCCATGCATATTTCTTTTCTAACTTATTGTCACATAACAATGTCATCTGAGTGTGGTCCCACAAATACAAGGATATTAGATATAAGTAAATTCAAAAGAAAAAACTCTAAAAATGGAATGTTGCCTTTATGGAGAATAAAAATGACTGAAGTAATTAAATCACAAATGAATAAGTTAAAAACTTATTTTTTATAAAATAAGATATTGACTAATGGAAATTAGTGCCTAGACATCAAGAGGTTTTCTCAAGTCTCAACAGTAAGCAAAGAAAACAACTCTGCTATTTGTTGTCCTCACTCCAGGACCACTGGGAAACACTTGTGTGTTTTTACTCTAAAAGCTTCCACAAAATTCTAAACTCCAGTCTCGCCATTGGTCACGATTTGCAAAATGTTAGAAAATTTCATCATGCAAAGCAGTCAGTTCCTCATGCCAGTTGCTCACTAACTACTTCATGCAGTCATGGCCTATCATAGCCTTTCTGAAAAGGGTACTATTTACAGGTAGAGCAGGATGATTTTGCCTGGCCACCTGGATTTACAATTGTCACATTTGTGATTGATGGCTGTTGATATAACAAATTGCACTGGGTACCTGAGCAGATTCAAAGCCTGTCTGATTATCTTTAATCTAGGATTGCATCTGATTATCCTCTCAATCCAACCAAGATCTAACTATGGATGACTGTGCCCTACAATCCTAAAAATTTGGCGTGGTGTGATTGCTCAACCAGTGATGGTAATATCTGTCATTCCATGTAACTACATGTGAAGGAAACTTGATAAATCACTAAAGAGGGAATGAGCGCTTATTAAGCACTTCATATATCAACCACCATTTGGAACTTCGGACATAAAATCTCATTCAAGGTTGATGAATGAAAGTCAATCTCTTCAATGTTGGTGACTTCAGGGAATTACACTTCAGTTTGAAGACATTTTGGAGGTCAACCAGCCTGACATTGCTAGCCAAGACAGTCTGGAAAATGCTTCTGTGTCAATAGACCATAAAAATGGTGTCTGTTCAACCAAGTGTAGACTTATATGATTCCTCCTAGATGTTACAACTCATCTTGAGTTATAGCCAATCAATTAGCCTTTCAGTGACTAGACTTTTTCTACCTGGAATAAAAAATCCAGCAATGCTAGAATGACTCACCAGCCAACATCTTTGCCAGCTTCTGATGCAACACCATGTGATTAAAAGACTCCTGTTGGTAAAAGCAGTATTTTTTAAATATTGTGAAGAAAATGTTTGCCACTAATTTTACAATCTCAATACTGAAGAAACAAAATGTTTATAAGAAAAACATCAGCACACTTTTTATCTAGTGAAAATGTAACTTTATCTGAAATAGATGGTTTACTGACATCCATGATTTTATACTCAAAACTTCAAAGCCTGATTCAAAAAAATCCAAAGTTAGAGGGAAAAAATCCATTAAGACAACAAATAGCAATAATAAAGACAGTAAGCAAAGAAAACAAGTGTGCTATTCATTGTCTTCACTCCATGACCACTTGGAAACGCTTGTGTGTTTTTTTTGTTTTGTTTTGTTTTGTTTGTTTTGTTTTTTTTTTAAGAGAGAGTGAGAGAGGAGAGAGAGAGAAGTTTTAATATTTATTTTTTTTTTTTTTTTTTTTTAGTTCTCGGCGGACACAACATCTTTGTTGGTATGTGGTGCTGAGGATCAAACCTGGACCGCACGCATGCCAGGCGAGCGGGCTACCGCTTGAGCCACATCCCCAGCCCCTTGTATGTTTTTACACACAAAATACACACACACACACATACAAAAAAAAAAAAAAAACTTGTTTTAAAACTTATAGTCACCCTTGAGATATCACCCTTCCTGTAAAAGCCCTCAGTTCTTTCAGAACAAAACTAAAGCTTCCAAGATTGGAAATAATGCCAGCTGCCAACTCGAATACAACAGAAGCATGGAACACAGAGACAGGCAGAGCAACAAGACAGCAGAGGACACACCACAGGAAGAACAAAATATGTGCTACCAAGGACCCAGATCTCGAGTCCCTCTAGCCTGAGACCTAAAGCAATTGCCTCATTCATCAAAAAATAAATAGAAATAATAATAGCTGTTTCTGCTCTGTATTGAAATATAACTGCATAGAATTTGTACTGTATTAACTTTTGTTTCCTACCCATCTTTATGAAATATATTTCTTTCTTTCTCAAATTGTAAATCAGGCTTCATCCTTCAAAAAAGTGTTCATGAATTAGGGCTGCTGGGGCCAAATTTAACCCATTGCCTGTTTTCTTCAATAAAGTTTTATTGGAAAGCAGCATATTGTTCACCTGCTGCTGCCTGTGACTGCTTTAGCTCTACAACGAGAGTTCAACAGTTGTAAAGAAACATGGCCGACAGAGCAGAAAACACTCCTTGGTCCTCTGCTGAAGTTTGCGGATCCATGCTTTAAGTGATGAAACGTCATGATTTTTAAGGACTATGAAGTTTTTATATCCTTAAATATACAACCATTCCTTACACAAAACTAATGTGTGATACACTGATAAGAAATACACTAAGACATTTTTAATTTCTTAAATTAAAATATGTGCTTAGGTTTTATGTTAACCCAAGATTCTAATCCCCTACTGTATTGCAACAAAATTGTGGAACGCCCATACATCAGGTGCTCACTCTGGGTGCACAATGAACAAAAGCACACATTATCCCCCACACTCATGACATCTAGTGCAATAGGAGTTTGCAATCCAGGCTCTATTACCTGCATCTAGATATAATAAGCATTTATTGAGGACCAAAGATGTGCAGGCCCTTTCAAACCTATTATCTCATTCAGTTTTTCCAGTGAGGCAGAAAGGGAGACATCATTATTCCAGTGTAATTAATGAGAAAACTAGGATTCAGAGAAGCAGGGTTGTTCAGTTGTGACCCTAGAAAGTAAGAGAATGATCAATAATTTGATCAACCCCTCCCCTAACTCTCTGATCCCAATAATAAAGATGTGCAACACCTAGGGCTTCAAGAACAGGACAACTGACTCCAAAAGCCCTGGCCATCCACAGCAGCTTGTCCATCTCTCAGCACACACCAAAAAGCCAGAGAGTGCAGTCCCAGCTAAGGTCTGAACTGTGATGCAGCCAGGAGGAAACAGCCAACAGTAAGGAGAGGTGCTGAGCAAGCAGTTCTATGACATTGAAGATCATGAATCAGGATCTTTTCAAGCCGACCTGCCGCTACTTATTTTCAGGATGCCACAATGAGGAGCTAGAGCCTTCAATCAGCAGCTGCTAAGAAGCCTGAGCTGCGCATCTCTTTTCCTTGTTCTCCCTAAACGACTTACAGAGCCCTTCAAGCGCTGAGCTACACCATGAGTTCCTCATCCATAAATGGAATAGATGGCATTCGGGAGGAGGGTTTTCATGTCCCTTCCCAATGCACCACCCGTGAATGAACAGAGCAGGGACAGGGCTGTGGGTTCTGGGCCAAGCATGAGACTGCACTTCCCAGGCACGGTGGACTTGTCCCCCAGTTTCTGATCCCTGCTCATCATGGCCACAGCTCCACGGCAACCAGGACAATTCCCTGAGCATCCTCACCGTCCATTCTTATCCTTCTGGCATCTCAGTCTTTACTAACAAATACAGAACATCTCCCCCTCCTTCCCTGCTCTCCTGGTTCCTTCTCTTCATCTTGGTCTTCCTCAGCTCCGCCATGCCCTACCCCTGGGTTCCAGTACATCCCTTTCTCCCCTGTCTCTCCTTTCCTCTGCAAGGCCATTTCAGATGGACTGACTCACCTGCATGGCTTATCAGATGTTAGCCGTCATGGTGAAACATCAGCTCTTGTCCAAAACATGGTGAATGTTGTGTTAAGGAAAATAACACATCCTCTAAGGGGGCGGGGGGAAGGGGGGGTGTGAAGCTATTGAGAGGTCCTTCAGTGTGATTTGCAGTCTTGGAGCAAAGCTCCACCTTTGGAGTTTTACAGAAGGCTCTTCCTCATTAACTAATTTCAGCACAGCTCTCTCCAGGTATCTGGAAACGCATCCCAGGCCATGAGCCAGTGAGGAGTGTCCTCTGGGAAACACACACTGTAGTTATATAAAAAAAATTCAGACCACACTCCATTCCATGAGAAAACTCACGGGTCTATGGGGTGTTAAAGTTGTAACTGCCTAACCTAGATGATCCAAAAGCACATGGAGTATCATGTGACTTGCAAATAAGGAATGGCATTCCGACCAGCCTGATTTAATCCATAGAATAATAATATGATTTAGAATATAACTGTGAAAGCAATAAGAATTTTGAATGAAGGAGATGGTAGACAAATTGGAGATAGTAGGGCATAAATGAATTCTAAATAACTTGTGTCATTTGAGAAAATTTAAAATATTGAGAAATGTAAAAAAAAAGATAATTTATAGGCCCATCAAAAGCTATAATATCCTTTTTTTCTATGTGCTTTTTTACATAGTGAAGCTCGTAATGAACTTACAATTTTAAACCCTTCTCTTTCTATGTAGTACTTTGACTTATCTCTCTCTCTCTCTCTCTCTCTCTCTCTATATATATATATATATATATATATATATATATATATATTCATATTATATATATATATATATTCTATAAATAAGTGTTACTTTTAAGCTGGGTGTGGTGGTGCACGTCTGTAATCCCAGGGGCTCAGGGTGTCTGAGGCAAGAAGGTCGTGTGCCTCGGCAACTTATTAGGGCCCTAAGTAATTCAGTGAGACCCTGTCTCTAAATAAAATATACTTTAAAGGGGGGCTGGAGATGTGGTCAAGTGCCCCTGATTTCAATCCCTGGTACCAAAAATAAATAAAAAAGAATTACTTTTAATGTCTATGTAAACATGCCATCAGTTGTCACCCATGCCCTTATTAAACATTTAGGTGGTTTCCAATTTATATAAATAGTGCTATGTCAAATCTTGTAACCTTTTAATCTGAATCTCAGATGTTCTTCTCAGCATAGATGTCCAGGTACTGGATTAAATGCATGAAGATATTTAATTTTGAATTTATCATATCAAATTGGACTCCAGAGAAACCCTGCCAGCAGAGCCTGGAAGGGGCTGCCTTTCCAGGGGGCTTTTTTAACCAGTTTTTTTTTCCTCTTCTAAATCTGGCAGCAGCCTTCTGTCTCCTGAGGGAGCTCCCTGAGAAAGGAAGGAGAACCACAGTGCCTTCACCTCCTTCCACCTGACGCCTGCCCTGCACAGGCAGACAAGAGAACATCAAGCTCTTCCATGACTCTTTCAAGTCAGGTTGTGAGCATCTAAAACTAGTCTGTCACCCTGGGGTGGGACAGGGTGTAACCACCAAAGCCACGCTGGAGCCTCCCTTGACTCTTTCACCCTGGAGCGAGTCTCAACTGCTGCATCCTGAGCTTCTTCAGGGACACCGCATGACTTCTGCAAGGACTGCCAGTGAAACCCCGAGGAGGTGTGATTTATCTGCTCTTTTTAGCTGGATATGAAAAAGAAACGGCGTTCGTGAAGGTGCTGTGTGGCAAGTGACCTGGCGGATGCCCATCTGGCTGTCCCTTTCACCCCGAGGGTTTCCAGGAGAGCCATCACCCCACCACACCTCCCCCCAGGGTGCTTGGGGGATGTAACTCAGACACAGGTGACACAGAATAGCAAGACGTGATGCATTCCACTGTCATTTATTTTTTAAATCAATAATAAAAAAAATTAAAAGGCTTTGCTAGCCTTTATTTATAGATGGAGTGGAGTAGGGCATCTGGCAGGCAGAGGGGTCTTGGCTGAGAGGACCTTGTTTCCTGACACAGGCCCAGGTGAGGAAGCAGGGCCCCTGAGTGCTGTCCTCTGCTCTCTCACCTCCTAGAACCTCCTTCTCCCTGCTTCTAAAGATAACAGTGACAAAACCATTGTGACAGGCTGGCCACACCTCCTGGTGCTTACTCAGTCTGTTGGAGAAGTCTGAAAAGTTTGTACATACGTTTTATTTTTTCCTTTTTTTAATTCTTTTTTTATTTTTTAATTAATTAATTTTTTATTATTTCTTACATACATCACAATAGAGGAGTAAATTACATTCATAATTTTTTGCATTGCAATTCTTAATACACCTTTATACAGCTGCTGATGAGAATTACAGGAGCCCTTGAAAGTGCCAAGGTCATAAAGAGAACCGGATGGTAGGAATGAGAAAATGGTCCTAGTGAGTGGGAAGGCTCAGTTCTCTTCTCACAGATGGAACCGAGGTGGATGTCACCTTTATATAAGGGCCAGAAACAAAGGGGGGGTTTTCAGAGAATTTTTTCCTATGAAATTTATTGGAGTTACCCTGGCATTTTAAGGAAAGAGTAATTAATTGTACATCAAGTCAGGGGATTTGCCTCATTTTATTTGTCTCAAGTGACTGTCCTCACTTTAAATAGGGTGATACCCAAAGCAACACCCAGGAAACCTAAGGCTGCATGCTTATGCACAAAACCTCAAGGACAAAGAAAACCAGATGTGTGTATATATACATGTGACAATCATTTCAAACTTCAGGGAAGCGCTGTCAAATTCTGACAGACTTATAATTGCATGACATTGCCCCAGTCACCAAATCTGTTTCTTCATCACAACTTACTGACCCCTCCACCTTCTTCAAGCCAAGACATAAAGCAATTGTACAATGTAGGCACTCAAATATGAAACCTCCAAGTTCAGGTTCTGTCAGTCAACAGGAAGTCACAGTGGCAAAAAAAAAAAAAAAGACACAAATCAAATTGGTGGCTCTCTTGCTTTGAGACATATGATGAGAAGCTTGGCAGGTTGCCTTGCCAAAGCCACAACGTATTTTGTCCTCTGCTCAATAATTCAAGAAATCTTATCACAAAAAAGAAATTAGATTCATTTGGCCTGACTTGTTCTTGGTAAATTCCAGGTAATGCAACAACCCACCACTTCCTTCCCTAACGGCAAACGAGTGCAGTGACCACCTTCTGTACTTTTCCTGTGAAGCACATCAGCTTCCTTCCTCTGTCATTTATTCAAGCTCTGCTCTGTTCCCACGTTGGACACCTGGAATTTTTCATCTAGGCCTGTGCACCGTTCACCCCTGGTTTCAGACGCAGCCTTCTCTCTGTTTTGCCTGCTGCTTTCAAACCTGATCAACAAGCTCTTTGGTAGCCTGTGTTTTTCTTTAAACATTGTTTTTTTTTTCCCCCTTTCATCAGTTTTCCTGTATGATGGAAGAAGAATTTTAAGTCTTCTTGAGTCATAATCCCTTTAAATGTCTCCAGACAAAAGATAAGCCATTTTTTAAGTTTTTTGAAATGTATTATAGAAGGTGTATTGGGCACACCTCAGTTGTCCCTGCATCCTTCACCTCTGAACTCTGGCCTTTGTCTTCACAGTACCCAGGGCTTCCTCTGCCAATTACATCTTCCCCCATTGGTCAAAACTAAATCCAGAGTATTGATTGTACTTTTATTCACTTAGGTATAACATTATCGGTAATATTATCAGACCCCAGAAATGAAGATTTTACAATTAATCCCTCAAAGAGTTCATTCTAAAAGATTAATTAATTTGTCCTAAAGACAAATAATATCCCAGACTTTTCTGTTGAAAAGCCATTCTTCCCCCCATTGAATGGTGTTGGCACCTATGTTAAAAACTGATTGACCATAGATGTAAGGACTGATTTCTGAATTCTTAATTCTATTCCATGGATCTATACATAAAGCCTAATGCCGCACCTCACTATCTTGATTCCACGTACCAAACAATGGAGTTGGACCCTACCTGGCAGCCTGCATGAAAATTAACTAAAAATTGGCGCCTCAGTGAAGCCATTAATTGGCAAGCAGGGAGGTTAGGGAAGGCCATTAGGTGGAATCCCACCAGCCAAGCCCACACGGAACCTTGGGCCGAGCACGGGATCTCAGAAGGGGAAGGAAGCGGTACAGTCCCATCCCCCACAGCGGACACTCCACTGAGGCAGTCAGCGGCCACCATCTGGGAAAGCTGAAGGATACACCGCCACTCTCCTTCAGAGTGCAACATCAAAACAGCCAGCAGCAGGACCCCGGAGATCCAGGCCAACTGATTCGCGCGGCCTGCCCCGCAGCTACAGAAGGCGTGGCGCCTCAGAGAAGCCTTTAATTAGCAAGCAGGGAGGTTAGGGACTGCCATTAGGTGGAATCCCGCCAGCCAAGCCCACCGCCCACGCCCGGAACAGGCCCAGCGACCTGCCAGCATTGTAGTCACGACACCCCAATTGGAATAGGGACAGAGCAGAGCCGCCTTCCACTCCCGGAACAGGCCCAGAGAGCCGCCAGTGTGGTAGACACGTCACCCCAATTGGAGTAGGGGCACAGCCGCCGCCCGCACCTGCAAGGGAGACTTTTCAAGTATACAAGAGCAACATAAATAAATAGGGGGTAAATTTCAAAACACAACAGTTGCACCAAGCAGAAAGAAACGCGAGCAGTATGAAAAGACAAGGAAAGAAAGGACCACAAGCAATGCAGGTCAATTCAACTTTAGAAGAGGTAATAGCTGCAACAGATGGAATATCAGATAAAGAGTTCAGGATATATATGCTTCAGATGATCTGGAGTCTCAAGGAAGACATGAGACAGCAAAATCAGACAATGAAAGATCACATTGACAAACAAATCCAGGAAGTAAAAGATCAATTTCACAGGGAGATAGAGGTAATAAAAAACAAACAAATTGAAATTCTAGAAATGCAGGAAACAATAAACCAACTTAAAAACTCAATTGAGAATACTACCAGCAGAGTAGATCACTTAGAAGAGAGAACATCAGACAATGAAGACAAAGTATTTCAACTGGAAACGAACATAGACAGCTCAGCAAGTCTGCTAAGAAACCATGAGCAGAACATCCAAGAATTATGGGACAATATCAAAAGACCAAATTTAAGAGTCATTGGGATACAGGAAGGCACAGAGCTCCATTCCAAAGGAATAAACAGTCTATTCAGTGAAATAATACGAGAAAACTTCCCAGAATTGAAGATTGAGACAGAATCCCAAATCCTAGAAGCCTACAGGACGCCGAATGTGCAAAATCATAAGAGATCCACACCTAGACACATTATAATGAAGATGTCCAACATACAGAATAAGGAGAGAATTTTAAAAGCTGCAAGAGAAAGAAAGCAGATTACATTTAGGGGTAAACCAATCAGGATAACAGCTGATCTCTCAACACAGACTCTGAAAGCTAGAAGATCCTGGAATAACATATTTCAAACACTGAAAGACAATGGGCTCCAACCAAGAATCGTGTATCCGGTGAAATTAAGCTTCAGGTTAGAAGATGAAATTAAAACCTTCCACAATAAACAAAAGTTAAAAGAATTCGCAGCTAGAAAACCATCTCTTCAAAAAATCCTTGGCAAAACATTACAGGAAGAGGAAATGGAAAACAACATTGAAAACCAACAATGGGAGGTAGGACAGTAAAGGGGGGAAAGTAGTCAAAGAGGATAACAAATCAGGTTTAGTAACATCAATAAACAAATATGGATAGAAGAACAAACCATATCTCAATAATAACCCTAAATGTTAATGGCTTAAACTCACCAATTAAGAGACACAGGCTAGCAGAATGGATCAAAAAACAAGACCCAACAATATGCTGTCTACAGGAGACGCATTTGATAGGAAAAGATATACATAGACTGAAGGTGAAAGGTTGGGAAAAATCATATCACTCATATGGACCGCGGAAACAAGCAGGAGTGTCCATACTCATATCTAATAAAATAGATTTCAAGCCAAAGCTAATCAAAAGGGATATAGAAGGACACTTCATACTGCTCAAGGGAACCATACACCAACAAGACATAACAATCATAAATATATATGCCCCAAATAATGGTGCAGCTGTATTCATCAAGCAAACTCTTCTCAAGTTCAAGAGTCTAATAGACCAACATACAATAATCATGGGAGACTTCAACACACCTCTCTCACCACTGGACAGATCTTCCAAACAAAAGTTAAATAAGGAAACTATAGAACTCAATAACACAATTAACAACCTAGACTTAATTGACATATATAGACTATACCACCCAACATCAAGTAGCTACACTTTTTTCTCAGCAGCACATGGAACCTTCTCAAAAATAGACCATATACTATGTCACAGGGCAACTCTTAGACAATACAAAGGGGTAGAGATAATACCATGCATCTTATCTGATCATAATGGAATGAAACTGAAAATCAATGATAAAAGAAGAAAGGAAAAAGCAAGCATCACCTGGAGAATGAACAATAGGTTGCTGAGTGATCAATGGGTTTTAGAAGACATCAAGGAGGAAATTAAAAAATTCCTAGAGTTAAATGAAAACACAGACACAACATATCGGAATCTATGGGACACATTGAAAGCAGTTCTAAGAGGAAAATTCATTGCTTGGAGTTCATTCCTCAAAAAAAGAAAAAACCAACAAATAAATGATCTCATACTTCATCTCAAAATCCTAGAAAAAGAAGAGCAAAACAACAGCAAAAGAAGTAGAAGGCAAGAAATAATTAAAATCAGAGCTGAAATTAATGAAATTGAAACAAAAGAAACAATTGAAAAAATTGACAAAACTAAAAGCTGGTTCTTTGAAAAAATAAATAAAATTGACAGACCCTTAGCCATGCTAACGAAGAGAAGAAGAGAGAGAACCCAAATTACTAGCATACGGGATGAAAAAGGCAATATCACAACAGACACTTCAGAAATACAGAAGATAATCAGAAATTACTTTGAATCCTTATACTCCAATAAAATAGAAGATAGTGAAGGCATAGATAAATTCCTTGAGTCCTATGATCTGCCCAGATTGAGCCAGGAGGATATAGACAACCTAAACAGACCAATAACAATAGAGGAAATAGAAGAAACCATCAAAAGACTACCAACTAAGAAAAGCCCAGGACCGGATGGGTATACAGCAGAGTTTTACAAAACCTTTAAAGAGGAACTAACACCAATACTTTTCAAGCTATTTCAGGAAATAGAAAAAGAGGGAGAACTTCCAAATTCATTCTACGAGGCCAACATCACCCTGATTCCGAAACCAGACAAAGACACATCAAAGAAGGAAAACTACAGACCAATATCTCTAATGAACCTTGACGCAAAAATCCTCAATAAAATTCTGGCGAATCGGATTCAAATACATATCAAAAAAATTATACATCATGATCAAGTAGGATTCATCCCTGGGATGCAAGGCTGGTTTAATATACGGAAATCAATAAATGTTATTCACCACATCAATAGACTTAAAAATAAGAACCATATGATCATCTCAATAGATGCAGAAAAAGCATTCGACAAAGTACAGCATCCCTTTATGTTCAAAACGCTAGAAAAATTAGGGATAACAGGATCATACCTCAACATTGTAAAAGCAATCTATGATAAGCCACAGGCCAGCATCATTCTGAATGGAGAAAAATTGAAGGCATTCCCTCTAAGATCTGGTACAAGACAGGGATGCCCTCTCTCACCACTTCTGTTCAACATAGTCCTCGAAACACTGGCCAGAGCAATTAGACAGTCAAAAGAAATTAAAGGCATAAAAATAGGAAAAGAAGAACTTAAATTATCACTATTTGCAGATGATATGATTTTATACCTAGCAGACCCAAAAGGGTCTACAAAGAAGCTAGTAGAGCTAATAAATGAATTCAGCAAAGTGGCAGGATATAAGATCAACACGCATAAATCAAAGGCATTCCTGTATATCAGCGACAAATCCTCTGAAACGGAAATGAGGACAACTACTCCATTCACAATATCCCCCCAAAAAATAAAATACTTGGGAATCAACCTAACAAAAGAGGTGAAAGATTTATACAATGAAAATTACAGAACCCTAAAGAAAGACATAGAAGAAGACCTTAGAAGATGGAAAAACATACCCTGCTCATGGATAGGCAGAACTAACATCATCAAAATGGCGATATTACCAAAAGTTCTCTATAAGTTCAATGCAATGCCAATCAAAATCCCAACAGCATATCTTGTAGAAATAGATAAAAGAATCATGAAATTCATATGGAATAATAAAAGACCCAGAATAGCAAAAACAATACTAAGCAGGAAGTGTGAATCAGGCGGTATAGCGATACCAGACTTCAAACTATACTACAGAGCAATAGTAACAAAAACAGCATGGTACTGGTACCAAAACAGGCGGGTGGACCAATGGTACAGAATAGAGGACACAGTAACCAATCCACAAAACTACAACTATCTTATATTTGATAAAGGGGCTAAAAGCATGCAATGGAGGAAGGATAGCATCTTCAACAAATGGTGCTGGGAAAACTGGAAATCCATTTGCACCAAAATGAATCTGAATCCCTATCTCTCGCCGTGCACAAAAGTGAACTCAAAATGGATCAAGGAGCTTGATATTAAATCAGAGACACGGCATCTGATAGAAGAAAAAGTTGGTTATGATCTACACGCTGTGGGATCGGGCTCCAAATTCCTCAATAGGACACCCATAGCGCTAGAGTTAACAAATAGAATCAACAAATGGGACTTACTCAAACTAAAAAGTTTTTTCTCAGCAAAAGAAACAATAAGAGAGATAAACAGGGAGCCTACATCCTGGGAACAAATCTTTACTCCACACACTTCAGATAGAGCCCTAATAACCAGAATATACAAAGAACTCAAAAAATTAGACAATAAGATAACAAATAACCCAATCAATAAATGGGCCAAGGACCTGAACAGACACTTCTCAGAGGAGGACATACAATCAATCAACAAGTATATGAAAAAATGCTCACCATCGCTAGCAGTCAGAGAAATGCAAATCAAAACTACCCTAAGATACCATCTCACTCCAGTAAGACTGGCAGCCATTAGGAAGTCAAACAACAATAAGTGCTGGAGAGGATGCAGGGAAAAGGGCACTCTTGTTCATTGCTGGTGGGACTGCAAATTGGTGCAGCCAATTTGGAAAGCAGTATGGAGATTTCTCGGAAAGCTGGGAATGGAACCACCATTTGACCCAGCTATTCCCCTTCTCGGTCTATTCCCTAAAGCCCTAACAAGAGCATGCTACAGGGACACTGCTACATCGATGTTCATAGCAGCTCAATTCACGATAACAAGACTGTGGAACCAGCCTAGATGCCCTTCAATAGATGAATGGATAAAAAAAATGTGGCATTTATACACTATGGAGTATTACTCTGCATTAATAAATGACAAAATCATAGAATTTGGAGGGAAATGGATGGCATTAGAGCAGATTATGCTAAGTGAAGCTAGTCAATCTTTAAAAAACAAATACCAAATGACTCCTTTGATATAAGGGGTGTAAACAAGGACAGGGTAGGGATGAAGAGCTTGAGAAGAATATTTACAGTAAACAGGGATGAGAGGAGGGAGGGAAAGGGAGTGAGAAGGGAAATTGCATGGAAATGGAAGGCGATCCTCAGGGTTATACAAAATGTCATATAAGAGGAAAGGAGGGGTAAGACAAGAGAATACAAATGGAAGAAATGATTTACAGTAGAAGGGGTAGAGAGAGAAAAGGGGAGGGGAGGGGAGGGGAGGGGGGATAGTAGACAATAGGACAGACAGCAGAATACATCAGACACTAGAAAGGCAATATGTCAATCAATGGAAGGGTAACTGATGTGATACAGCAATTTGTATACGGGGTAAAAGCGGGAGTTCATAATCCACTTGAATCAAACCGTGTAATATGATGTATTAAGAACTATGTAATGTTATGAACGACCAATAAAAAAAAAAAAAAAGAAAATTAACTAAAAATTGATCAAAGATCTAAATGTAAGAACTAAAACGAAAACACATTTATTAATCCATTATAGTTACTCATGACAGTGTGGTTCTTTTCTCCATAATCATACATACGTGGAATGTAATCTGCTCCATGTAAGTCCCCAGTACCTCCTTTTCCCTCCCCTTCTCTCACCCCTGTTCTCCTTTCTCTATCTTACTGGTCTTCCTGCCATTTATTTACTATATTTGTAGTTGGTGCTTTCTAAGTACATACAAAGGTGGAACTCACTGTGGTATGTTCACATATGTACGTAGCATAGCTTGGCCAGTTTCATCCCACAGTTCATTCTTTTCCTGTCCCTCCTCCTCCCCCCTCAATCCCTTTCTCAAAGCTAAGACATTCTTTGAAGAAAATATAGAAGTAAACCTTTGTGAACTTGGGTTAGGCAATGATATCTAAGATGCGATACTATAAATGTGCCACCAAAGGAAACAGTAAATAAACTGTAATTCATCAGAATTAAAAACTTTGTTTTGTAAAAGATGGCATCAAAATTTGAAAAGAACCAATTGGTGGCGATGCACGCCTGTAATTCCAGCTTCTTGGGAGGCTGAGACAGGAGGATTGAAAGTTCAAAGCCAGCCTCAGCAACTGGGAGGTGCTAAGTAACTCAGTGAGACCCTATCTCTAAATAAAATACATGTGGCTCAGTGGTCCAGTGCCCCTGAGTTCAATCCCCCGTACCAAAAAAAAAAAAAAAAAGATAGCTGAAGATATTTTCAAGCTATATCTTTGATTTTAAAAAAGGCTTGTATCCAGGGTTGGGGTTGTAGCTCAGTGATAACGCACTTGCCTAGCATGGGTGAGGCACTGGGTTCGATTCTCAGCACCACATACAAATAAATAAAATAAAGGTCCATCAACA
Organism: Urocitellus parryii; assembly: GCF_045843805.1. Classification (NCBI taxonomy): domain Eukaryota; kingdom Metazoa; phylum Chordata; class Mammalia; order Rodentia; family Sciuridae; genus Urocitellus; species Urocitellus parryii. Next base: position 12,769,706 of record NC_135543.1, read on the forward strand.
ACTAAAAAATATTTTTAAAAAAGACTTGTATCCAAATTATACAAAGAACTCTTAAACTCAATAATAAAAAAGAGAAATTACCCAATTTGAAAATGAGCAAACTCTTTCAATGAAAAATTTTTCAGAAGGAGATAGACAAAGGACCAATAGCTGCATTTTAAAATTTTCAACATCATAAATTGTTAGGGAAATGTAAGTCAAAACCACAAAAAGGGATCACTTCATGCCCCCTGAAACTTTTATAATAAAAAAGACATAATAGCAAGTGTAGGCAGAGATGTGGGAATATTGGATCCTCATACTTAATGTTTTGGAATATACTGTGAAGCCACTTTGGAAAACAGGCTGGCAGTTTCTCACAATCCTAAACACAGAATTACTCTATGACCCAGCAATTTCATGCCTAGGAGTATATGCCCAAGAGGATGAAAATACATACCTATATTAAAACTTGTATGTGAATGTTCATAGCACTACCATTCACAATAGCCAAAAAGTAGAAAAAACTTGAATGTCCATGAATTGATAAACAAAACGTGGTATGTCTATCTACCCAGCGGAACATGATTCAGCCTTTTAAAAAAATGTCATGTGAAAAAAAAAAAAAATGTCATGTGTTTGCCACAACATGGATGAGCCATGAAAACATTATGCTAAGAGAAAGAAGCAAGTCACAAAAGGCTACCTGGTGTCTCCTCCATTCACAGGAATGTCCAGAATAGGCAAGAGCCACAGAAAGCAGCTTAGAGGTTTCCAGCACTATAGGAAGGTAGAGATGGGGGTTGCCAATGAGCACCCCGTTTCTTTTGGGGGTGACGGAAATGTTCTAAAATTTGTTGTGGATTTAGTTGCACAACTCTATTGGTATAATAAAAACCACTGCATTGTACACTTTAAAACGGTGAATTTTGTTGCATGGGAATTTTATCTCAATAAAGGAGTTTTCTTTAAAAGAACGAAAATGTTCGATATGTTGCTTTCAACATGTTTCTTCCACCAGAAGTCCAAGTGCTTGAGATCCATCCATACTTCTGTATCTTGTTTCCATGTTGCTTTTATATGAACATAAAAGATTATTGAATATCAATTGTATAATAAGCTGGATGCTCCTAGAAATTAATATGACAAACCCAAAGTTAGGATCAGCAGAATTCCCATGATATATCTGGAAAGCGTCAACCATTGCCCCCAAGTCACCAGTTTCAAAACCATCCTCTTTCCCTATCCACTCCCCCAAATATGTTCCCTTGTGCTCTAAACCTATTATTTAAGTGCAAAGACTTTATAATATTTTAAGATAATAGTAGCAGAATACTTATAAATATTAGTCATTAAATATAAACTAATAATATAATCTATCTTGTGAAGATTATGTTTAATATGCATTTAATACTTGAGTATTTTTAATACCAGGCACAAGGAGGGCTTTGTGATGACCTTTGGTTCACATAATGTTATAATTTGATTGTCTATAGTTGCCTCCCTAGAAAATCAGGATTCTACTGCTTTGTTTTAGTTTCCCAAGCTTCCAATAACAATTAATTGGGCACAAAAGAGTAATCATACAATTCATTCACATTCAGAATGAATTTAGAAATATGGGTGTAGGCATCAGTCAATCAAATTATCTTTCAAGCATTAAACTGTCCTAGCTCTATCATTAACCACATCACATCACCGGTCAAATAAGCCTATTGTGCCTTTCTATTATTCTCCTTTGGTCACACCCGAATGCCATTTTTTCATGTTCTCAGTCTATCAAAACAGAGAACAGAGTGCACCAGGTGAATTAGGTACAAGACACCAGTAACCTACAGGTGAACAGGACACAGTCTTTTCCCAGAGTAACACGTAGTCTGTTGGGAGAGATGCAGAGTGGATTCTTGGCCAGCCTGATTTCTGCACACCAGCCCCCTCACAGGGCCCAGCTGACTCAAAAAGAAAAAAAGTTGAAATGAATATATACTTTTTTGATTCTGATAAACATAGTTTTATGTAATAAATTTAATCTTTTCCTTGATAGTTTCTTTGGTTACTTTATAAAATCTCCCCCCTTCCAAAAAACAGATGATGCTTCATTTTTAGTTTCTCCTAGGTTTTATTTTTTAACTTTTTCTTTTTAGTTCCCCCAAGAATTTATTTTGTTGTATGGTGTGAGGTAAGGACTTGAATGGATTTTTTTCCCATTAAATACCTAGTCAATGTTCCCAATACCATATTGGGAATTATCAACTCCTTCTCCTTTGACTGCTTCTCTTACTAGTCAACTAGTTTTTTATATGATAAAACTTTGGTAAAATGGAAATAATAATAATAATGGTACCAACTCTATAAAATTTTTCTGATGGTGAATGAATTAAGGATCGTCTAATATAATCACTTAGTGCCTCATATACAAAATCCCCCAGTAGAAGATACCAATTAGGTAAGTCCAGGGGAGATCAGGTTCCATCCCATCTAAGCAACCTTCCTTGGGAGGAATAAATGGGTGTAGAGATTGATGGAAGCCTTCATCCATCTCTTCTTCCTTCATGGGAATAGAAAAAAAAAAAAGAAGCTTCTTCTATGAGAAAGACAATGTCTCCAAATACTAATATTTCTAACTTTGGCCAAAATGACAAAGAAGAGAGTCTCTCTTGTTTCAATTTGCATTTCTTTGATTAATTCTGTTAAGCATCTGTTTGCGTTCTTTTTTTTTGGGGGGGGGGTAGTTGTGGATGAACAGCCTGCCTTTATTATTTGTTTACTTTTATGCAGAGCTAAGGATCAAACCCAGTGCCTCACGTGTGTGAGGCGAGCTCTCTGTCTCTGAGCTACAACTCCAGCCCTGTTCATGTCCTTCAACAGCTGGATTTTATTTCCTTTTCTGTTAAGTATGTCTTTGTATCCATTACCTCTTTGTTTCATGAGGTTGTATATATTAACTGACCTGTTGTGGAGGTTCTCCCATTTCTGTTATTTGACCTTCAAACTGACTGTTATTTCTTTCAAAGTACATACATTTAAAATTTGTGTTAAATCAAGTCTGTCTCTGGTTTTCTTAATGACTTTTCTGAGAGAACTTTTTTTCTTCTTTTTTTAAAATTTGAAACCAATTTCAAACCTACAGAAAGTTGCAAGAATACTACAAAAAAAATGACTACATACCCTTTACACAGTTTTATCAATTATTAATGTTTTGTCTCATTTCCTTTATAATTCCTTTTCTTCCTCATTCACACACACACACACACACACACGTGTGTGTGTGTGTGTGTGTATGTGTGTGTGTGTGTGTGTGCATTCAGAACTGTTGGTGAATGGTGAATAAGTTGTAGGCACCATGCCTCTAAATATATTGTTGTGAATTTCCTAAGAAACTTACATTCTCTTACATAACCCACAGTACAATTATTGAAATATGCTCATTTAACATAATTCACACTTTATATATCCATTTTTACCAATTGTCCCAAAAATGTCCTTCATGGCAAATTTTTCTCAGTCCGGGCTTCAATGCAGCATTGCAGGTAACATTTAGTAGCCAGGTCTGTTTTCTCTCTCTTTTTTTTTTTGAATTTGTTCTTTTTAGATAAACATGGCAGTAATGTATTCTAATGAGGATCCCATTCTTGCGATTGTACCTAATGTGGAGTATCTCTGGTCATGTATTCATATACGTTTCTCGACTTCCATGAAATTGACATTTTGAATGGTACAGGCCAATCATTTTGTGAAATGTCCCTGTTTGGGTCGTTTGTTCTTTTTTTCCAGTTTTTTATGAGTAGATTCAGGTGGCCTGTGCGGGACAAGAGCATGAACTAAGCAGCCCTGGGCCCTTCTCAGAGCCTCCCAGGGAAGACCAGCTCCTCTTTCCCCTGCTCCTGACTTTGCCTCGATTACCTCGTTGTGTGTGTGCCCTTTAGGTCTCTGCACTGTGAAGTTACTACTGTCCCTTTTACTGGGTAAATTTAATATAAAGGACAGAGGTTTTGAAACTATAAGTTCCTTGTTCTCATCAAACACTGTCAGTTTTCCCATCCATTAACATTTAAATCAGTTATTACTATCATTGTTGCAAAATAGCGATTTTTAAATCAGCATTCCATCTAATCTGTTAGTTGGTGATATGGAAAGCCATTAAAATCAATAAACCACTGGAGAAAACCCAGCTGAGCATAGTGTATTCTTATTTTGCTTTCAAACACTCATCTAAAATATTTTTCAGAAAAAAAAATTCTCCTTTTTTTTTTTTTTTTTTTTTGAGACATTGGCTCTGTTCCTGGGAAATCTGAGGCTGTCCCACATGAATCTGTGACTGGTCTGCACTAATCTGTTGGTCTTCGTGTGCTGTGAATAAGTCCATGTTTTGCAGTTTCAATTTCCAAATGAGTTGGTTGCCAAGCACACACCTTTACAGCCACCCAGTCATTATACCAAAAGAAGCCTGAAGACAAAAGGACTCTTACAAGGTGTAAACTACAGAAAAAAGCAACTCGCAAGACAAGTCCTGATGACGAATGGACAGAGGCCCCATATTCCACTGCCAAGGGGTGGGTTACTGGGGATTCTCCTTGGTGGGTTCCCCCTCAACACCACTTCTTTCTTCTGGGGAAAAGAGAGATGAGAGAAAAGAGGGGGAAAACTTTTATGAATTTCAGATTCTTTCCATGTTCCATTAAATTAAAACCTCAAAAATCAAATATAAGATCAAAATCAGTAAGAGTCCAGCTGTTCCGCCCTGCCAATGTCATGCATTCGTGATAAGCTCATAAGACAATTTTGTGAGTGGGAGGTCATTTGGAAAATCCAGTCCTTTTATGAGATAAAGGATACAGTAAGGAACAAGATCACTGAACTCAGGGCCCTCTAACTTCAGTATGCACCTGCAGCTGTCCACAGGTGGTTTTGACTTATTGCGTTTTTGTTTGTTTCTTTGTTTTTGTTTTTTTTTTTAATGGATGGTTTCCTTCAAAATAGAATATCAGTTATTGTTGACTTTACCATTGCTTTTGATTACACCATTGAGCCATTTTATTGGATTTTGTTCTTCATTTACACAGACACGTTAATTTGACAATATTGGTGAGAAATCTTTCACAAAGCATGTGAGTCGTCCAGGGAGTGGGATCAATTTTAATAATCATGCAGCAAAGCAAAGATGAATCAAGTCTGGGACAAGCAAAACTGGAAGCAGTAACGTGGTCCACGAAGTCCAGATTCTCAACACAGTAGTCTCTCTGCATCCCCGCCTACCACCCCCACAGACTTTTCGTCAGAGGTGATAAACAATACTGAACAATTCAACCCATTCTCATGCAGGAAGCATTCTTTTTATCTAAACCTATAGTACATCCCCCAAATTTCAAAAAGCCATTAAAATTTCCACCTGGAAAGATACCAATCGGGGGAAAAAGAAACTACCCCTACTCCAAATATGTATCTTTCCCACAGACTGGAAGGTTCCTGTAATTCTACCTTGCACATACATTATTTTGGCCATGAAAATGCAAGCGTTGGGAGTGTGCACTCAGGGGGAGTGGCCAACTCACAGCTGTGCTGTCATCGTTGTAGAAGGAGTTACGCAAACTAATCTCCAAAGCACAGCTCTGGATCTGCAATGGCACAATCAGAACCTGTTCATTATACCATGAGGGAACCTGGATTAACATGTTTCTGGAAGGATTAAAACTATCACTCTGTTTCATTATCTCTACAATTAAGGGGTTGGACACAGGAAAGTCTCATGCCTCCCAGGTCTGACACTCTGTCATTTCAGACTCAGCAGGAAGTGTAATAAGATACCACATTTGTTCACAGGAGAGTGAATGGGAGGATAGTGACTGGATTGACTGATGATCACATCAAGATGTCAAGGCTGGAAGACCCCATACTTGTGATTTAACTTTCTTAGAACCCCCAACATTAGAACTTAATTTTTTGCGGGGGAGGGCAGTGCTGAGGATTGACCCAGGGCCTGGTGCATTCGAGGCAAGCACTCTACCAACTGAGCTATAGCCCCAACCCTAAGAACTTCATTTTTGATTCATTCGTTAATAAGCATGTAGTAAGTGCTTACTATATATCAAAGATTTACATGATAAGGATCTTTTATTATACCCCAAGTCAGTTATTTCAGGCTTAAAAGGTTTGGGGACACTCTATAAACATATCTTGGGTCCCTGAAAACAAGAACAGTGATAAAGTTTGCAGTTCTTGCTGTGACTGCAGTCACAGTTGTTTTTTCCATCTTTTTAATCATCCTCAATATTAAACATCACCTAGAAGCCAGGATTTGTACCACCTGGCTCGTAGATGCACCCTGGAGACAGCAGCTCTTTAGCAAACTCTTTCCTACCGAACCCCAAGAATCATTTGCAGGTACCATGGAGACAATCTATTTGATCTTTAACACCCATGCTCTTGAAGATGAGTACTGGGCGGGATAAAAGACAGAACTGTGGAGTAAGCAAAATTTTTCCAAAGTTTATGTCTCCACCTCCAACATCTGCACCACTGTTCTGGACACCCAACCCAGGACTACATCATGTGAGACCCATTCTTCTCATCAGCATTCTCTTGCTGTCCCTCAAACTCCCACCATTCAGCCCCAAGCAGAAACTGACCTTTCCATCATTCCTACTGAGGTAGAAGATGTCACTCAGTAACTAAGATCTAACAAGGTAATGATAAGTGCCACTTTAGCATCGTGCATGTGGCCTTTTCTAGGTACCCCTGGCTATAATGGACACCCATTGATATTTGACTGTATGGAAATACTCCATGGGGAGAATCTTCAACCACATGAAAGAGGATCTCAGGGTCTTGATGAACTTGTAAATAGAAGGCGAGAAGTAAACAACTCCCAAGTCTTGGAATTCATGGATGACTGTGTCCTGCATCTGTCTGGCACTCTATGCCATCAAAATGGTGTCCCCGGTCACCAGGTGGATGATAAGGAATAAGCAAAAGTAAGAGCTAACATCCAAATGACCCTGTGAACTGTCTGATGGGTTCATATTAATTATAATGATGCTATTGCCAAGATATTGGATTTAATCTTTTGAATCCATGAGAATCATGCAATTTCATGGTATCTGCATGATATGGAACGGTAGCCATCTTAGGTCACAACTACTGGAGGTATTTAAGCTCTGCTCCCAGAATGCCCCAGGTGTCACAATTTGGATAAAAAGTTCTTCCACTACAACCAAATACTATTTCCTCAGTACCCAGACCGGAACTATTAATAGACATGATTATTTCATTTAAAGGATCCCTTAAATATTTGGTATTTATTGCAAATTATGCATATTAAAAATAGGTATAAGGCTGTGGTTGTAGCTCAGTGGTGGAGCGCTTGCTTAGCATGTGTGAGGTACTGGGTTTGATCCTCAGCACCAGATAAATAAATAAACAAACAAACAAATATAAAGGTACTGTGTCACCCACAACTAAAAAAATAGTTTTTTAAAGAAGTTATAGGATGATATTTAATTCAGGATAACAGAGAAATATGTCTTAAAGATTTACTGTTGCCAGGTACTAAACAAGGTATTTTATTACTTTTTTTCACTTGACCTTCAACAGAAGCTGGGAATATAATCTCAGTCTTACAGATTAGGAAATGAAAACTCAGGAGGTCCAGTGCACCCTCAAGGCCTGTGAGCTCCTTAAACTCTCGTGATTCAAACCTGCCTTTCTTACTCTGAAATCTGTGTTGCCTCTGTATTTTTCAATTGTACATCTGTATTTTTCATCCAACCAACAATATTTATTAGCTTCACAGTGAAAATCATGTGGCCATCCATCCCTAAAAGAGTGAAAGTTCCAGGTGTGGTCTATGTCTTTGACAGTTTCTCCTTCCTCTCTGTGAAGTCAGTGCTAATTGCAAACTCCTAAGTTGATTGGAATTCAGCAAAGGTCTCAAAAAATCAAGCAAAGGACCCTAGGATCAATAAAAAGAAGGCAAATTGAACAACCCAAAGGGAACACTCCTAATCCATTGTGTACATGAATTCATTATTATCAACAAATGCTAATTGAGCTCTCCCAAGTATGTGAGGTTCATCAAACCCCAGTTGTATCCCTGGCACACCCGTATACACTCTTCAGATTGTAATGTTGTCATGAAAGATTTAGATCCATAGTGTCCTGGGGAATTCTAGGATTTTCAAAACGTATTGTTTCTCCCTGCCATGCAGAGAATAGTGAAGTATAAATTATAATTCTTAGTGAAAGAACAATGTACATGGAAGTACCTGGGATTTAGTAGCTTATCCGTAATGTTTATTAAATGTGAATCGGAGTTGCTGAACTGTTCAAAGTCCACCACCTGCAAGAGGCTTTCCCAACTTGTTCTCCCCCTCTCTAGCCCACCCCTCCCATTTAAGGATACTGTTTTAATTATTGCTCTTTTTGTGACTCACTTAATTATACACTTGTCCCATGCATATCATTGAGGGAGTGCCGCAGTCTGTGAATGGCATGTTAAATAACCTGCAGGAGTTGATAAGTACTCATGGTCTCATTCTGTTGACTGACACAGTTTGATTCCAGGGGCCCAGGGCAACTCTCGGACAGAAGACATATTTTGGAGACAGCACCATGACAACAACTTCTGACCTTCACCAATATTATTCTGATCGAGGTCTCTCTCATTCTAGGATAAGAAATGGAAGCCAGCCCTGAATCCAAGGAAAGAGAAATCTTCCTTCTTCAAAAGCCGAGATGTGGAGGTCAGGGGAAAGGGGTAGGCACAGACCTGGCTGTCCTGCAGCGTCCCTTAGGAAAATGGCAGGGAGGGTGAAAATTGATGGACAACAGCAACAAAATGGTGATGTCACCATGCAGACCTGTGGCCCTGAAGTCTTCACCACTGAGACATCCCCCACCCTGTCCCCAAAACAGATCTCTGGGCTAGCCATGTTAGTGTAAGCCTCCGATCACCAAAGAGCTTTGCTTTAGTGGACGGAGACAAGGCACCCCTGCAGAGCCACCTGGCTGGGGAGCTACACTCCCAAGTCACCTGGATCGTCCAGCTGGGGTGACGTATCCAGGATCCTGGTGTTTCCAGGGGACAGTGACTATCACAACAGAATGGGACACCTCTACAGATTTTCTCATTTCCTTTCCTCAACATCACAGCATCGAATCAGGAATAATTTCTGGGAGGGAGCTCCTGAAGAAGAGAAGAAGTATGAAATAAGATGACTCATAACAGAGCCGCTTAATCTGAGTGGGGGGAAGGTAGCCTAACCTTGTGCCCAAAATCAATGAACAAGACATTTTTAGGTGATATATCATTTTTTAATTGCATGATTCTATTTTCTCTAATTTGAACTCCTCCTCCCACCCAAACCCCCCCCTCTCTCTCTCTCACACACACACACACACACACACACGCATTTATGCATGATACTCCACCAGTTCATACAGCAAAACTTGGCTGGTTGTTTACTCTTATGAAAAAGTATCCCAATACATGACTTTATATTGAAGTCCTGAAATCTGGGTAGTAGAAAAGTGTCAACACATGAAACTCAGCTCATGAAAAACTGAGATCTATCTATTTCCTCCAAACTGGCCTTCCTCCCGTGTGTCTTGTGTCAAAGAATGGCCTCGCCATCTGTTCCTTTACTTCTGTCTGAACATCTGGGGAGTTTTGTGGATTTCTCCTTCTGTTTTAGGCACTTCCACCATCCACTGAGCATCCGGGTGCTTGGTTTCTACCTGTGGGTTTTGCTGCCACTCCCTCTCCCCTGCTGTCCACCCTCCTTCCACTGCCTTGGTTGAGCCTTTGTGATCTTTATTCCCAACTCCTGCAACAGCCTCCCACCAGCTGTATCTCATCCTGAGTCCCCGAGTTCCTCTATGCAGGCTGCCTCCCCTTTTTCTCAGCACATCCATGTGCAAATGCACATCTGCCCCCGCCCCCAGTGTGAAGGATGATTTCCTGGTGTGCTGTCCGGAGCCTTCCCACAGCCTCCTTCCCACTCATCACACATACGCAGTATACTTCAGCCACATGGGCCTCTTCTGTGCCCCCAGACACATCTTGACCTTTCACTGTCCCTGCTTTCCTCTCCCAAAAATAGCTTCCACCCCACCCTCACCCTGCCTGAGCAATCCTCCTCATCCTCCAGGGCTGGGTGGCATCAGGGCTTCTGCCACCATTGTCCCATCCTGCAATTCTGGTCCTGCGCATGGTCCACATTAAGGCATTAGATCTCTCAGAGCTTGGGCTGTGCATAAGGCCACACCCTGCTCTCAGGGGACATCTCACCTGCAGGGGAGGGTTACTCATGGCAAACATCTCTGAGGAAGAGCAAGAGCCTCACACTTGGAAGCTGAGGATAAAAGCCTTGGCATGGATGATAGATGGTCCCAAGGGGCTTAGAGACAGCTCCCTGACTGGTGGGTTGCACAGGCTAACCGCACAGAGACAGGCAGGGGGTGCACCAGCCTCCAGGGGCTGAGATTCTTACCTGGGATCCTTGGAAACTGCCTGACTCAACTGTGGTGCTTGGCTCAGAATACTTGCTCCTGGGCCCCACCTTTGAAAATAACCAGAACTAGGAGATTCTGATGCACACAGAATTTCTCAGAGTCTAGGGAACAAAGCCAGGAAGGCAGTCAATTGGTATGACAAGCTGAGAGGGAGCACAGGGGTGGGACTGAGGAGGAAACAAAGAGCAATTAGCAAAAATCCAAGAAAGAAAGCCCCTCCCTGACCGCTCCCAGTCCCTACTGATGGGGTTCTCAGGCTGCAGGTAGATGCAATCATGTATATGAAGCATCTGGTGTTTGCCAGGACAGTGCAGATCCCCAGCAGGTGTCAGCTGACCCAGGATTGTTTCCAATAGGTTATCCTTTTAAGTGTATTGTGCTAAGCCCCTTTTGAAGATTCTAAAAAAGGTAAATCATGATGGTCACTGTCCCCCAGCCCTACACACCTGGTGCTCATGGAGCTACATCAGGTAAGTGGGGACTGAGCTCACTGGCCTCTGTAGGTAGGCATGCATGCAGAAATGAGGCCCTTGGGCATTGTCCCTACTCGCTGAGACCCACAGCTGCTGGCCTCCACAGGCTACTCTACCAAATACTCTGGTCTCCCCACACTGAACTGTGCAGGTAACCCATAGTCACACAGGATGCAAGATGAGGTCCAGAAAAACTGAAAGTAAAGAAGCTGTGAAATCAAAATGAATGTGCACAGAAGGCAGAAGTGGACAGTACTCACAGAGAGTCCTGGAGCTATCTTCCAACTTTCCTCTGGGCCATAGGACTCAAATAACCCAGGGGAGAAGGGGACAGACAGTGTAGGTTTGCACTCCTCTCCTGATGTGCAATGCTGTTTGCTGCGGCTCCCTTTAACTCAGCGTGGGACCGCCTGTAAGTCTTCCTATGTGGTACTTAAGTGCCTCCAAAACACTCCCATTGTTGCCTGAGCACCCCCAACACAGAGGGTCCCAATCCCTACTTATCTTCTTGTTCTTTCTCTAGTATTGCCTACTCTGACTTAAAGTAGTTGGTTTTCACACTATAGGACAGAGTCCTGTGGTTCTGAGAGCTGGAATAGCATAACGGACTAAGCAGTAACCTCGAACTCAGAAGATTCAAGGGTGGACCACCTCTCCTACTCTCCAGCTCTACTACCTTGGACAAGTGTTAAGACTTCCCCCAACAACATTTTATTCTCCCTTCAAATGCGGGGGAGAAATAATGCCTAACTCTTTTATAGGGCTTTTTTGTTGACTTTTTTATATAAAAATGTTTATACATTATATAAAAATAACATAGGAAATATAGAAGGTCAATTATCCCCAGAAGCAAAATCCAAGCACATCTTTGTAAGGAACAAACAGTTCCAAGAGCTTAGACCGGGACTTGGGAATGAAAACTCTCACTGGTCAATGTTAAAGTGGGTCCCCTGGGCTGCTGTTTGAAAGAGAGTCCAGCTGGTGCTCTGGCTGAAGGAAGAAGACTGCACCTGAACTCTAACATTATTCTCAAGTCCAGTTCCAGCACATGGTGCCCTGGAGACAACTCCAAGCAACTCCCTGAATGATATTGACATGTCTATTCAAGGCTATGAAAGTTAGTTGAACTCTTGGTATTAAAAAATCCATGAAGCCTACAAAGATGCAAAATGAGGAAAATGTTATGTTGCCTTGTAGGGGGTGGGAAGGACAAGACCCTCAGAAAGGAAGGTGACATTGAAAAAATTCTGGTGGGAACCCAATAAAAATGAGTGGGAAAATCAGCTCTGCCAGAGAAAGCATCTGGTCTCTTTTGTCCACCACTGTACACAGAGGCCTAGAACAATTTCTTGCAAGCAATAGGTGTTCAATTAATGTTTATTGAACTTGAGTTGAACTGAATGAGCCCAATCTTGTTGTGCCTTTCTTCCCTTCTGACAGTAACTGCAGTTCTTATTTTGAATTCCAAATTTTCCAGTAGTCAGTTTATATTTTCTACCAATGGTAAAACCCCAGTATTATAAGTAGCACATATGACAAAGGCATAACCCATCAATACCTTGCATTGCTCTAACCTCGACACTTCATACCCAAACTATGACACTTACTGAGTGTTTACTATGTTTTGGGAAGTGCTGTAGGCACAAAACACACAAGGTCTCTGCCCTCATGGAGATTTCCCTGGAGAAGAGGAAGAAACTATTGAACAATATATACATACATATTTCTTAATACATATTTATTCTTACATGTATGCATGTATACATGTATATAAGTGTGTGTGTGTGTGTGTGTACATGCAATGTAGACTGAATAGACAAAAAGTAACACATAAGGTAACTTAGGAATCTATTTCAGTAATCCTAAAATCATGGAATTTAGATCAAGAGAGGCTCAGCACAGAAGTGGGGGAATTCGAGAAATATCAGGATACAGCAATCAGTGCATGGGGCAAAAGAGAGGAATTATTGCAGAAAATTAACTGAGTACAACTTGGACAATCGGGGGGATGATGTTGCCATATAAAAATAAAAGGAACAGAAGAAGAGGAGCAAATGTGGGAAATCATGATTTCAGCTTGGGTGCCAGCACTCGGGTATCTCTTTGACAGTCTTAGGCAGGTGTCCATTGGGAAATTGGATATGTGGTTGGAACTCTGAAGATTTGAGAGCAGTCACTGTAGAGCTAGTAATTGTATTGATCAGAGACCAGAGAATGAACATATCAATAAGGGAATTGCATCAATAACAAAAGGAACCCACTGGTTTAACCTCCAAGTTACATAAGGAACTTCAACTCAGTTGTACTCTTCCCCCCAAAATAACTGATAACCTAATTTTAAAATGGGCTAATGACTTGAATAGACATTTCTCCAAAGAAGACATACAAATTCCTAACAGGTATATGAAAAAAAATGCTCAACATCACTAATCACCAGGGAAATGCAAATCAAAGCCCCCATGAGGTATCATTTTACACCCTGTAGGATGGCTGTTATCAAAGAGTCAAAAGATAACAAGTGTTGACAAGGAACTGAAGAAATGGGAACCCTTGTACACTGTTGTTAAGAATGTAAAATGGCATAGCCACTAGGGAAACAATATGGTGGTTTCCCAAAACATTAAAAATAGAATTTCCATATGATCCAGCAACCCTACTTCTGGGTATATATACCCAAAAGAATTGGGAGCAGGATCTTGAAAAGATACTGCAACTCCACAGTCCATGGCAGCACTACCCACATTAGCCAAGATATGGAAAGAGCGGCCCATGGTAGAAGGAGAAGGAGGAGGAAGAGAGGGAAAGGAACGGGGAAGGCAGAGGTAGGGAGAGGCAGTATAGACCAGCACAGACCCACAATGGAACCCTGCGCAGCATTAAAAAAAAAAAAAAAAAGAGTCTGCAATATGCAAGATCGTGGATGGACTTTGAGGACACTGGGCTCAGTGAAATACCCTGGTCACAGAACAACAAAGCATGATTCCACATATAAAGGTGTCTAAAATAGTGGAATTCAAAATGTGTACATGTATCAAAACATCCTATTTTACCCCCATAAACGTGTAGCGAATTATGTGTGAAAGTTTAAAATAATAGTAAAATAGTCAAACTCATAAAATTCATGGATGGTGGCTCGCAGGGAGGAGAGGTGTTCCTGGTGAGCAGGAGTCAAGTTTGGGAAGAAAAAGCCCTCAAGATCCGCTGTACACCGTTGTTGTTAAAGCCAATGTTACTTTTTTTTTTTTCCCCATTTTTTTTTATTGGTTGTTCACAACATTACAAAGCTCTTGACATATCATATTTCATACATTAGATTGAAGTGGGTTATGAACTCCCAATTTTACCCCAAATGCAGATTGCAGAATCACGTCTGTTACACATCCACAATTTTACATAATGCCCTATTAGTAATTGTTGTATTCTGCTACCTTTCCTATCCTCTACTATCCCCCCTAAGCCAATGTTACTGTATCGCTGTACGCTTAAATTTTTGTTAGAAGGGTAAATCTCCTGTTAAGCACTCTTACAGCAAAAAAAAAAAAAAAAACAAAAACAAAACAAAAAACCCTAACTCATCAGGGAAGGCTGTGGTCCCGGGGCTAGAATACAGCTCTAAGGAGTGTTAACATCCAAGGGGCTGGCACGCAGGAAGACTCGGAGGTGTCTGTATTTCGGCGGCAAGGGCAGAGAGCGCTTCAAGAATGTCCCCCAAGAAGCTGGGCAGAAGGTCCCAGCACTGGGCACTGCCGGAGTGGACAGGTCTAAAGGGCAGCGGTGGCTGCGGATTGGAGACCCTGCGCTGCGCAGCTATAGCGTGACGAACAGCGCCATCTCGTGGAACGCGAGGCGATCAGCAGCCCAGTGACCGGTTTTCTTGATGAATCTTCACCTTGAGTTTGGAAGGAACCTTGTAAGAGATTAATATCTTACAGAAGAAACAAACGCCACGGAGACTAAGTTTGATTTCCCCACGAGTTACAGCAGCTCTCGGGTGACAGAGCTGGGATGGACTCCTGGGTCATCAGCTTCCAAGACAGTCCCCGTGTTCAGGCCTCCCCGGGGATGCAGACTCCCCAGAGAGCTCAGAACCCCATTAACTGCGACCTGAATGGGGGCAGCGGGGCAGGGGTGTCATCCTGCTCCTTGAGGCCTGCACAGGTTTGGATCAGATCCACAATCTCTGCCCTCTGGAGTGTCCACTACCTTCCCCAAGCCCTGTGTGGGTTCCTGGTTATCTCTGGTTCAGAACCTTCCTCCAGAGAGTTTCCCTCCACAACTCTTGTGTCTTGGGGCGCTTCCCCTACTCAACCCAGGTTCCACACGAACGTGGAGACAAAGCCTTTCTGCTGTGTCATGGTTGAGCCAAAGCATAACCTCAACCCAGACCAGCACAGAGAAGAAGGAGATAGCATTTGAATACACTTTCATCCAAATTGTATTGTGTGCATGTACAAATACATAATAAATCTCACTATTATGTGAAATTATAATGCACCAATTAAAATGGGGGAGACTCTTTCTTTATATCATTTTTGACTAGCTCATCACACTACACAGAAACTGTGAAATATAGTTAATCTCCCAAAGCAAGACACTTTGAAAGTGAAAAGGGCACCAAAAATAATTAAAATTGTAGGTGGAAACATGGAGATAGATGAACTCCTCACCTGCTTGTCAACTGGTTTTATTATATCGAAGATATACATGCATATATCTCCTTTAAAATCATTCTATGCCCCCCCAAAAAAATGCTCTTAATTTTTTTAGCTCAATGTTTCTAAAAATGTTTACCACAAAATTAGAAGGTATGACCAAACACAATAAATGACATTGATAGACTCTCCCCATACAACATGTGACAAAACCACAGGTGTGTGAAGGCCTGTCTGTGTGCCTGGTAACAGGACTGCTCGGCCTCGATTGCCCAGTGTTTCACAAATTCTTCTCTCTTTCCACCCTCTTCCTGTCGACCTCACCCAATGGCAGCCTTGGGGCTTTGCACACATCAGGGGCTGAGGCCTTGACCCTGACACAAGCAGCCTCTATGTCCAAAGCCTCTTGCAGCATTTCTCCCAGAGCTCCCAAGGAACTGGTGTCAGCCCTTGATTTTACCTCCAAAGGCCTCACATAGTACCTTGAAAGAATGATGTTGGTTTCATCGTGTCCAGAAAGACTCCAGGGAAATCAATGAAATGAGTGAACAAATCGATGAATGAATCAATCAAACAAACACTGGTTTTGTTATTATGAATCACCTTTCAGATTTGACCATTTGTTAACATGAAAATTCTGTTTGCTGCATGTGAGTTTCACACTGTTAGAGAAGACGGAGGTAGAGCTAGAAGTTGGGAAGGAGGGTTCTTCCCAACTCATTCGGGATTATTTTGAATTTTATGCAAACATTAAGTGTAATCTATGTATTAGTCCATTCTCTGTTACATGAGGCTTAGTAGCTTCACAAAAAGCTGGGGGCAGGGGGTCCTTAGCTCACTTGGACTTCAGACTGATAGTCCAAGCTTAGGCAGCCCCATTGGTCAACCTCTGGTGAGGGCCAAGGGCAGATGGCAGGTGGGAGCACATGTGGGACCCAGAGGTCACGGCTTGCTCTTGTATGAACGCAGGGGTCCCACCAGAGCCACCTTAATCCCTTCCAAGGTCAGGTCCCCAGGGATCGACCTAAGGACCTCCACTGAGAATTTTCATATTAAATGATCAAATCTGAACAGTGATCCATAATAATAAAGCCAGTGTTTGTTTGATTGGTTGATTCATTCGTTCATGCCTCAATTTGTTCACTCATTCATTGATTTCCCTGGAGTCTTTCTGGACATGATGAAACCAAGATCGTTCTTTCAAGGTACTATGTGCAGCACTTGGAGGTCAAATTAAGTTCCTAACACATGAACCCTCTGGCGACACACTCCAACCACAGCACTACACTGAATGAAAATTTAAATCTGGGACAAATACTAAACCAGGCATTCTGAAGACAGAGGTAAAGTGAGCACAGTTGCTTGGCTTACTTAGAACAATTCCATGCTCTCCAATGCCCCCAAAAACATCTCCAGGTGCCTTTGCAAGTTGGACAGCAGGTGAGTTTGGCTGGGTTTTCAGCAAGCACTCTGCTGCCCTCTGGAGGTCACTGGAGGTGGTTCATTCTTCCCCTTCCTTCACAGAGCACAGAACTAAGCTGTAGACTACTCGCCAATGGTTACTTACAAAACCTTAAATTAGAAAGAAAACTTAGAAAGCTGGTGATAGAGCTCAGCTGGCTTGCACGTACAAAGCTATGGGTTCAATCCTCAACACCACAAAAAAAAGAAAAAAGAAAGAAAGAAATTGAGTGATTCCAATGTAAGAGGAAGCCAATCAAATTTTTCTCCACTTTCAGAAAAGGAATTACTTTGTATTTGCATTCTTCAGTCTTTGAAAATGACTTGTCAGCTCACAAGAAGATCCTTTGGATAACTGGTAAGCAAAAGTTGTTCCCTTAAGTTTGGGTGTTTCTGTCATAACTTTATTCTAGATCAGGAGCATGTAATCCAGGTGGATTCACGTATTATGTGGACGATATAATCCTCCTGATAGAGCAGGAAGACTCAGATGTTCCTTTCAAATCTTGCTCAAGTCAATGAGAGCCCAGCAGATGCTTTCTGCAGCTCTTGATGCTTTGAATCATGTCCTACTTGGTAGGACTCCTCCCACCTCTCTGTGGAGACCATTTCCCTCTTCCCACCCTCCTTCCCGAACTTCCCAGAGTCCAGCCGTCTGCCCACTTCTGTCTCCCACTGTACTACCAGGCCATGATTCTGTCTCCACCCTAAGCTGTTAGTTCCTGACCCTCTCTCAACCTCTAAACAGAATAATAAATGTTGGCAAGGATGTGGGATAAAGAGTTCCCAACATACATGTTTGGCGAGACTACAAATGGGTATAACCACTCTGGAAAGCAGTATGGAGATTCCTCAGGAAAGTAGGAATGGAACCACCAATTTGATCCAGTTATCCCACTCTTTGGTTTATATCCAAAGGATTTAAAATCAGCATACTGTAATGACACTGCCACATCAATGTTTATAGCAGCTCAACTCACAGTAGCTAAGCTATAGAACCAACCTAGGTGCCCTTCAACAGATGAATAGATTTTTTAAATATGGTATATATACACAATGGAATATCACTCAATCATAAAGAAGAATTACTTTATGATGTTTGCCCGTAAAGGGATGGATCTGGAGATTATCATGCTAAGTGAAATAAACCAACCCCAGAAAACCAAAGGTCGAATGTTTTTTCTGATATGTGGATGCTACTAACACACAAGAAAGGGGGAGCAGAGAATAGAAGTTCAGTGGATTTGACAAAGGGAAATGAAGGGAAGGGAGGAAGGATGGGAGTAGGAAAAAGAATGGAATGAATCTGACCTAAATTTCCTATATACATATGTGAATACACCCCAGAGAATCTCACCATCCTGTACATCCACAAGACAGGGATCCTAATTAGAATAAGATATATTCCATGCTTGTATATCAAAATAGATTCTATGGTCATGCATAACTAAAAAGAACCAATAAAAAATAAATAAACCTCTGAACGGAAGTCTTCCACCCTGTCTCCTGTTGAGCATTCCCTACGTACCTCTGACTCAGCGTGGCTAAAACAAAAATCATCATATTAAAAATTAAAACAAAGAATCAAAACAATTCTACTGCTCACCCTATACTGCCCAGGTATGGTTCCTGATGTTGCAGAAGCCTGAAGTCTACCGAGGGCCGCACTGCCTCCTATAGGGCCTCACCTGTAATCCATACTCAGGAACTTGCCGCAGCCTTTGGACTTACATTAGGTGAACAGCTCTCTAGAGGTGTGTGTTCTGTGCCCTGCTGTCTGTCTCCACCCAGCGGCTCAGGCCGTCCTATTTTCTCCTGGGTTCCTGTCAACGGCCTTCTTTCTTGCCCACCACCAGCCAGCAGCAAGGACACCTTTCACAATGCAGACTGAAGCTCTCCTTCCCCTCCCTGTAGTTTAGAGATTCAAAGAGGGTTTCCCTCAGGGTCGGCCTGTGGATCCTGCAACTCAGCTATCTTTTTTTTTTTTTAATTTTTTTTTTTTAAAGAGAGAGTGAGAGAGGAGAGAGAGAGAGAGAAAGAATTTTTAATATTTATTTTTTAGTTCTCGGTGGACACAACATCTTTGTTGGTATGTGGTGCTGAGGATCCAACCCGGGCCTAACGCATGCCAGGCGAGCGCGCTACCGCTTGAGCCACATCCCCAGCTCCAACTCAGCTATCTTGAGACAAGATAGAAATGGAAAGGGCGTGCGCAGAAACCTCAGGGCAACCCACAGAGTGATCTTATCTATGGCAAATCTAATCATAAAAATCTGGGGCTTGGATTTTGAGTGTCTTCGTTTTTTATTTTTTATTCTTAGCAACTTATTTCTGTTTTGTTTCATGTGGATCAAATATTGATCCATGACGAACTGGAAATTACAAAGGAAAAGCAAAGCCTGTTCCTCTCCCAGGGATGCTGGAAGGGCACAGTACCCTCAGCCTCCTTCACACACCCTCCCTCCAGCTCCCCTTCCCAGGAGTCCTTCCCAGCTGGCACCCAAGAGCCAGCCCCACCTCCAGCTCCTTGGCCCTGTGATTGCTGCTCCCTTCCCTGGTTCCTTCACTGACTAGTGCTCTCCCACTCAGCTCAGCTCCTGGAGGCTCCCTCACACGGAGCCCGGGGTCCTCCTTCTCTGCTCCGTGCACCTCCAAGACCCCCATCAGGCTCTGACATTTGCTCATCTTTGTTACATAACTTGACTTCAGTGTCTTCTTCCCATCTCTCATCTGCACACGTGGCCAGTGTCCAACACAATCAGTCAGTATCCAGTGGGTCAGTGAGTAAATAAAGGGTCGGATTGGTGAGAACTTCCCGGAGAAGCTTGTGGACAAGACGAAGCTAGGAAATGATGGTCTGTTTGGTAGTTTCATGGTTGGCTGTCAGACAGCGGCCTATGGGACACTCCATATGATTTTATTAAGGGAAGAAACTATTGGATACAGAAGTGTAAGTCTCATTCTCTGCTGATGTTCCCACTGAGATAAATTTTGGTGACACTCAAGATGACTCTGGTGTCAGCGGTTTTGCAATGATGCCTCCCCAAGGATGGGCAAACCTGTTCTCTCCATGGGAAGCCACTGACCTAATTACCCTGCCCATCAAGTTCCCGCTTTCCCCTAGGTCAGCAAAGAAGAAGAATTAGGAGCAGGGAAAAGAGCTCACCTGATTCCCATAACTGGCCTTCGGTGGCTGACCAACTGTAGCAATCACCACTGGCTCTTGACAAAGGCCTGTGCACGAGTGCCCATCTCTCCCAATACCCAAGCTTTGGTTCTTAGGCATAAAACTTCCTTTGTGCCAATGCCCTCCCTAAGAATGAGGGAATTAGAGATGGTAATGACCCCTTTTGGGAACCACATACTTAATGATGTGGAGGCAAGGATGAAAACCAAGGAGTTAAGATGGTCTCAACTTGCATCACAGTGAGCAGGATGCTCCTTGCCACATTCCTGCTATTATAGGTACCCAGCCCAGTGCTCCCCACTAGTTCCCTCCCCAGGGGAGGCACAGTCTCCTAAGCATGACCTGTGTCCTGAGCTGATTTCCTCCTCCAATCTACCCACTTTTAATTGGTCTAATTTTACATAGGATCGTTGTTAGCAAGGCAAGACCTGGAATTGATGATGTCGATATCAGCCATGGTAGTAATAATAACAATATTGATGAGTGACTGGTTTCATTTCTCTTGCAAATGTTACCGAGGACTGAACATGCCATTGCTGGCTTTCACGGCACTTTCTGGGAATTCAAAAAAGACATCTCCTCCATCGCTCCTCAGACAGACCCAGCCCACACCCGGGTGCACTGCTACGCCAGTCAAGGAGGAGCTTGACTCCAGCCTCTCTCACCCTCCCCCAAGGAGGCCCTGGTGTAAGGATCCACCTGCACAACTGTAGGCAGCAGTGCACAGATCAGGGGAAAGCCCAGATGAAGAGAACAGCCTGGCTAGCCTGCAGGGAAAGATGCAGTTCTGGTTTTTATAATTAGGAAAGCAACTACGTAGTAAGGGGGGAAAGCTGGTTGTTCTGCCTTATGACTTCTGACCTCCCTCGGTGACTTTTCTGGGGCACCTGGAAGGAGAGTCGTTTCCGCACTAACGGGAGGTCCTGGAAATGGCACACTGAGTCCTTGTCTCAGATGTCCCCGACCACCTGCCAGTGGGAAGGGGAGGACTCCACAGCCATCACACCTGCTCACCTGGGGGAAGCCACCGCGGTTCCTTGTGTCAAAGAGGAGCCTCAGACCCTTGACCGTGGTTTCGGGGTCAGGGGTGGTGGTGGGTTCCACCCACATGGATGGAAGATTTGAGTTGTCTTTGGACTGTTGGTGTCGAGAGGAGTCCCAGAAATCCCTAAGGAAAAGGCCTCTCCCTCCGCTGCAGGGACAGCCTGAGCCCCTGATAAAGTGGGTGGGTGGATGTTGGGATCCAAGGCTTCCTGCCTCCCTCTGTAGGTCAAATCTGGGTTTTTCTCTGCAGGTCAATTTCCCAGGTAAGTGGACTCTCCCCCAAAACTCAATACTTTAAACAGGAGTCCTCCAAGACGGGGTGTGACCAGCAGGTTCAGAGGTCATAGCAATTTAAGGAACAAGCACTGCACCCTCTCTCAGAGATTCAGAAAACAGACTGCCTTCCCAAAAGCCTAAAAATGGATTGCAGAACTTGCTTAGCGATGTTCAACACAAACTTTTCAAGGTTTCTCTACCATGGACTCCTGTGGTTCTCATCCCCTCCGCTCAGGCTTTTGGAACACTGAAGACTCTCCTTTGCATCTTGAAGAAGAAACCCCTTGTCCAGCCTAGGGGGTGACCAAGACAACCTCATACATGGACGATCCACCCAGTCAAACCCTGTTTTCCATCCTTCAAAAATATGCCTTGATATTCACTGTTTGTGAGAGTCTAGACAAGGAGAGGTGGCAGGTACAAAGGAGCCAGCGATGGACACAGGGAGAGTCCTCTCAGAGACAGGGGCCTGGCGGGACTCCGGGAGGCGGTTCAGAGACATGGCCACGTCCTTCCCCTCTCTAGTGGAGAAGGGGTGCCATTTGCTTGTTCTGTTCCAGGCTTGGGCAGGAGCAGCGCTTCAGTGTGGATGAAAGGCTTCCCTCTCCTCACTTGAAAGGCTCTCCCAAATCCAAGCAGCTATTATGGTCAGGGAAGAGGAGGGTGACAGAGACAGAAGCCACCGAATGGGAAACGCCCGTGTCCTAAATCCTCCTTGACTGTGGGGTGGGGCTAAGGGTAAGAATGTTGTAGAAGTGGTTTCCAGTCCAAGAGCCAAAACCAGAAGAGAGGAGGCTTTAATCCACTGTCAATCGCAAATGGCACACAGTGGACTGAACAGTACCCCTGAGGGAAAATGGAACTTTTGAAACATGTTTCACTGTTACATTTAGCCAGAAATATTTGAAAAATAAACACTTATGGAAGGTTTACTATTACCATGTAAATAGTTAAGTGTGTTTTATTTTTATCCACATTCTTCTAATATAATAGAAGAAACTCTGCCTTTGAAGGTAAATCGTTTAATTCACCAAGTAAAAGTAATCAAAGCATAATGATCAAAGGTAGGGATGGCTGAGGGGGCGAGAGAGCTGGGGATGGAATCTTAAGCATAAAACTCCCTAGCCATGTGGACTCCGCGTGATTTTCTATTAGGTTTCTGAACTTCAGACCTCAAACAGGTGTAGATAAGGCTGCTGTGGAAGCCAGATTCTAATGTAGGTCATGCTCAGCCAAGTTCCCAGCTCACAAGACTGACTCCAGGAATGAGTGATGATGGCAGGACTCATAATTAGGAAGAGTCATGAAAGTCAGAGAGAGGCACCAGGAAGAACTGCTTTACAAGACCATTTGACACTAACTACCCGAACAGTGACACAGTTTCTGACACAGAAATCCCATCCCCAAGTATATACGTGTGTACATATGTACGTATGTGTGTGTGTGTCAGGATTGTGAACATATTCCACCAAAATAATTTGCTATGAAGGCTAGATTGTTCAAATAATAGTACTCCTCGTAGTTGCCCCAAACTGGAAACACCCAAATGCCCATCAAGAATAGAATGGATAAATGT
This sequence comes from Urocitellus parryii, assembly GCF_045843805.1. Taxonomy (NCBI): domain Eukaryota; kingdom Metazoa; phylum Chordata; class Mammalia; order Rodentia; family Sciuridae; genus Urocitellus; species Urocitellus parryii. Next base: position 12,792,863 of record NC_135543.1, read on the forward strand.
GTTGAGATGAATTCACAATTCATACGACAGGGTACAAGATAAAAGATGAGATGACCTACAGCCACATGCAAGGACATGGATGACACTGGCACAGCCACATAGAAAAGAGAACATGCTGTAGGGTTCCACTGATATGAAATACAAAAACAGATGAAAGAGAGAGAGAGAGAGAGAGAGAGAGAGAGAGAGACAGAGTGTGTGTGTCTGTGTGTGTGTGTGTGTGTGTGTGTGTGTGTGTGTTAGAAGACACTGGTTCCCTTTGGAGGAGGGTGGCAAGGAGAGTGACAGGAGCCCACCTGAGGAGTTTCAGAGGCTCTGATCTGGGTGCTGGTCACGTGGGTGTGTTCAGTTTGAAAACGTCACTCAGCTGTGCACCCACATGTACTTTACTGTGTGTATTAGACTTTTGAAATTTTTAGAAGGAAAATTACAGAGAGAGCACTGTGTGTTGTGCAGAGACAATAACTCACGGATGTTGTCAGCAAGAGCCATACAGCCTCGACTTCCCAACTCCTGCACTGGGGTTTCTGGATCTACCATATGTGACAGCGTTCTTGGGGGACTGGGTAAAATTAATGTCTGTGAAAACATCCAGGTGCTTCGGGTCCTCTGTGAAAGGAGGCGCCACCTCACACTGCCGTGGGGGATTTTCTGATATTTTGATTGACATGAACGTGGGGTTAATGTTGGAGATTGAAATGTTATTAAATGTCATCTTTAATGTAACTTCCTTCCTCAAGTATAAAGTTTTGAAGAAAGAAACCAACTATTGTCTCTCTTTTAAATCTTCACTTTCCTTGCAGCAAGGTAATTCAAACATCACTGATGGCTCATTAATTAAACAGCTTAAAAGAAGAACTTAGGGCTTGTGAGGAAAATTATTCAAATGCAGTTTTGAGATCATTAACACTTGATGTGCTTTGGCAATGACTCACCTATCCAAAATTCAGCTATACGTAGACTCATCTTTTCAAAATCCAGTTGTGAATCCAGAAGAAAGGAAAATCTGAGCTGCCAAAGATGATGTTAAATTTAAAAAAAAGTTATTCATTGAACCTGAGGAATGTTATACCATGAGAAAGCCTATTTGTTACTTTCTCAGCCAATTAACTTTTACTTTACAAACAATGCCAACAAGTGAATGCCTAACTTCCCAGCAGCGAGGGTAGCTAGAGGGAAGTGGCGGCTGTCACCGGGGTCTCTGTGACCTTGAGAAGGGAAGTTTGCCCTAACCCTACCTGACAGGACAAAACTGGAAAATGCTAAAATGCACCTGACCTAGAAAGCTAAAACTTTGTACAGGGAAAATCAGTTGGAGACATCTCAAAAGACCTTGGAGATCATCACAGTGGAATAATGAATGAGAACAAGAAATGAGCCATAAAGAAAGCGAAGGTATGTTTGTTTTTTCTAAATTTTCATTCAAAATGGTTCAAATAAATGTACTGAAATTAAAATTCAGAGGAGCAGAGCTTTCACTTTGGGAGGCCCTGACCCAGTTGGCGTGGGCTGGAGTCCAGAGCCTTCCTTTCCATCTTTCAGGGAAGAAGCAGCAGGCCGTGGCCGGGAGGTCTCTGTGCTGCTCCATCTCGCTCTCCATTCATCAGCAGACTCCAGAAAACTCCCCTCAAAATGTTTTCTCCAGAACTTTTCTTTCCAACTTGTCCTTAAGGGACAATCAGTTCATTTATTTAGAAAGAGAAAGGAAAACAAAGTTTCTGTTTTTACGCCCCTGGGGACCTGAGGTCGCATTTATTCTAAATTTCTCAGTCATTTGAGATGTCAAATGAATCAGAGACCTAGAACTCAAATGCCTGGACTCTGGCTTCTGAAATGCGGCTCACCAACGGGGCCTCCTGTGGGCAGGGGGATGCTGGAGGAGCACTGGGTGGAAGGGACGCTCCCCTCAACCAGGCCTGCGTTCAGAGTCCCAGGCTGTGCTGCAAGCAGCCCGGCCAGCATCTGCCCTCCTCTCCCGGGAGGCTTACCACAACAAGTCGGTCAGCAGGCTGGGTAGGTGGCACTGGGCTCCTGTCCTTTCACAGGTGCTCACCCTCCCAATTTCAAGCACTCGGGAAAGCACTCTGAAGTCTGACATTTCCTCGTGATGTGAAGGGGTGGCGTGGAGCAGGCTGCCTTTGGCTGTCCCTCTGGACCAGAGCAGGGAGGTGCAGAACTTACTGAGCTACACGCTGGCCCATCAGAAGACGGCACAGGCAGTAACGTCCTGGGCCCTGCTGCCATCAAGCCATGGGGTCCCCAGTACCTGGGGCAGTCACAACTTTGACCTGGGTTCCTGCCCTTTCCCTGCAGGGAAATTAGCCCCTGACTCTACAGTTGCTGTGAGAGTAGGCAAGTGCCATGACTAAGCCCGTGGCTGGTGGACCCTCTGACACGGAGATTATTCTGGATGACAAGAAAATAACTGCCAAGATGAAATGATTATTCAGAAACTTGTAAAGAAAGAAGGTATGAAAGAGAGAGGAACTCTCTCCAGGTACCCCGATGTCCATTTGCCAGGGATTAGTGCCAGTTGGAAAATGGGGGCATTGAGCATGGGAGCTCTGGCTCTGGCTGCAGTGTGCATGGGTTCAGATCTGGCCACCAACACTCAGCTGTGACCGTGAGCTGATCAAATGTCTTGTCCATTGTCAGATCCTCGTTGGTGAGAGGGGGTCATGGTCTCCTCTTTGAGTTTTTTTGAGGGGAGCATAGTGGTTTATCAGCGGGCTGCCCTGGGCAGGGTACTGGCAAAGCAAACCCAATTCTTTCTTTCCCATGCCTTTTCAGCCCTGCTCTGCCCGATCTTCTTCCCATCCCCTAGACGAAATCCCCCAGACTAAAGCTTCCCCAGCCATTTTCAGACATTTTCAGAAATGATCAAGCCCAGAAATCTAATTTTGGATTCAGTCTCTTCTGACTTAAAGCCTGGCCATCCACCACAGCTGGGCTGTGACCGAGGCTCACTCACCCACGGGGAAAGGCAGCAGAGGTGGCCTTGCTCACCATTTCTCCCCTTCCCATCCCCCCCATTCTCACACCTCAGTGGGGCAAGGGCAGGAAGCAGAGGGCTGAGCAGAGGGGCCTTAGGAGACTGGTGCGTGGCCATCTCCTGTGGGACTTGCCAGGCTCCCAGGGCTGGCTCCTCCTCACGGTGCTCTGTGGGTCCTCTGGAGGCCCCTCGCCCTCACTGCACAGACCCTCTGAACAGAGCCTCCTACAAAATGACCAAGCCCGGCTAGTCCCACCTCACTGTGGCTGACAGCACGCAGGTGTCCTTCCTCCTCCATCCAGCTCCAGCCCTTCTTCATGCTCTGCCTTAGGGACCCTGCACACTGCACCTGTCCTTTGGGTAGAGGCCTGGCCCTCTCTCCTTTGCACTATTGGTCTCGTGGGCCCAGAAGCTCTGCAGTGGGACCCATTCTGGACATTTTGGGTGTTTAGAGATGTCCTCCCAGAAGTCACAATAAAAATGACCCCTAAAGGACAGAACAGCCCCAAGCCCAGTTGAAAACCACCAGTGTAGACTGTCCCAGGCAAGTGTTAGTCAAAAAGTTCAGTGTTTCCCAAGTTCCAGGAGACAGTGGAAGCGCCCTGAACACTTGACTCAGGATACTGAGCCTTGACACTGCCCTCCTCTAGACACTCACGGTCCGTTTTCACTGTCATCCGACTTCTCTGTCATAACCCGGGAAGATAAGGAAGACGAGCCAAGAGTGGCAAAGGTGAGTTGGGGCCACTCTCAGGAATCCTGCACAAATGGCCTTTTTTTAGATCAGGGGGGTGTTGATCAGCATTCAGACTCCACTTTTATTGCAAGAGGACACACATCAGTCCAAGAACGCCGCAGCAACCGAAGGGGGCTGATGACTCTGAGATCCAGAAACGACATGAACCATTTAAAACAAATGAATGTGGCACTGAGAAAATGCACTTAAGAAGAAAAGCAAATAGCTTAAACCTGCACAGCTTACTTAATAAAGTTACATTTTGAGGGAAGGACCCAGGAGAAAAGGGCTGGAAATCAGCTCCATGTCCTCCTAAGGTTTGGAGTCATGTGACTCTTCAGAGGTTGAAAGTCATATGACACCTCCCTCCCCACCCCTGTCCTTTCTTCCCTTGGAGGAATGGTGCACAAAAACCCATGGCCAGAACGGAAGGAGAAAAGGGTAGCATTGCAGTTCGGATCTGGAATGTCCCCCAGAGGTTCCTTGGTGAAGTCGTGGTTCCCAATGCAGCAATGTTCAGAAGTGACTTAGGATGTGATTGTACCCTAAGGGAATCTGATCTCAATGGATTAACCCATGGATGAGTTCATAGTTGAAGGAAATATTGGGAGGTGGTGAAAACTGTAGGATGCTAGGCCTAGTTGAAGGAAGTAGGTCTCTGGGAGCATGTCCTAGAAGGATCTTATCCTTGGCCCCTTTCTCTCTCTCTCTCTCTCTCTCTCTCTCTCTCTCTCTCTCTCTCTCTCTCCTGGCCACCATGAAGTAAGCAGCTCTGCTCCACCATGCCCTTCCACCGTGATGTACTGCCACCACCCCAGAAACAATGGAGCCAGCTAACAATGGACTAAAACCTCTGAAACCATGAGCCAAAATATTGTTTATATTGTTTTTCTCAGGTATTTTGTCATGGCAATGGAATACTAACTAAAATAGGCAGTAATTATCCTTACTCCTTTTTAGTTTACCTCAATCCCTAAAAAAAAACATTTTTACACAGGAATGTAAACGCATGGCTTGGTTCTGTTTTAAAACAGTAATTCTAACATAGTGAGAAAGAAATCAAGACACATAATTCAATAATATTTTATTGTCAATAGCACAGAAAAAAATGCAATATTGAACCATCAGATGAGGAAAACCCTATTTACAAGGAACAGATAGAAGGAAGGCTGTCACAAAATCTGCAGTAAATATATCCTTTTGGTAGTGAATTAATACATGAGCCTGCAACATAAATAGCCAACTAGAAACACTTTACAATTACTATCAATGTAAATTACAAAGTCACAATCTAAATTAACTATAGTCATATGGTGAAAAAAATGTGTCAAAACATTGTAAGTATTTTAATAGCTTTACTTCTAAAGGTTTTGGGTTCCTTTCCTTTTCCACTATTTATCACATTAGACAAAGAGACAAGTTCTTTTAACATTCATAAAATGATTTTGTTGACTATTTATGAATCCCTGTGTATTCCAAGCCCATGGTGTCCAACATCCAAACCATTCTGAGTCAGCTAGAAGACCCTGCCACCAGCCCAGCAGCAACCAAATGACCAGGTGGGACAGCTCTCAAAAATTAAAGTCAAATTTTTTTTAATAAAACTGAGCTTCTCCTTGGGGTCTCATATTTCAGCTACTTTATCTAACATTTCACTCTAAAAGTTCTGCAAACTGTTTTCATAAGCTAGTGACATATTCATTTGTCAGCAAAATTTGACCACTTATGGGCTGGAGTCTTGATTTGTCTATTTTATGTGAATATTTTGTATTTTGTTGCAGAAATAATATTAGGGTGTTGATTTACAGAGTACTGTTTCAAACCCTGTTGATGGAGCTCCATAACATACCAAAAGTGCTAGGCCCGATGTGCAATATATGTTTCTAAAAATCCCAAACATTCAGAGTTTGAAAATACATGTATCTCTCAAGGCTTAACATAAGGACTTCTGTGCCTACAGTAGAGAAAACAGGTGTCCAAGTTTTGTAGGTCCTATGCACCATAGTTTCTTTAGACTTTCAGGAAGTGAGAGTATCTAGAGTATTCTATATCCCTGTGAAGAAAGGCGAAGTTCTGGCAATAAGATCCTACAGACCTTCCTTATAGGAATTTCTGTATGGAACACTGTATGTCTCTCCAGAATCCTGGACAGTTTGACAAATAATGAATAAATATTTTTCCTCTAAGGCAATTCCTTTTCATTAAAAGCATATGTCCTTTTTTATGGGGGAAAAAAGGAAACAAAAGAAAGAATTAGAAAAGAAGGGCCTGTTGTGTGAGGGCTACACATGACAAGGACCAGCTGCTTCCTGATCTAGCAACAGTAACAATTTATTGTTTTTAGGAAATGAATCTCTGGATGCAGAGTTTATAGAAATCTGCATCCAGAGACAAGTCAAGTGGGTCTTAACTTGGGCTAAGCCACTTCAGGAGAACAGAACTTGCCAAAGAAAATGATGTTTCGGGTTTTGTTGTGCCTGATGATGTAAATAAATGGGTGGTCGGCGTTAAATTCATCCTTGTGTTGCAGGATCCGGGATCCCGGTACCTCGATGGACTCCCCACCATCTTCGTTTATTTCTAAGCACGCTCTGTGAATGACATTCGACAGGGCCACTCCCTTGGTCTCTGACATTCCAGAGAAATCAGATGTATCTTCGTTAAAGGTATTTTTCAGCCCTAGGTTTTCCAGACTAGACTTGGGGTCAATGATCTTTTCCACCTTAAACTTGGGAAGGGAGAGTTTGACTTTGGCATTGGCCATGGTGCTGGGATTGGTCCACTGCAACAGCGTCTCTGAGTTGAGTTGTTTTTCAATCTGAAGGACAGAAAGGAAAGGAAATTAGTTTGATGTATCTCCCACTGTAAGAGACCTTGCTTGATGGAAAACATAAAAGTTTTCGTGAGTCCGATTCTGAATCAGTCTGGGTGGAGCATCATCAGAGATGGTGGAGTACTTATGATAGGAACCAGTGTCTCTTGTAAGACCCACCAGCCACGGGCTCTGTTCTCCTCCTCCCCTACCACAGTGCTCCCTCTGCCCTGAAAGTTAAGAGGGCATGGTTTTAATTGGTTTGCTTTAAATTACAAACTAGCTTTTCAGAAAACAGATGCATGGGGTATGATGCTGCACACATGAGAGTTTTCTGGATTATTATTATAATTTCTCTGTAAGGAAATCTAGAATACCCATGGGCTGGGCATGGCATAAAATTTAACAACTCAAGTTAAAGGTAAAGTTATTCTTTTTAAAACTGGAACTTGAACTTGAGTCATTCTTCAAGTCATGGGTGGTAAAGTGAGAAGTACCTCGAAATGTGACATTATTTGAAATAAGGTCAACTTCAGGTATAATTAGCTAAAATGAGGCCATTAGGGTGGGCTCTAATCTGAGTTCCTTATAAAAAGTAAGAAATTGTACAGAAACAGACACACACACAGGGAGAATGCTATGTGAAGGTGAAAGAAGACGCCAGGGTGGAGTGTGGAACCGCCAAGAGACAGCAAAGGCTGCCAGCCACCACCAGGAGCCGGGCGAGAGGCACAAGCCCGCTCTCCTTGCAGCCCCCAGAAGGAACCAACTTGCCAACACCCCAGCCCCGGGACTGTGGCCTCTGGAACAGTGAGAAAATAAATGTGTGTTATTGAAGCCACCCAGGTGTGGTTCTTTGTTATGACCGCCATCACAAACTCATCAATGTGTATTCTTACACATTCCTTTCTGAGACTCAAAAGACCGTTTTCTTTAATTCTATTTCCTTAAGAAAAATATTGACACATTTATGAGAGTATTTTAAGTAAGATAAAATCCAAGACAACCGAATAATAGCCGAAAGAGCAAGACATGAAATAAGAGAATAAAAAAAAAGACTAACACATCAAAGAAGAATGAGGGCAGAAATTCATTCAGGTCATAAAAGGATGGAGGCAACAGTAACAGGTAAGAGGGGGACTGGTTAGACTGCCCCCACCCCCCACACCCAGCAAATCAGGGAGTACCAGATGCCTAATGGGAACATACACAACCTCTGCTCTTCAAGAGCCCCCCTTCATAGGTAGACCCCTCTTCATAGATATGTAGACCACGGCCCACAAGGCCTAGGGCTGAGGCCCAGGTGAGGAGAGCTAGAACAGAAGCCAGGGAGGGGAGGTCCCAGAGGGAACAGGGGGGCCTCAGGCAGCTGGGCAGAGACTGAGCCCAGGGGGAAATTAAAGCTCATTCACAAGCAGATAGATCTGCCACTTTCATTGAACTTTGTGGCTATAACAATCTGTATAAGTGTAATAATATCATAATTGATATCACATAAAAAAATATAAACTATACATAAGTATACCTTTTATATTATAAAATAACATAATATAATAACCTGCATAATACATAAATTTGAAGCATAATAAAATCTTGTGTGGGGGTATATGTATATATATATGTGTGTGTGTGTGTGTGTGTGTGTGTGTGTGTGTGTGAAATTTATTACACAGAATTAACCCTAGGTAAGCTAATGATAATGTATCAATGCTGGGAGGGGAAGGAAAGGTACTGGCGAATGAGATTGATCAAACTGTTATGTGCATGGATGACTATGGCATAATGAGTCCCACCGTTAGTATAATTATAATGCACCAAAAAATTCAATAAAATAAAAAGCAAAGAAAATTTCAAAAAAATATTTCAGTATTGGCTTTTCAACTATAACAAAAGTATCACCCTAATGCAAGATGCTAATAACTGGAAACCAATAGGATTGGGAGAGGGAGAGAGAGCATACGGGAATCCTCTGTACTTTCCACTCGCTTTTCTGAAAACCTAAAACTAAAACAGTGTGCTAATAAAGAAATAAATGAAGCTTCTGTTCTCCAGACGGTGGGCCATTTGGGCTCTTCCTGCTGACATGAGGGAGGCACCCTCGCCTAGGGGAGAGAACGTACCCAATTTCCCAGGCTCAGATCCTGGGTCTACATATCATTGACTAGTTCTGTGACCATGGACTGGGTACCTACCCCTCTGTGCCTCAGTTTCCTCACTGTTTCTAACCACAGGGCTGTCGGAAGAATTAAATGAGATCATACACACGGGGAATGAAGCACCATTCCTGGCACATCCTAAGTGCCAAATAAAAGTTGGCTGTTTCTCATATTAAAGAGGAAAGGCCCCTGAAGCCCATGGAGATGACTGAGCCAGTGGTGTGTGAGGCAGTTGGCCACAGGCTTCTCACGGCCCCACACAGCACAGTCCAGGGGCCTCTCTGCCCTCTCTGCCATGGCAGGGGCTCCTGCCTCCCTGTACATAAGCACTGCCTCCTCCTCACCTTCTCCAAGCCCGTCGACTCATCCTCCACATCCTTGGGTAGCAGGATGAGCATGCTGAGGTGCTTATTTTGGAAAGGAAGCTCAATGATCTTGCAATTGATGTCATCAATGTTGCCCATACAGAATGTGGCCTCCATGTTCATCATCTGCACAGGCTTGGTGTCTGTCTGTTACAGGAGACAAGTTTGGAAACATTAACAAGCAATTACTTTCAAGCACAAATATATATACACCATAAATACACAAAAATATAAATACACACACCACACGCTTACATAGGAACATATATAAATACATAAATATATAAGAAGATACCTATATACACACAAATTTGTTCATATGGTTTTGGATCATTGTGGCTCATGATCCAGCCTTTGGGATTCAAGCCACACTGCACCCAAACCATCAAGCACTGACCTGTGTTGAGTTTATAAATCCTTTTCAAAAATTATCCATGTCCTTTATAATTCCATGTGCTATATATTATATAAACTATATATAATACTGTACTTGCATATATAAAATATTAGCAGTAAGACAGTCTGAAAATATATGAAAAGTTTAAGTTAGTCTCTATAGACACTTATGATTTTGAGATCTTTAAACAAAGTCTTGGTGGAGCTGACTTCAAAGTAAATTCTACTTGCAAACCCATATACCTATTTGCTTCCTAATCAAAAAAGATGTGGCATATAGAAGGACAAAACCTTATTTGGTCTGCCCTTTCTGTTCATCTTTGAGAGCCCTCCCCCTGTCTTGTACCTACTCAGATCTGAGCAGATGGAGAGTCTGGATTGGAGATATGAAGCCCAGGTCTTGGTCCCAAATGTGACACAAGCAGATGCTACAACCTAGAGCAAGTCTCTCAACCTAAGTCTCTGCTTCCTTGTCAGTGGAACGAGGAGATTGGAAAATTCATAATAATAGCTATGGCTGGGGAGGGAGGAAGAGAAGAGAACCAACGGGGTGGGAGGTGGGGGGACACACACAGCAGCCCAGCTGTTGTGACTTTTTTTAAAAAACTCTCTAAAATAAGTAAGACAAAATGTTAAGTTCATGAAGTTGGTTGGTAGGTACACTGGTGTTTCTTTTATTATTCACTATAATTTTTGTGTGCTTGAAATATTTCATGATTTTAAAAGATGAGAGTGCTTCTTTTTTTTTTCCTTTTTTCTGAAAATCCCTTCCTCCAGCTTCCATACACTCCACACTCCTCTTGCAACAGGGCCGTGAAAGGGCCATAACTATCTCAAGGGACCACGCAGGCCTTTCCCTCTCTGGGCTCCCATTAAGATCCAGTCTCCTATCTCTGCTATCGAGGGTTTCTGAAGAAAAACTAATTCATACTAAGAAGCGAAAGACTGATAGTAGTTTAAGGTAACTTACTGTCTTCATATGCACCTCCCACAGGATAGTTTCCTGTTAACCTAATCTCTTTAGGGGGAGACTTCCAGCTTCATGTCAGTCCTTCAGGGATAACATCACAGTAAAACCTGTACCTCTCCGGAATTTTTCAAACAGTAAGCCGCACCTTACCCAGCACCGCTCTCAAAACACAGCTATGCCTTCCTTATTTTGCTTTTTGTACATACCTCTATCTTAGCACTTGCCACAGTGCTAGGAATATTTTGTGGTTATCTTTTCACCTCCCACCTCAACTGGAATATAGTCATGGCAGATACAGTCATGTCTTGGTCCTGGGATATCCCACCAGATAGTACCTGTTTACTAAATATTTGACTGATGGATGATTGAAAACTTCAGTGCTAAAGTGTTGAGAGCCACAGCCGAAGGGGCCCCAGCAAACTTTCAGACTGCCAGCTGATGATTGGCTCACAGCGGCCCCAGCAACATCTAGCTGATTGGCTCCTCTGCAATGATGCTCATTGGGCTGTTTCCCTGCCCTTTCAGACCACGGAGCTGCTCATTGGGAGACTATTTTGGCTCCGCCCACACGACCCAGCCAATCGGTCTCAAGAGCAGGAGGATTGTGGGAGGTGGAGAGGCTTGTATTTGTGGGAGAGGCTTGTGGGAAGCCGGTGGTGGCAGTTGGGCTCTGAGGGTTTTTCCTGAGGAGCTATTTTGTTTGGCTTGTGTGGTTCTAAAAATAAAGTTTGTTTCTTTTGACAAGTGGCTCCTGAATTGTGCCCAGCCAGACTGCGGCACTAAAGTATAACCAGAAAGCGAATTATGATAGGAAAACACGTTGCTTTAAAAATTTACTGATAATTCTTCCATTTTTTTAAGATATAGATTTGTCTAAAAATTTCCATCAGGCTAGACTGCCAACAGTTTCTGAACATGCCACAGAGTTGTGTCCTGTTAGAGTTTGTAAACAAGTCAGGACGGCGCCTGGCAAAATGCCAGAGGGAGTGGTTTGTGAAGTAACGCCAGCGAGCCATTAAGTGTGGAGATTTCTTATTGGTTGACTGCTGTATCTAGTTTATGTTAATTAAGAGAAGCTGTGTGGAATGTATATATACCCCTCCTGTCCTACAATAAGGGCTCTCACTCCTGCTGTATCAATGTACACAAGTTGTTCGTCACCCCCCAGCTATTTTGCTGCAGCCGGACTGTGGCAGTGTCCTCCAAAAGCTATCGTCGATTTCACTTGTCAGCACCAAATTTAGGCACAACAATCCCATTTTCTGAAACACGCATTGAGACATATTTTGAAAACAGGACTAAATAAAAACTATCCCAGAAAATACAATATAAATACAGATTAAGCACCCCTAGCCTGAAAACCCCAAATGCTCTAAACTCCAAAAGTTCATGAGCACCACCCTCATGCCTATATGAAAACTATGCCTAACATGAAAATTCCACACATGACCTCATGTGACAGGGCAAAATACAGAGCACTAAAAATGCTGCATGAGATCACCTTCATCCTACGTGCATAAGATGCAAATGAAACATCAATGAATTGTGTGTGGCCCTGGGACCTTAAGAGTGACACCATTAAAACACATGTTAGATTTCACTTCAGCAGGCCCAGGGACCCTCTGCCAGCTCTTCCTATGAAGGAGAACCAATCACCGGTCAAATGAGCCAGAGGAGGCTGGCTCCAGGATGGGACAGTGGGGTGGACCACACTCCTCCAGGACTCTGTAGAGGCTCTAAGGTCACCTTCCACTTCAGCTCCAAAGGAAAGACAACACTAAGAAGTTCCAAAGCCATGCTTAAATCTCAGGAAACGGTAAGTGAAAACTTCAGAGTATGAAGAACCCAATGTGTCCTTGGTTCCCAGGCAGGCCTCTGGTGCAGTCAGTCCTGTCCCTAGCAGCTAGCTTTGAGAAGACCACTGCAGTTGGGAAGCTAAGCTCAGGAAGAGGAAGGGGAAGGAGGACCTCCTGGCTCCCCTCCACACCCTGGATATTTGAGTAGGTAAGAAGCAATAATGGTGGTTGTTGGCCTCTCCTGGGAAAATGTCCCAATAAAACCCAGTGAAGTTTCATCTCATATTGAATGTTTTGGGGCTGGGGGTGCAGCTCAGTGGTAGAGCTCTTGCCTACCGTAGGTGAGGCCTTGGGATCAGTTCCCAGCACTACAAACTGAATTTGGGGGATTGACAGGTCATTCATTCAACAAATTTGCAGACAACCTTAATGGCATGTCAGAGTCTGCCAGGAACTACAGACACCGAGATAGAAAAGCCATGGCATCTGCCATGATAAAGCCCACACACCAGTGGAGGGTCAAAAAAGGGCAAACAATTAGATTTTACTGGGAAAAGTACACTTGAGGGTGGGCAATGTATGACTAAAACCCCATGGAAAAAAGCAAAAGGCACGGAAGCCGGTCCCATGAGCCTGTATCCCAAAGGGCTTTTCTCCTGGATTCTAGCATTAAGGTGCTGCTTATTAGGCAAAAACAAGTGATCGATGCCAGGTACTCGTGGCTCAGAAAAATTAGAATTGATACGTAGATTCATCAGGGTAAATAAGCTACCTTCAAGTATGGCAGAGACTCAAAGACTGCTGTGGGTCTAACTTCTTCACGCCACTCACCAAACCATATCTTCATATGGATCCCTGCGTTGTCCTGGGTTCTCCCATGAAGTGGGTCAATTTTCCAGTCTCAGCTATTTCGTTTCTTTTACAAAAGAGATGCTTCACCTATGTCTGAGTTATTTTTCACATAGTCATCTCAACACTATTAACGAGACCGCCCTGCAAAACAAACTTCTCACCCTGCCCTGGTGCAGATAGGTAAGCTGGACTTTTTTCTTCAGAAAGTCAAGAAGTGCTTCAAACCATCTTTTAAGTTAGACTTTAAAATATCCAAACTGGGCTGGGGGTGTGGCTCGGTGATCGACAGCTTGCCTAACATTTGTGAGGCCCTGGGTTCCATCTCCAGCATTGAAATTAGTTAATTAATTTCATATTCAAACCATGTGCTTCACTGTCAATAGGTGAGAAATTGAGATCATAGAGTAGGTAGTCAGGAAAAAGATTCCTAAGTGGTCCGGGTCTCACAATAACTCAAAGGCTTCTGCTAGAAGGATTTAGTTTGCTCTTTTTCTTTCCATTCCTCTTCCTTTCTTGCTGAAGGCCCCATGCCCTCATTTTCCTTATTGGAATGAATTCCGATACCTCCTCCCCACACACACACACACCCCTCCATTGCCATAGGATCTGTGCTAGGATCCTTTAACCATCCCATATGGCCACATACCTTGCTGACTCTGAAAGGGCATTCTTTTGTTTCTGATTCAGGGAATTTCTTCATCCACTTTCCAACAAAGTAGGCAGCATTAACCACGAGGATTTTGGTCTGGTCATTTATACTGTTGTCAGACAAAATGTTCTCAAAGTGGCCTGCAAACAATTTTAGAAAACCAAAAACAGCAGTTACCCTTCCAAACTACATCGGTTACACACATACATGTTCAGTCACTGGGGATTTACTGCTTGCTGGACTGGCACCATGTAAGGCCTGATAGGATTGCAAGTCAGATTTTCTTGTGCTCCTGGGCAAATTCATGGTCCCTTGCTGTATGCCTGGCCCTGTGCTCAGCCTTTTCATATATATTATCTTACTTTTTTCACAATGGCCCTATAAGATAAAGATCATCATCCCCATTTTAAAGTTGAAGAAACTGGGCTCAGAGAGGCCAAGGGGCTATCAGCTGAAAAGCTTGTCTGACTCCAAGACAGGCCCTTCCCTTCACCCTACGCCTCTCTACTCCTCTCCCAGGGGTACTCCTTGCAGGCAGGTTATTTGTCCCAGAGTCAACTTAATCACCAGAAGCTCAATCACAGCTGCAATTATTAAGGCTCTCAAATTCTCAACAGACAAAGCAATTCAACAGTGATAATCTCGTAATACAAAGAAATCCCCATATTTGAATAGCACTTGACATTTTTACAAAGATTTTCACATCAATTCTTGGATCCCACTTCCTGGGCTTGGACCATATGAAAAGGACCCTGTACTTGGTTTTATGTTCTGCTATCACATTCTTAAGATTTTTAATAAAATTTTCAGTAAAGGATTTTATTGAAATCCTGCATTTTTGTTTTCTCACTGACTGTGCAAATTATGTATCTGGTCCTGCCAGATATGTGTGTTGAACACATAATCGTTTTATTGGAGAAACTTGAAGATTAAAGATGTTTTTAATCCAGTAAGTGGCAAAGCTTCAATTTAAATCCTGAGCCTCCATTTCCAAATTTAGAAGTCTTTTCATTCAACTACCTTTTCCAGTCAAAAACGATTTTAAAACAAATGTCTCTTTGAGAGAAAATACAATTGCTTAGGAATTCTAAAAGTAAAGTTATACTACAGCTATTGAAGCAGGAGCTGCCTTTTGTTAATAATTTTTAAAGATGTGCTCAACCTAGTATTATATATATATATATATATATATCAAAGTTTCTCTTTACAGAAGAAATCAAGAAAATTTATTTCAATAATATAAATATAGGTAGGTAGGTATGTGTGTGTGTACATGTGTATATATCTATAGCTACCATTTGTTGGTATATGTTATCTAATTTGATTCTAACAACAACCACATGAAAATTAAATAGATTAAATAGCATGCCCCCTCGGCCCCCTCCCCTGACGTTTTACAGTTCCTTAAATTGAGGCTCCTTGTCCAAATGCCATAGTTGATAAGTTGTAGTGCCTGGATTTGAACCTAGGTCTTAAATGACTCCAGAGTTCCTGTCGATTCCATGCCCTTACAGGTGGACCTTGTTATTCGTGAGTCAGCACAGAGGCAGACCACTCTGGGCTCTGCTCATTCACGAAGGAAGTATCCCCGGAAGAGTATCCTTCCACACCAGCAAGGTCTGCCTTAGGCTTCCCTCCCTAAACTAACACTATAAATATAGCCCCTGGAAAAGGACATAGTCATTGGCCTGCCATCCAAGTCACTTCACTTCCAACTTCTTCCTATCAAGGAAGGCAATTCACTGGGAGGTTTAATGGAGGGTGGAGGGGTCTAAACAGGGAGAATCCTGGGAAGCACTGAGCAGAGGTGCTGCCAAGGGACATGGGACCATCAGGGAGCACAGCAGCATAAGGATGGCGAGGTTCAGGATGTACCTCCACTGCGTTTGTTTTCTCATTTTGTCTTCCTGTGTTTATCTGTGAATAAGACCTTTTGTCCTCTTTAATAAATTGGTAGAATTTTTGAGCCAGAAATGATATCAAGGATCATCAAATTATACCAATCCTTCCATTTCTAGACTTTAAGACTTTAAAACTGGCCTCATGCTTTGCCCAAAACCCCACTCTGTTAGAGGCACAGCTGTGGCTCCACTGGGGCGGGTGGCAGCTTGACAGAGGGCAAGGCAAAGCGGACCAAAACTGAAACTCCACTGATTTCTGCCAAGCGATGAGATGATACAAGAAATTTCTAGAAAGGCAAGTTGTTGACATGTCTTGATGGACAAAATTGAGCCTGGATAAAAGCATCCAAGGAATCCTCCAGATGCTCAATTTTTATGAGTGGCTCAAGGATTCAGGAGAAAGGAAGGTCTGTTATTCAGCAGAACAAGTAAAGTATACTTGCCGTCGGTGAGATCCTTAATGGAGCTGTTGATCTGACCTTTCGTTTCTTCCAGTTTATCCTTGAAGTCCACGGTTTCCAATTCTTTTGCATACGGTCTCTTTGTAGAGCTGATGAACTCCTAAAAAACATCCAGTTTTGTAAATTCACAAAGTACTTATAATCTATAATCAATCTATTACATTGTTACACAGTTCTAACAAAAGGATTCTTAAATATCTATTACCATGGGTACACTTTCCAATTTGGTAGCATGAACTGTTTCATTTACTCAATTATAGGACAATATCAATTATTAAATGCACCCACCAATTTAGTATCTGCTTCCGGGAAACAAAAAGAAACTATGCTAAATATGCACAATTACAAAATGAATGGCAGCTTTCTGTTCAAACTCCACTGAATAATATGAGAATTGAGCAAATTGAATTGAATACGAGTTGTATTCTGATATAAGAAAAAAATGAATTCCAATTTCAGAAACATTAAAAATGTGTATATATCATAGAGAAAAATGTACAGAGAAGAGAACTATGAGCAGAAAATCATTATCCTCCTTGAAATAAATAAATATGCTAAAGACCCTCGATACTCAGATAACCGCCCAAGGATGAGGAGCCATATCACCATCTGGGATCTTGATAGAAATCAAGAATCTCGGGCCCCACCCTAGACCCACCGACTCAAACTGTACATTTTAACAAGACTCCAAGGCATTTAATCTGCATGTTAAAATTTGAAACATAGTGCTATAGACATCACAGCGGTGGCTCTAACCTTAATGCTTGTTTAAAATGCAAAACCCTAAACACTATTGATCAAGACGTCTGAGGCCAAGATTTTGCTTTTCTGACAAACACCCAGGTAGTTCTGATGCAGATCAGCCCTCTTCAAACCTCAACTGTTTGTACTAGTTAACTAGAAATTTCCAGGAGCTATGAGCCCAGAAAGAAGAGCAACAGAAAGCAATCTAAAAATATATAAAATTCAATTAAAAACAAAAACTTTGCAACTCCTAGTTTGGCCGAAATTCCAAATGTTGAAATGAAGGTTAAACCAAACTAAAAATAATGTCATGTCCCTTCACTTCTAAGCACAGGGCTCCTGCACTTCTTCAGATCAGCTAAGGCCTGAGCCAATTAACTTAGCTTCAGATAACTGCAACTCAGCCTTGGGACTGACTGAGTCAGCAGGCACCAACTAAGAACTTCAGAAAGGCTCAGCAAGAGGAAGGCCCTTCATTATCCTCTCTGCAACAAAGATGTATTAAGTATCTCCTGAAGGACCACCTGGGGGCCATGAAAGTTTTTCCATGCCCAGCACCAACTTACATCTCAATTTTGTTTAATTTCCCAGATGATTTTAGAACAAAAACGATCGCATATGTGTGTCTTCAAGGAAGGAGAATAAACTCACAACAATATCTAGCCACTTATGGGTCCTCAAAGGGTCTCAACAAAACAAATACCTAACACAGAAAGGTATAATATAATGACAAAAAGGCTTTGATGGAGATCAAGCGTTTAGATTTAGGAAGTTTGAAATTCTGACCAACCAAACAAGAACTGAATCAACTCTTACTAGAGAGAGAATCTCCTTGTAATCTAGACTGTTGGCTATGTGTTTCAAAATAGACTTTAAAATATTATGTATGATACACCCTGGGATCGAGAATCACAATGTTCTTTACAGGACTGCTTCAAGAAATGGCTGAACTTAAATAACCAGAGCTGCCTTATATAGACCCACATCTGACCAGCCTCATACAACAAACAAAACCAACTTGTGGCTGATGAAGAGTGCTAATTTATGGTTTATTTTTTGAATTGATCTTTGAGGAACACCAGGAGAACATTCTGTACAAAAACAAATGAGATGGGGATCCTAAAACACCCTGGAGCCAGATGTCCGGCTATTTAGGAGTTAGAAATTTAACTCAAGAGTTTTTTTGCACTTCTTGTCTCCAGGGATACATTTTTTTTTAGGCAGTTGAATACCCCATTCTCTCAGAAAAGAAGCAGGGAAGAGGCATAGGAGGTGTGAGGGTTTGAGAGGGAAAGGGAAGCCCACAAGCCTCTCTCCATTTGGAGCTAGAAGGTGTTGAGCCCCACAACATTCAACCTCTCCAGGGGGACTGGTTTATTTTAAGAAGTCTTAAATCAAAAATGAACATCTTCGAAATGAATGTTGCAGGTCTGACAATGTGAAACGCCATTCCTGGAGGAAAAGGATACATTTTGCTAATTGCTTTCAACAACTTACTGTAGAAGGGTTCAGTGATTTGTCTACGTAGAGCCGCTTGATTAGTTTCAAAGAGTAAAAGGAACTGAGTTTATTTACGTCCGAGGTGACTGTTTGAAATCCGAAGGGCACATCTTTGACATTGTCAAAATGAAGGACCTGTTAAGAGAAGCAGCTCATTAGCAAAAAGCATTTCCTCTTCCTGATGAAGTGGACACCTTGTGACGGCAGCCACCTGTGCACGCAGAGCCCTTTTGCTCTGATGCTCCCATAAAGCCAAGCCTCTTGGCCTCCGCACTGTGGACATTTGGGGCTGGGCAATTCTTTGCTGTGAGGGCCTGCCCTGGGCGTTGCATACGCTTAGCAGCCTCCCTGACCAAGTAGGTGCCAGCAGCACTCCTCCTCCTGTGCATGACAGCCAAGACACGCAGACATTGTCAGATGTCCCCAGGGTGGGCCAGGGAGGGAAAAATTGTCCCTGTCTGAGAAACACTACCATAAAGATTCTCTTCTTAGTAAACCAAGGAAAATGTGCCCTTTCTTCAAAATGATGCCACTTAGCACTCACACAAAAGGACCTCCCCCCGGGGAAGATTAAGCTGGGTTACAATTTCTATCCAATTTAGAGACCGAAACAAGAGATTCATGCCAAGAGAGACAATCACTAGGCAGGTGTGAGTCCGGGAGGGAGGTGCCCTGAGCTGCAGTCCAGTCTCCCTGAGATGCTTTAGCAAGTGCTGAAGGGGCTGTTGCACCTCTGACAAATGGGGGAGGGGGGCTGCCTGGGAGAGTGAGAGTCTGATAGCCTTGCTTTGAATCCCAGCCTTCACCTATTAGGAAGGTAATCTTCTGTAGGCCGTCAGATCCTCACCAGCCCCTCTGTAAAATGAGCCGAGAATGCCTACTTTTCTGAGTTCTGAAGATTTACAGGTATTACATTTAAAACACCTAAAATGCATGGATTCAAACTGTCTATTATCCTTACAATGACAGTCTAAGCCATTTAAAATTCAGATGCTGTCATTTGAAGGGCTTAAATCCTTTTATTTTCTTCCTAAATTATATTTTCTTCCTAACTTATATTTTGTTCCAAACAACAGTCAAGAATCTCTTCTGCTCTGTGGCACTGCAAAAATGTGACATCAGCTAGGACGAGTCTCTCCTCACTCCATAGCTCAGGACGGTCAGACCCTGACGCCACAACTCAGGTTGCACCACCAAATGGGCACATGGTGCCAGTGAGTCACACAGCCTCAGCACTGCAGGGCCAAACTGGCTGGCCCAGGCACTGCTCAGCTCTCCTGCAGAATGATGAGCGAACAAGCCCAGAAGGTGACAGAGCCCAGCACTACTGCTGGGACACCAACAGCCTGTACGGAGACCTTCCTTCATTGTTGCTGAGGAGCAGACCCCCTACCAGGAAGTGTTCTTCTCAGCCCTTCTCTAAAGGGACCCAGGAAAGGAGGAACAGGGCTTGGGGTAGGGAACGTGGGAGGGGCAGTTCAGAGACAAGACAGATGGGAAGGTGCAGCTCCTCTGCCCAGGACTGAAGTTTCTCCCTCAAACCTCACTCGGTGTCAAGCCTAAAATCTTCCCCCTGACCTAAATGACATTCATGGGTCATAACATCAGGACATTTAGGAATAGAAGAAGGTAATCCCTTTTTAAATGCTTATGAGTTCCTGGAAAGAAAGTTCGCTGAACCTGGAGCAATCAACATTAGGGATAATAAAGGAATGAAATTGGGAGGACACTCACCTACTGTCTACAAAAACACGATGACTTAGAATCATAACCATCAGGAAAATTATCTCATCTAAGGTCTAAGACCCACACAAAGCTAGATAGTCAATCACAGCCAAAAAGAAATTAAAACATCTATGCACATATGTGTGCATATATAAAACACATCATCTTAGCCATGCTTCTTAAATAGGATGGTAAGCCTCCCACCGAGAGAATTCCAAAACATGTAAACACAACTCATTGTATTTGTACCAGCTACTTGAAGGCAGATAATTTAAAATGTGCTTCTCTATTAAAATAAGTGAGGATATATTCTAGGACAGAATGCTTGCATTATGCTTGCATCTTAAAATGAAGCACAAAGCTATAAATAAATTTTGCACTAATGTGGAAAGCTTTGTTCTGTCTGAATGTAGGATGGAGGTGGAGGGTAAATTTACACTCTTTCTGCTCAGGGTATTTTCAGTGGAACATTTAATATACCACCTTGATTAATCTTCACAATATGACAGATGAAAGATATCAGGTGACTTGCCGAAGGCCACCAGCAAATGGCACCCTATGATTGCCTAGCAGATCCCCAGTTTCTCCATCACGACCAGGTGTCCATACTAAGCACGGGCTGCAGGACACAGAAATGAGCTTTCACATTTAAAAACAGGTTAAGAGAATCCTGGAAATGACAGGACCCTCCACCCTGATCGACCCAGACCACCAAGTCTCCATTTCTTTCTCTAGTTCCTGCCTATGGATTCTGATAACTGCCCACTTAAAGTCAAAACAAGGCATGGGGCGGTGTGGTTACCTGTCCAATTTCACTTGCTGTGTCACCTTTGGCGCCTACTTGAGCGAGTGACAGAGAAGTGGAGAGACAGATTGGGGAGAAGAGGACATTGCCCACTGGCTCCTTTTCACACAGTTGTTTGAACAAGTCAACAGCAAAAGCCGAATTTGCCAGTCGCAAGGCATCCATCCTGGGCCTGGAAATGAAGACAGAGGAGAGGTGAATTTTCAATGTTTATTTAAAGTGTTCTCAACTGCATTCTGTCAGCACAATAAGAATTCTATTTAAACAAAGTAATGGTCTTGGGTAGGAAGAAGGAAATTCCGAAAGAAAGCCAGTTGTAAAGAAAGCTGTGGACAATGTGAGGTCTTCATTGTGTGCCACTCTGCCGAGAACCTCCAAACTTGGGCCTGGTGAGCCACAATGGCCATGGTCTGGAGCCTAGACGTCACACTGTCTCTTCACATTAGTGGTCAAGTGGTTGACAGCACCAATCAAAACCAGTCGGTTTTATTTACCACATATTGTTTCAATTAGGATTTTGTTTAGGTCATACAAAATTGACTTTTTTGTGAATTGCAAACAGTCAAATTGCATCAGTTTGACATGGTTCAGTTGATATTTATTAAGTGATATAAGTGTTTCCTCCAAAAAGACATGTTGAACTCCTGATTCCTAACCTGTGAATGTGGCCCTAATTGGAAATGGGGTCTCTGCAGATTTAATTAGTTAAGATGATGTCATACTAGAGTTAGGTGGGCCCTGACCCAGTATGACCAGTGTCCTTGGAAGGACAGGAGAAAAGTCACAAAGACAGACACACCAAGAGGGAAGATGGCATCACACCAAGAGGGAAGATGACATATGTGTACACAGACACAGAAAGCAAAGATGGCATCGAACACCCCCAGGCAGCGCCTGAGCCCTGGTGTCAGGGAGAAAGCTCCACTACTCCAGATAGGGGACTTCCCTTGGCCAGGACCAGCAGATGCACAGGATGGCAATGTACACCTTACCCCCGAACAGAAATTCATAATGCAAAGCCATGAGAATAAGATCAAGGAATGGACCCCTGATCATCAAATATTTCCTCAGAATTCTTTGATAGGACATATTGCTTGCATAGAATGGACTCAAAAATATGTCTATATTTCAGGTCTGGAAAAGCAAGTTCATTAGCAGGAAAAAAAAAAAAAAAGCCTGTTGACCCTATTCATTTCATGCTCACTGGTCATCCCCCCAACTACTGACTTCCTCCTTCTCTTTATGTCTCTGGTAAGTACAGCAAATGCACTCAGCCAGAGCACCCCTTACAAACCTGCTACAGGTGATCTAAAGTCATGGTGAGCTTTAAAGCCCACAACCGTCTTCTCCTCTTGAAGCAGGGGCAGACCTTTCCCAGTGGAAGCTGACCAGCGTTAGGTGTTACTGAGACCACTAGAGCGTCCTGAGACAAAAATGAAAGACTGTGGAGTGTTTCAACCAGCACATCCACCACTAGGGAAATTATAAAGAACTCTTCACAAAAGGTTTGGGGGAGCCAGGCATGGTGGCACACACCTGTAATCCCAGCAGCTCAGAAGGCTGAGACAGGAGAATTGCAAGTTCAAACCCAGCCTCAGCAACAGCGAGGTGCTAAGCAACTCAAAGAGACTCTATCTCTAAATAAATACAAAATAGGACTGGGGATGTGGCTCTGTGGTCAAGTATCCCTGAGTTCAATCACCAGTGACAAAAAAAAAAAAAAAAAGGTTTGGGGAATGTGTGCAAGAGACTTTCAGGAGATCTGGTTCTTCCTGCAGCACATTTAACATTGACAATGTTGAATTCATCTACAACTAACATTCAACATGTACATGGAGTCATGAGCTATTTCTTCACCAAACTTAGATCCCTGCAAACTTTTCAATGCTTCCACAACTTGAGGCCTAATCACACTGAGATTAATATTAAAACATACAAACTGCTTTAGCAAACACAAATAGTTCTCCCTAGCAAGGGTTTACTAATCCCCCAAGAAGACAAATGGTAATAATTTTGCATAGGCAATAAAATCAACTGTGATTTTAGTGATTTCTTTTGGGCACAAAAATTGTGCTGAAGACCATGAATTAATTTGTTGAAGGAGTTTGACTACAAACACTAGGAATGGGTCCAGGAAGTGGACCAGAAGTAAGGAAATACCCATTTTACCATTTTGTTCAACTAAAACATCATTCACTCATAATAACACTTTGAGATACATTTACCCTAAATGACTCCATGAATACAGCTTTTATATAGCTGTATACACAACACATGCTGTATTTAATGCAAGACTTAGACATCAGGGTGCATGACTTACATTCTCCATCAGGGACCTGGATCTGAGAGGCTGTCCTTCTCAGTGAGTTCCTTTCTTTGCATGGTTGTTCTCAGTGTGTGAGTCCAAATCTGTTCACCTTCCTGTCCTGATGCTGACTGGATCTTTTCTCAGAAAATTTTCTATGCTAGTGAGTAAGAGCATACAGCCCTTAATATTTAAGGTCCCTATACAGCATCACGGGTTGATGCTGGCCAAATGTATCAGAAACGTTCTGTACATGGAAAGATTGTACTGGCACACAACCACCAATTAAGAAATCAATGAAACACTGCATGATAAATCTCATCAGCTGTTCAGCGTTTAGTCCCAAATGACTTAAAATACTATAGAGCTGATCTGTGACAGCTCAAGCCATAACTTTGGCCCACTGCCACCACTGTGTTGCAAGACAATCAAAGCATTTAAACAAATCTCAGCAATGTTAGCAATATATTTCCAGGATACTGTCAAGCTCCTACACAGATCATTTTGTATCAAACAAATGTTATAAAAAATTTTAGGCACAACAGTAGAGATTAGCAATTCCCACACAGTGAATTTACACATCTAATCACTTGTGTTCAAAGTATTAAAATTGTTATAATATTTTTCCATTTTATTATCATCACCTTGATACAGATAGATTTATTTGTCTTCATGAAAACCTGGTAATGACATTAATAATGATAAGTTTGTTCATAACTCCAATATAGAAAACACCACACCTTTCAGGCACTTCAAAGTTTTGAAAGTTTTTTTGTTTCTTTCTTTCTTTTTTGTGTTTTTTGCGGTGCTGGGGATCAAACCCAGGGCCTCATGCGTGCCAGGAAAGCACTCCACCACTGAGCCACACCTCCAGCAAGGCACTTTTATTTTATCCAGAGAATATTGAGATGGAAATTTAATCAGTAAAACAAATGCAGTTTTAAGAATGTATATTAAAGCCGCTTATTTTTGCAATTTTTTGCGAAGGTGTTCTAAAATCATAAACTTCTAAAGTGGTTCAAAATCTTGGAGTGGGATCTAATCTGGCTCCGCCTCTTCATTTTGCAAATGAGGAAAGTGAAGCAGGATGAAGATGAAGTGATTCTCCAGGCCACCCACGCAGGGAGTGTGTGGCAAAGCCAGACCTGGAACGCTTTTCTTCTACCTCCACGCCTAGTGCTTCCCACCACACCTTACTACCTTCTTTCTTGGCAATTCTGGCTTTGCTGGCATTTACTCTCTCAGAAGTTTCTCAGGTTCCAAAATCCCATGTGTCCTGAATGACCCCACTTAAAAACACCAAGACATCCTGTGTATTTTTGTTTCATCAACCCATAACTTTTTTTTTCTTTTTTTTTTATTGGTTGTTCACAACATTACAAAGCTCTTGACATAACATATTTCATACATTAGAATCAAGTGGGTTATGAACTCCCATTTTTACCCCAAATACAGACTGCAGAATCGCATCGGTTACACATCCAACTTTTTGCTAATGATTTTCTTACTTGAAGGTGCTCTGGTTCTTTCTGCCATTTACATTGCAAACTCTTAATATTATAAAGCTGTCATTTAATAGGCAGGTCAAGCACTGAGGCCGGCATTCAGAAAGCAAAGGTGAGCACAGCAGGCACCTGCCTCTATCTATCTATCAGTCTACTGGCTGGGGCAAGTGAAGTGTTTAGATAAGGAGCACAAGTTACCATGGAAGCACTTAGCAACACCAAACCCATACTGGAAATGTCAGGGTTACCTCCTCATAGACAGTGACATCTGAATGAGTCACACTAAAAGTGAGTCCTAAAAGAAAAGTAGAACTTAGCCATGCAAAGATATGGGCCAGAAAGAACTAGCACAATTCAGAGACTGTGAGTGGCCCCAAATGAACAGAGACTCATATAGTAGAATGGGGGAGGGGTACTCATTTCCCTAGATTGCTAGCTTATCACTGCCCCCTCTATAAAGTTTGTAAGGCATCTAATCCAATGGGCCCTAAACTTTTTGTCTTTAGGCCATTTGAGTGAAATGAATGTCCTTTGGAGAGGGTGACTCTACACCCCACTTTGCCTGGGACAGTCCTGGTTCACATCTATTGTGCTGGCATTAGGAACTGTGCCCCATCACTGATAAGCATGTTATCTGAACACTATGGATTCTTCTACTCATAGACCATCTATCTCACTCTTCTGCACACAGGCATGTGTGAACACACACACACAGCTATGTGCATAGTTTTTTCATTCTTTAAAAACTGAATATTGACTCTGTCCAGGTACTGAGGTTTCTTTTAACCTGCCTCATTTTACAGAAGGAGCCATATGTTGAAAAACTCTTTCTTGGGTCTTTAGTGCAACCAATACTTGGACAACACCTCGAGAAATCTTGCTATTATAATATAATGGAATGGAATGCCTAAATACCATAATGGAATGCCTAAATACTCAGCCTCTCTGGTTCACATTCTAACTCTAGGAGTAAAGTCAGTACTTGGTTAAGAAAATGAGATTCTTTTTACCTTTTTCAAGGTGGAAGAATATTATGAGGATTAAATGAAGTGATTATGGGAGTAAATGAGTATGGAAAGTGCCTTAGTAGGAGGAAAGTAGCTGCAGCCATGAGTAATAAAGATCATTGCTTAGCCTTCCAGTGGTAGAGGAGCCTCTGCTTGGCCAAGATATTCTGAAGCATCATGTCTGCTCCTGTTTCTTTAAAAGCCTGACCTTGACCACAGACCATCCCACTGCCACCTTATAATAAATGAGTGCCGAACTGGGCCACATCAGAATGGCCCAAATTGCTGAGACTGCATGCCCCAAAGTCAATTTGCAACCCAGAAAGACTGAAGTGGCACAATTCAAGGCGTTAGGAAGCAAAGATAAAGCTGCTGACTCATTTTCTATGGCTAGTCCTTTCCTCAGACAGACTCCCTTCTCTCCACTCATCAAAGAACCCTCCAACACTGTCCCTGACTGACGGAGACTAAGGTGCAGAACCCACCTACTCTTATCGAAAACCTCTTGGGAGATGGAGGGGGTCAAAAGATGTTAAGAGCCTGGGGTGATGGTGGAAAGCCGGATCTATTTCAGCAATCCCACTACAAGCTGTGAGTCTTCGCGTGGCACCACTTCCACCCTGTGGTCCTCATCTACAAAACAAGAGGGCTCCACACACGTGTCAAGTCCTCTAGTTCTGAGAATTCAGTTACAAGTCTATGGAACAACATGACATGTTAAATGGATTTTAGGTTTGATTAGCTTAAAGGAAGCCATAAAAAAAATAATAAAATAGATCCTATGAGGAACAAAACTACAAACCAGCTCAATCTAAGACAACTTAAAAGTCCAAGAATCCACTTTGTTTAAAGTATTCCAAACCCCAGAAGTGGAGAGGGAAAATACTTTCTGCCTAGAACCATGCATTTGACGAGTAGATGAACATTCATGTGATGCTTAAAGCGCCATAAAGTAGAACGATCCATAAAGTCTGAATTTTGACCCCACAGTGCGCACACACCTTCTCAACTTTCTCCGGCTTTAAGCACCACGCCCTTTCTGGGACGAGCATTGCAAAATCCACCCGGAGTTCCAAAGCAGGGCTGAAAACGTCCTCCGTGAACCACTGCTGCGCTCCACCACCACCAAACCCTCTTGGCTGGCTATTTCTTCCCGTACTGACCGTCCGTGGAGTGATTTTAAACCCCACAGAGCGTTTCTGGGATCCAAAGGGCTGGAAGCTGGAACCACCGCTATGGGGGATGCAAGGCAGCGGGCCACCCACGAAAGAAACCCATCCCGTCCACTGGTCCACCATCTCGAGTCAGCTCCAATAACCATCCCATGAACTGTCCTAGAGGGGAAGTCCCAGGCCCTGTGTCCCCACTTTGCTTACCTGGAGTGGCAGTTATCCTGGGGAAAGAGCGGCGAGGGAAAAGGCAAGCGCGGAGCTCAGAGGCCTGGATGTGAAAGAGACGCGCTGGCCTGGAGGAGCCGGCTCACCTGAGCCCCGCCCGCCACTCCCACCTGGCCACGCCCAGCGGCGCCCTCGGTCCGCCCACCCGGGCGCTCTGGGCTCTTACTCACGCCTCTTGGCAGCTAGTCCGCGATTGAAAGAGATGATTCAGGCTGAAGTTGCTGCTGTCTGCACAGCTTCGAGGGCCTCGGACATGCTCAGGCAAGAAGTGGCTGTCTGAGGGTCCTGCCTTGAGCTAAATACATGCATGCATCAGTAAATAAAGCCAACCCTACTAGACAACACAGGTCCAGAACGCGAAGCATGAAATAGAAGGAATCTGTGTGAGGTGGTCGGAATACTACAGACCAGTTAGTGGCACGAAAAGTACTCTCCTCTCCTCCACCCTGCCCGTGTAAATTGTAGTAGCTCGTTCTGCTAGATGTGTGTGTGTGTGTGTGTGTGTGTGTGTGTGAGAGAGAGAGAGAGAGAGAGAGAGAGAGAGAGAGAGAGAGAGAGAGAGAGAGAGATCATTAGCAAAATACTTAATACCAAGTTGATAGGAGAAATCATGAATCATGATGGGTGGCTGAGGGAGTTCCAACAGATTGCGCAGTGTTGCTCTGAAATCTCCATGGAGCCTGCTCTTGACATGGTCTAGGTTTCCCACCTTCCTGCAGCACCTTCATTCCATGGACCTCCTCCCCTCCTATCCTATCTGTACTCAGGAAAGTACCTGAAACCCCGCCAGTTGCTTCTCTGCTGTGCTCGCCCTATTGTTCATTGACTATGTTTCATCATCACCTATTTACTTTACAGTCTCCTCCTCATTCATTTTGAAACACATGCACACAGCAAGGACTTGACATACAGCATGCAGTCAATGAATGCTTGCTGGTTAAATGAATGAGAGCCACTCATTAGCTAAACTAAAACTAATTGATAGCTTCCCTACCTGCTTGTGCTGCCCACCCCCCTTCCTGTATTTTATTATTAACTAGGATCAAAGTCATAAACTAAAAGAGTTGAACTCTGAAAGTAATATTTCAGGCATTAGTGGAGCAAGTAGAGGCAAGGTCATAGGAGGGGGTGTGGGCAGAATGCCTCTTAAAATTTCATTATCCAGCTGTAGTGAGGAAAATGTGTGTTTGAGGGCAGAGTCATAAATTTGCAATCTGACTCTACCACTCATTGCTAAAGAAATCCTAAACAGAGTACTTACTCTCTAGCCATGATTCTTTTTCTGTAAAATAAGGCATACATATATACAAAGAGACCATACTTGTGAAGTGTCTACACATGTGCTCCCTAGTGATGGTAGTTATTACCACTTTGCCTGTTTTTCAAATGGACCCGGGAATATCACAGTGGCCAAAAGGTTGGAGCATGATATTGAGATCTCATTTACCACAATTATTTATTAAACACCTACTGAATGCTTGCTACTATGGTCCATAGATTGTAAGTGATTTGCACTTAAATCATAGAGCTATCCTCCCTTCTGATGTTTAATTCCCTGGGCAACACTCTGATTCAGTGCTTGCCCACTCTAGGCAGAAATATTTCCAGTGACAGAAGTTCAGCAACACCCAAAGAGGCCTGAACATAATACCTTTAAGTGATTCTGACTGTTCGAAAGTTGGAGGCACCATTCCATTAGGGATACAAGACACCCTCCACAGAGATCTTATAATAGTTCCATCAGAAGATCAGAAATGAAAGCAGTGAAGTGTCTTGCAGCATATAATAAAGAATGTAAGCCTGATGCATGGCACAAAGGGAGTTCAGAGACAAATATGACCCTTTTGTCCTTGGAGGCAGGGTCACTGGACATCAGAAGACCATTCAGGCCAGGAGCAAAGCATGAGCAAAGGTGTAGAGCTGGGATGTCCAAAGGTATACTGGACAGGGATGTTAACCAAAGGTTCCTGCCAAAAGCATTCATGTGTTGAAGTGTCTGAACCAAGCAAGGCAAGGACTCTGAGTCTCAATGTAACATCATTGACAAGACAAACACTGATTGAGCCAGATCAGTGGCATCACTCAGTGGCAAGAGCATTAAACTTGTGATTCTACTTGACTGAGGAGAACTTTTCCTCAGTAACATCTTCTCCACGGTGGCCATCAACTTAATTCCTTTTAAAGTCCACCCCAAAACAGAAGAGTAGGAGAGAATGGAGTTATACCAGTAGTTCACATTTATAAAGCCACATTTTCAAACTAGTTCCTAGAACACAACAGCTGAGAAATTCTGGGGGAGAATGGCCTCAAGAGTTTCTCATGCTCTCAATATGGGAACTCCGCCTCCTGCTTTCAACTGGACACTCTGACTAGAGTCTGTGATTAATTGATTAAGTACCTGTTGAACGTGTCAGACCCTGGGCAGGACTCTGGAACAAACAGCAAGAAGAGTTAGACCTAGGGATGGCTCTCAACAAGTCTACAGGCTAGCAAATGTCTATGAATCTGAGATCTAGGATGGCTGTTACAGTGTAAGATATATACAGCTCGAAGGAAAGACCTGGAAGGAACAATACTGTCAGTTATATTGCAGGAGGAGTTTATAGGCAGCAGACATAGAAGAAATAAGTTCTACTGTAGTCAGAAAGCAACAGTATGGAAACAGCTATAGGTTACTATGTGCAGTTATCAGTCTCTTCTCATGTGGAATCTTGAAAATCCAACTCCAGAGCAGTTCTGATCTTTCTTCCTCTGGGTAAAATTCAAACCTATGAAAACAGATGCAAAATCAGATTATACAGTTTCCTCTATTATATAACATACAATTTCCTTATTATGCCTACTATTAATGGCCTCTTCCAGCTAAAATCTAAGCAGGATTTTTTTTTCTGTTTTATTCTCTATTCCAAGGACCAAACAGCATCTGACTCATAGCTGAGTACCCAGCACACAGTGGAATGGATGGGAAGATAAGATGAGGAGGTGGCAGACTGTATAGAATGTGGCTGATTCAAATAATGATGAATTCAACCCACAAATTTCAAATCAGTTTGACATTTTCTTAAATACCAACTATCTTTCCTCCAGTTCTCTTTATAAACACCCAAGGCCACTGCATCTGATCCATCCCAAACAGCTTGCGTTTATAAAATAAATTTATCTTTTTAAAATATTGAGTGGGCAATGATATACCTGTTTGTAGGAAAGTGCATTTGCTTTATAATTCCAAAAATAATTCATAACATTCTCTCTTTCAATTGCCACAAAAGCCATTTTGTTGACTAGGTATCAAAAAGAGCTTTTTTTTGTTGTTTTTGGAGAGAAGAAATACAGTTAAAGAATTATCCATTCATTCATTATATAATTTTATCCAACAATAATTTCCTCTAGTTCAACAAAAGCAGTCATTGGCCCAAATATTTAATAACCTAGGAGACTGTTTTATTAGTGCTTTTTCTTGCCCATAGGTTGAAATATTGCAAACATTATAAGTGGATTAGTCAGCATTCTGGCTGAAGAGGGCTTGACACACCCAGCCACTCCCAGGAACAACCAAAGGAGCTTTGTTACAGCATGCTACCATCTCCTGTCTCCCTCTCCCTCTACACACACACACATACACACACAACCTTCCCTAGACACAGAGAACCATTATCTTTCTTTAAAATGTGGAGAAACTGAATAGAAAAGGATCAAGTAGTGCTGGGGACATGGCTCCGTGGTGAAGTACTTGCCTAACATGTGAGGCCCTGGTTGACCCCCAACACTGCAAACTAAAAAGATAAAACATTTATCTTGAAGTTTCTGAGACAGAAAAAAAAAATTTTTACAAAAGCTCAGATTTATAATACTTTCCCCTAACTACTCCATTTTAAGACTCCAACAGTTTGATAAGACAGTTTTTTTAATCTTATCAATGTCTAGAAGAATTTTATATTAAATGATAACCTGAAAATAACTTATGAAAATTTTCTATTAAGACAAATACTTGTGGCCAAAAAAGCAGACAATGATGAAAAATAGAGTTAAAGCAAAACCCCAGAGTTAAGCCACAGACAACCAGGTTTTCTTAAAAGTGGCACAGTTTGCTTTTAAAATGCTTAGTACCATATGAAAGGCACATCCGAGCAGGACATTTAATATCAAATCACTTAGGTTTCGTTATGGATGCAGAGAAGATCGAGGTGACAGAGTGGAAAAGGGAAATCGTCTTGGAGCTGATCCTGAGCCACACTCTGCCACTCAGTAGGGACTAGCCATCTGTAATCTGCAACTTCTCTGGGCCTCAGCATCCTCCTGTTAAAAAAGAAGGGGGTGGGGGATGCGGACAGTCGTCCTTACATAACTTTTAGAAGCAAAAGTCCACCAGCAAAATCCTGTTTTTCCCTTACCAAAAAAGAGCTTAACTTCTCTCTAAAATGAGTGCTGTGGAATGTATTTGAATGTGACACAAAAATGAAATAAAAATTAAACATGTTAATCAGTTCATTAATGAGTGGGTTTTAATTTATTAGTAATAGAGCTATATGATCTTGTTACTTACCATTCAGTTGTCCTGATATTTGTATTGCTAAATGACTTTATAATTTCCTTTTCATGTGTAATTCTCAGAGGACAAAAGGCATAAGTATAAGAACAAAAATAACAACCTTTGCAAAGTATTCAGTAAAAATAAGAATTTTAATACAGCATGTAAGTTGATGAATTCTTCCAGGAAAATATTTGACTGTATAACAGTAATAATTTATTTATAATAATTGGCTGTATATTTTAATATCTAGCTCCTTTGACCCAATAATACACCTTTTAGAAATCTTTCTTAAGGAACTAATTACAGATTAGGTCAGAGATTAAGACATAGAAACGTCCATGGTAATATTTGCAACAGAAGAACTGGAAAACAGCTGAATATCCATCAACAGGGAAGTAACTAAGTATGTTTTCACAGTAATGTTCACAAAACTGGTTTGTGTATGAGTAGGTTACACGGCACATGTAAACCACAAACCCAATTTTAATTTAAAAAAAAAAAAAACACAGTAACCTGTGGAGTAGGATTTAGGAGCCTTGGCTTCTTGCTCTGATGCACTTGAAGTTTGCTTAATTCCATATTAGAAAATGATACGGTTAGAGGACTTGAAGAAAATTTTTTTAAAAAAATTTAGCAACAGTTATTTCTGGCTGATGAGCTTAAAGATGATTTTTATTCTTTCTATAGTTTGTGATATCACC
The DNA here is from genome assembly GCF_045843805.1 of Urocitellus parryii. Lineage (NCBI taxonomy): Eukaryota > Metazoa > Chordata > Mammalia > Rodentia > Sciuridae > Urocitellus > Urocitellus parryii. The sequence continues at coordinate 12,825,169 of NC_135543.1, forward strand.
CAGATTGTCTAGTCCCCATATATCATTTCTTATGATTAAAAAGTTAGGTTTCTTTTTAGAAGTAGAAATTCCAGAGCTTCCTTTGGTGAGGAAGAGAGGACCTCGCAGCTGCCCAGTAGAATCTGGTGTCACAGGTAAGACTCCACCTGCCTCAGGCTGAGAGGGAGTCCAGCCAGGGGCGCAGGCCTGCCCCTCTGCCTTCCCCCTCCCTCAGCAGCACCCACCAACGTGCTGACCTCAGCTGTGGGCAGTGACCCTGCATTGCTCCTTCCTTCGAGGAGGAACCCAAAGGAAGCTTGGAGATCACCAAGTCTACATCCCCGGTTTTCAACTGGTGAGAAGTCCACCCACAGCGTCCTGCGTGCACATTTTAAAGTGATATTAGTAAGACCTTTTATAAATGCCCTTCAAGGACATCTTACATAAGGCCTATTTTTATAGCATTTTACAAATGAGAAGGAAAAAATTCCTATGTTTAGAGCTGCTGAGTAACTCCCCAGCCCACACATTAGTGAGTGGTAGAAATCAGACTTAAATCCAGGCAGAGCTCTTAACAAATACTCCACATTCTGCTACACAATGTACGTTTGTGTTCGACCTGAGATTTAATGTCCCCATCCCTGTGTGGGCTGTAAGAATTGATCCTTCCTCTAATAAGCACTCTGTTCTATGTGATGATAGGACCATTCAAACAGAGAGGGAAAGAATTATAGGTCTCAGAGCTGTGGAGTCAACTGGCTTCATTTGGAAAGGGAGAGATTTTTCATGAAGTCTTCAAAGGAGTTTTGAGGGGTAACAAATGAATCAACTTATATTATGTATGCAAGGCACCATGCTGTGGACCTTTAGGATGAGAACGTAAGTCCTGGTCTCTCTCTCTCCTAAAAAAGGGTCTTAAGAGTGATTCCTTCTATCCATTACCTTCAACTTCCCCCAGACCTGGGGAATCCGGGGATTCACTTATTGTAGCTCCAAGTGCTTCTAAAGTACAAAATTGAGACCAGAAGTTTCTTCTTTGAGTCTACCCCTGCGCTCACACCTACATGAGCTGCATTTGAGCAGAGTCCCGGCCTCCACCCTAAGCCTCATGGAGGGCAGGGACTACGGTTGCCGTGTGCATCCTCACTTCCTTCTAGAACTCAAAAAGCGCCTTACACACTAAACGTTAAGTAAACATATCTTAAATTTTTAAAGGACTCAGAAGCAAATGTCTAGTAGAAATCAATAAATCATCTGTAACAACAGCATAATGAAGGCAGTGGTTATTATGAAAGGAAGAGGTGTTCAAGAAAGACAGGGTGGCTATTTTAATATTTTAAAATAAAGAATCCATTATAGTAAATAAATTAAAGGATTTTTTAAACCCCATTAAGTCAAAATACTGCTATTAGTGGGTATTCAACATGACCATGTGTCAGAAGCCCTAAGAAGTGGCAAGCAGAAGATACTGTGATTCCATAGATCTAGGGTGAGGCCAGGAATCTGAGCTGGGTGTTTAAACACCACACTTTTGGATTTTCAGCAGCTTCTGCACTGACTTGAGCTGTCCATGACTGGCTCTTTCCAGCTCTACTATTTATTCCATACCCTTGAGCAAAATCACTGAATCTTACTTTGCCTCAATCCCCACATCTGTTCAATGGGGGTGACAGCAGAACTCCCCAGGGGGTTATAATGAAGAGTAAATAAGATAATACATCTGCTTAGAATGTTGCTCAAAAAAGCTTTAGTAACGTTATGAGTCTCAGAGAGTAGTTTTACATCTATGGTAAGAGTATGGGGAAAATAGTAGACTGTTTTTAGTTAGGAGAAAAACCAATAGTCTTTAAAGTTTGAAAGGCATTGAGAATCTTTGATCAAATGTGCACACATGTTTATGTGAAGTTTTCACTTTCTGCCTTTGGGTCAGAGTCTTATAAACAAGAAAAATAAGAATAAAAGTGAAATTTACTCAGAGTTAAAGAGGAGGATTAAGATTTCAAAGAGGGGTTTATGTTTACTATTTCATATTAAATTTTTATCAAGTAATGAATAGTTATCATTACTATCACTATAATAATTTATATCATCATGATTATGGTGCTTGTCATTTATAAGCTGTTATTGCATACCCACCACCCTTTACCCCAAAGCAGTTATGTAGAATGTATTTTTTTTTTCTTCAAAGCTGACAGTAACCTGGTCAGTTATATATTATGATCCCCATTTTACAAATGAGAAAAGTGATATTAGAAATGTAAGTAATTGCTGGTAGGAAGAGTCTCGCTCACACTGGGGACTCAGTGAGCAAATACCACGCCACCTTCCACTATTTAAAAAACAGAGTGTGGTAAAAAATAAATCTGGAGTCCTAAATATAGCTCAGGAAAAAGAAAATGAATGAACCAAAATTAATTCCCTTGACATCTGTCATCAGTTTCTTTTTCAAGGGAGATGTTGAAAGGGAAGCCCAACAGCTCATCCAAGGTCACAGCACCATGCAGACACCACCACATTCCACCCACTCCAGAAACTTGGCGTCTTTCAGCCCTCGGGAAGTCATGGCTGCCCCCGTCAGTGAACTCTCCAGGGTCCCGCCTTCCAGAGCTGTGATTCTGACACTCCTGCCACGGTTTGGATCGCCAGTGTCCTCAAAGGCCCAGGAGCTGGAGGCTTGGTTCCCAGAGGGGTGTTCCTGGGAGGTGGTGGAAAGGTTAAGAAGCAGAACCTAGTGAGAGGCCCTTAATCGTTGAGGACATACCCTCAGACAGGATTGGGGGACCCTGGCCTCTTCCCCTCTCCCTCTGTGGCTTTCCCACCCTGTGGTGAGCGGCTTTGCCCTCCCCTGTGCTCTTGCCATGATGGGCTACCTCAGCACAGGCCCGAAAGCAGCAGGGCCAAGCCCTCAATGCCTGGAACCTCCAAAATGAGAGCCAAAGCAACCCTTTTACCTTTATAACTTCATAATCTCAGAAGTTTGAAAACGGATGGCCCAACTCCTCCCTGTATTACCTTGTTAGCTAGACCAGTTGTGGGTGTAACAAAGATGGTACATTTGCTCTCCTTTTGCAGCAGAACGTGTCCCTGATACTTGTCTTAAATCTACTTTTGTCGAGCTCTTAGTATTCCAGTGTTTCTCTGTTTTACCGCTCACAACTGCACAGGAAGGTGTCCTTAGCCAGGGAAGGAGGAAAGTGGATTCAGAGTAGGAGGAGGCTGTGTAGGAGGGGCAGGGTCCCTCCCCCTTCCCCTCCTGTGCAGATGACAGGGCATCTGTAAGTGGCTGAGCAACCCTAACGTCAAAGCTGGCTTTAAGTTAGGGAAGGAGGTAAAATAAGGGAATGCAGTTCCTGACGCAACAACAAAAGATAAGTCAATAACCATGAATTAAATAGAAGAAACAGAAGAAGCAAATTAAGCAGACTTTTCTCATGCAGTAAGTCAAACAGGTAGCATTGGAGTCGGGAACTAAAAGCCTTCCACAGTATGTGGAAGGCATTAGCAGCTCTTTCCAAAGAGAAGATGAATTGGTGGCCATCGTAAAGCTCTCCAAATGGGACTGAGGGTAGGGAGTATTGTCAGACGACTAATATAAATCTAATGTTAGAAGGAGGTTTCTGAGTTCCTTTCCTTTGAAACGCCTAAATTGACTTGCTTTCCCTCACTCTGCCATCACTACCAGCTCACCAAAGTCAGGCGATTACAGGCTGCTGGGGCAATTAGTGTGGGTGGAGAACACAGATCCCAGGTATTCCAGCTCCAAGATGCTGGAAGTACTGTCTCTCAAACATCTCCACGTTAAAAAATCCAAGCCCCAACTCAAATGGGGAGAAGGTTGATATCCAGGAATTGTATCATCTCTTATTTTTTCTAGGCTCACAAATAACGTGATCTTTCAGCAAGAACTGACTATGTTCAAGGAATAGTGAAAATATTACTCTCGCTTTACAGGAGACATAAACAGCATCCACTAAATAGTTCTAACCAAGGTGGGGGGAGGATATTACTCTAGGCTCCCAACTACCTAATGTACAATAACTGGGGAATTTAAATACAATTTTGTGTTCTTATCACACCTTAGAGAGATCCGTAGTGGCAAAATGTGGCATATTATTCATTTACAGTCATCTGACAAACACTTTCTCAAAGTCCCCTACCCTTTGTCAAGTAGTACAATATCAAACACTTGATCAATAATGGCCACACCACAGCGTATCCTCAAGTTTCTGCACATAGCGCCTTTTGCAGTATCAGAATTGAGTCAGAGAGCTCCAGCTCCCTTTTTCTCTGACCCTCCCTGTACCACCCTTCCAGAGGATGAAATTAAAATTGAGCCATACATAAATATTAATCTCATCTCCCATGGTGACGCCCTAGGAGCTTGGGGCAGGTTGCTCTCACATCTTCTTCAAGTCTCCATTTTCTTATCTTCAGAATAAAGATAATAACACCTACGTCTTGGGGAGATAGGAGAAATAATTAGACCTGAAATGCTTTGAAGATGAAAAGGGCCACATTGCTCTGGTGCTCATTTTTTTCTGGCACCAAAATGCTGAAGTTTCCATTTGCATTGGCAAGTTCCTCAGGAAAACCCAAGATGAGACATTGTGAAAGTGTGTGTGGCTGACTCCTGGCACAGGCCAGCCTCGTTTACATTCGTATTTTTCTATTGTCTTAAAATATACACTCTCCTACCTGCTTATTGTTTTGAAAACTAACACAAAGAGAAAGAATCCAACATTGTCGTTTTTTCCTGTGCAAATCTTACATAACTAAATAGTTATCGAGACATTTTCTCTTACAGGTGTATTCTGGTAAATAAGGGACAAGTGATAGGAATAGAAACCCTAATGAGTTAATACATCCAAGGCTGTGATGATCCAGGGCTGACACCACCACAAAGAAAGACACAGACATTGTGCACTTCTTCAACATCACTTTTGAAGCTGTCTTACCAAAATAAAACAAAACAAATCTGAATATAATTTGGCCTCTAGATCTTGCTACAAATTTCAAGAAATATGGAGAACAAAGGAAAAGTTTAACTACATCATAGAGATTCAACCAACAAAATTCAGACCATGGGAAACTCACACAACCTGTTTTCTTCAAAATGAAACTTAAAAGGGAAACAGATACCAGGGGAAACCTATCCATCCAGGTAAACATGTGAGACATATCAAATAATCACAACTATTTGCATCTAGCTTCATGCAAACTGTTTTTAAAAAAATTAAGGAGAAAGCCAAGGAGATTTGAACGCTAATTGGATATTGATATTATTAAGAAACTGGTGTAATGATGATATCAGTATTCCAATTCAAGTAGAGATAGGCACCAATAATTTTACAGTTAAAATGAGAGTTCATTACAGTATGCTCTTGACTTTTCAATATTTTTAAATATTCCATAATAAAAGTTTTTTTAAGAAAGAAAAATGTAAAAAAAAATATTAAAAACCAATGAATTTAACTCTGAAGTGGGAAAGGCTGCTAAGCAAAATTGGTTATTTTTAAGAAGGTTTTTTTGGTTGTTTTGTTTTGGTTTGGGTTTGGGTTTGGGCACTAGCAATCTAACCCAGGGGCATTTTACCATTGAGCCACATCCTGAGTCCTTTTTATTTTTTATTTTGAGATAAGGTCTTGCTAAATTGCTGAGTGACTCACTAAATTGCTGAGTCTAGCCTTGAACTTGTGACCCTCCTGCCTCAGTTTCCTAAGTTGCTAGGATTACAAGCATGAGCCACTGCATCCTGCATGAAAACAGGTCATTTTACCCAATTAAGCAAAGACGCCAGGGGGCTGTAGCATCAGTGGGATGAAAAGGAACCAAAGAAGGATCAGGATCGGGAAGAAGAAAATCTGCCCACAAGGGAAACAGCTTAAAGCAGGGGATAACAAGTGTCGGTTCTAAGTAGATTGGTCTCGCGTAGCTCAGGTATTGGACAGCAATTGATAGCCCAGGCTCTGGATTCAAGTTTAACTACTGGCTTCTCACTTCTAAGCTGTGTGGTGTTGAGCCAAATGCTTACCTCTCTGTGTCTCTGTTTCCTCTTGCAAGGTAGGATATAAGAGGATATAAGTTCCTACCTAATGGGCTGTTAGGAGGGTGGAATGAGCAAATAAAGTCAGGTGCTCAAGCAGAACTTCGCATAACAGAGATGTGTGTAAAAATCATATCTTTAAAATCTCCTCCACTGATGCTCAACATTACTGATTATCAGGGAAATATAAATCAAAACCACAGTGAGGTTTCACTATATACTCAGAATTGCTAAACTGAAAGCCAGTGGGCAAGGATGCAGAGGAACTGGAACTCTCTCACATTGCTGGTGGGAGTGCAGAATGCCACAATTGCTTTGGAAAGCAATTTGGCAGTTTCTTATAAAGAAAAACATACACTTAACATATGGTCCAACAACTCTGCCCAAGAGAAATGAAAACATGTGTCCACATAAAGACTTGCACAAAAAAATACCCATAACAGCTTTATGTGTCATGACAAGAAAAGAGAGAACAAATGTCTCTCAGCAGATAAACAAATTTTAGTATGTTCATATAATAGAACACTGTTCTGAAATTTAAAAAATGAACAACAGAAACACGGACAAGTCTAAAAATACCATGCTAAACTTTAGACAAAAGTATTATATCAATGGTAATAGTAATTCCCTGATTTGGGTACTTTTACTATGGATGTGTATAAAAAAAAAGTTTGTTTTTGAGGAAATACTCAGTGGTAATAAGGCAACATATCTGCAACCATTCTCAAGTGATTCAGGGAGAGAGATGGACAAAATAATAAGACAATTTTGCTAAAATAATAACTTTTGGAGAATTCAGGTGAAGGCACATGGGAATTCCTTGTATTATTATTGCAAAATATTTGTTTATTTAGGGCTGCACTCTGAATGGTGTGACTGTCATTTACAGGAAGTGCAGATGGGTTTTGAATGATCCCAATCTGTGATATTGGAGTGTGGTGGTCCCAGAGGCTCAGGAGAAGCAAATGTAAACCCCCTCTGGAAGCAAACAACCCTCTGGCCTTCAACTGAAATCTCCTAACAATACTGAACATGTAAATGCATATACAGTAAAAAGAATAAATACTAACCTGGCATACTAGGAAGCAAGACAACATGAAGATGAAAAAAAAAGTGACAACCAAAATAGACCCAAAAGGACTCCAGATACTGCATATTTGGTTGAATGTTATTCTGGGTATGTTTGTGAGATTAACACGAGTTGGTAGAATGAGAAGAGCAGATTGCCCTTCACGTTGTGAGTGAACGTCATCTGCTGAAGGGCTGGATAGAACAGGTGAGAAAGGATTCTCTCTTATTCCCTCCCAGCCTGTCTTTGGATTAGGACATCAGTCTTCTTCTGCCTCCAGACTCAAACTCAGACTGGACATTCCACCATTGGTTTTCAAGGTTCCCAAGCCTTTGAAGTTGGACTGGAGCTATACTGTCAGCTCTCTAGGGTCTCTAGATTGTCAGCTGCAGATCTGGGGACTTCTAAACTTTCATAATTATTGTATAATCCCATTTCTTATGATCAATAAATATACATATATACATATGCGTTTCCTATTGGTTTTCTGTTTCTCAGAAGAACTCAGTTGAGTATAGGTCTTGGTACCAAGAGTGGGTGTTGCAGTAATAAATCCTAACCATGCACAAGCAACTTTGGAACTGGGTACTCAGTTATAGTTAGAAGCCGGGTGAGTTTTGAGGTACAAGTTAGAAACATAAACATGAAGAACACTTACAGTGAAGTCTTGGATGAAAATTAAGGGCATGTTATTAGAAACTAAAGAAGAGGTGATTTTCTTCATAAAATACCAACTATCTTGGCTGATCCAGGTTTGTGTTCTGGTATTTTGTGGAAAGTATAATTGATAGTCAACAAAACTGGATGTTTAGCTGAGAAGATTTCTAAAGCAAAGTGTTGAAGAAGCAGCTTGGTTCCTCTTGAATACTCATAGTAAAATTCTGGAAAAGAAACATGAACTCAAGATGGAATTGTTAACCAAAAGGGAATATGTGAAGAAATCAGAACCTTCATATATTTCTGATTGGAACATAAAATGGTGAAGCAGCTTGGAAAAACAGTCTGATGATTTCTTAAAATGCTAAACAGAGTTACCACATGACCCAGCAATTATACCCCTCAACATATGCCCCCTGTGAAAACTTACACCCACAGACATTTATACATGAGCCTCTGTAGCATTACTCTTAATAGCTAAAAGTAAAAATAACTCAAATGTCTATGAACTGATGCACAAATGCAGACAATGTGCTGTATTCATACAGTGGGACATGATTCAGCCATAAAACAAAGTTTGATACATGCCACAACCTGGACGTCCCTTCAAAACATTACACTAAGTGAAAGGAGACAGACGCAAAAGACCACAGAGCATGTGATCCTGTTTAGGTGAGATGTCAGAAGCAGCAAATCTAGAGGGACTGAAAGTAGATTAGTGGTTCTCTGGACTGGGTGGGGGTGGGGCAGGTAGGTGTAGTGAAATGCGGAGTGACAGTCACTAAGGCAGAGTTTCTTTGGGCTAGCGGGTTGATAGTTGAACTCTCTGTGAATAGACTTTTTAACAAACATTGAATTTTATACTTTGAAAGGGTGGTGGGCTTCCTGGTGTACACATTAGATCTCAATTTGGCTATTATCTTTCTAAAACTATGGAAACGTCACATAAACAATAGTAGGGAGCCAGCTGCAGGTGGAGGAAACCCACTCTGGGCTGGACACTCATTAACCTAATCTCAGGGCAGATGCAGAAGTTCTGGGAGAAAATAAGAAATGATGGGTTAATGGAGCAGTGGGTGGGGCGGCTAATGACAGAGTCCAGTCATCCCCAAGCGACTGGGTGCTCTAGGTGAGCAAGCCTGAGTCAGCCCAGAGCCACCTCCTCGCCCAAGCAGTCTGGCAGCCGGTGAAGTCACAGGCAAAGAAAAGATGACGGGACCGTTCCTGTGCCCCCCATAGAGGATGTGTCCGCTGAGAAACACCACAGTGGAGGGCGCTAGGGAGGGATTCAGGGTCAATATCCCCTTGCAGTTTTTATTCATGAATTAATGCTCACTGGGCTGCAAAACAACGACTGAACTTGGAGAAAGAGGGGGCAAGTTTCTAGGGGTCCCGCCTGGGAGGAAGAGATGGCTTTCCTGCAAGGAGTCCCAGCCACAGCCAGGGGACAGCAGGGACAGATGAGGGGAGGCTAGACCTCCCTGTCTCTCCCCATGGCCAAGATTCCCCCTAAGTCAGCAACACTGTTCTTACTAGTTGACAAGGTTCTGTCCACTCCTGATCACTCATCACCACCACCTAAGCTTACGGTTAAACCACACTTCAAAACAGATTCCAACAGGGCAACTTCCTATCAAGGCATTTTAAGATTTTTTTTTTTTTTTTGTACCAGGGATTGAACTCAGGGGTATTTGACCACTGAGCCATATTCCCAGCCCGATTTTTGTATTTTTTTTAGAGACAGGGTCTCACTGAGTTTCTTAGCACCTCACCATTGCTGGGGCTGCCTTTGAACTAGAGATTCTCCTGTCTCAGCCTCTCAAGCCGCTGGGATTACAGGCGTGCTCCACCGCCCTATTAAGGCAGTTTGATAACCAATTCATTTGAATTCTAAAATGGAATCCAACAATTTAGTTTCTCCAGAGCATTTCTCAGTGGAAAGAGAGAGTAAGATATACAGATGAGGCATTTGGCCCCAGAATCCCAAGCCAGCTCCAGCACTCATAAAATAAGTGTTCTCAGATTATATGACTTTTCTGAACCTCGATTTTCTTGTCTATAAAATGGGAATGATTATTCCAAACTCACAGAATTGTTATCAGGATTGAATAAACATCTTAAATTGCGAGTGAACGCCATCCTCTCCGCGCATACAAGTGAATGTCCACATCGTCTTGACACTCAGCTGTCTAGTGGGATCCTCCCTGCCCCGGCTACACGTTGGGATTACCTGGGAGCAATAAACAAATACAGTTCCCAAGCCCTACTGGGAGAAATTCTGGTGTCATTGATTTGGGGTGGAGCCCAAGTGTTAGTATTTTTAAAAAGCTTCTAGGCGATTCTATAGAAGCCAGGGTCAAGAATAACTGGATAAGAGTGTTCTCACATTGAAATCTGAGAATCAGTTTCAACAAAATCACCTGATTGATCATAAAATGAGGATTCCAGAGAAGGGCCCCCCACTTTTTGCCTACTGATTCATAATTTCTGGTAGGAACCAAAAAAAAAAAAATCTCTATTTTTAACAGCTTCCCCAGGTAATTAGGATTTTTAAGACCAGTAAGGAAGGGAGAAGAAAATCTAAGTGAACCAAAACTTCATAAGTGTGGGGAAAAGACAATTTTTTCTTCACATCCCTTCACATCTTAACATCCCTTGGTCCTGATATTTGGGGACCAATTATCTAGACTTCCACCACTTCCATCCTTCAAAGACAAAAGACTAACTGTATGATTACAGGATCCGAAACCAGGATGAAGACGCTCTTAAGCCAAGTTACCTCTCGCGTTAACCAGAAAGAGTGTGAAGGCAACTCAGCAGCCTGTTCCACCGGGAAGGAATGTCAAGTTCGTATGCTGAGGTGCCTCTCCTTCCCTCTCCTCTTTTGAACTTCTTCCCCAATTTTGAGGAGCAAGAGGACAGATTTTCAGATAAAGATTCTCATGAAAAAAAAAAGTCAGAGTGCCAAACCTTGACTCCCCAGGGCACTGCCTCAGGAGGGGCATTCGCTCTCAAGGGAGGTGGACGGGCTGCGAGCAGCCGGGAGGTGGGAGGGGATGGTGTGGAAGAAGGAGAGTCCTACCAGGGAAGGAAACCAGCAAGTCCCTTTGGATTCTCAGGGAGCTCCAGATATGCTTCCTCAAAGAAGACACTACAAATGCTAAGAAGAGCTTTACAAGAGTGACAGCCAATCAGCAAGATCCACAGTGAGATCTCCGAACCAAGATCCAACTCAACTGGTGGAGTCCCTGAAAACCCAGTGTGTGTCAAGGACATGACCATTATCCTTTCTCCCAGGTCCACACCTAGACTCAACCTGACTGTCTCCTTGACTTCTCCACCCCTTACCCGCCATCTCTCATTGTGTCCAGTCGCTTCCATTCTTTTTTTCTTTTCACCTTTTCTTTTCAGTCCTCTCCTTACCACTTCCACTGCAACTAGGAGTTTTCCTGGCTATGTATATATATTGAGGATTTGTGTCACTACAAGGCTAAATATTATCATGACATTCATGCAGATGAAAGGAGATGGATCTCAGGGGAGTTGGGTAATTCCCAGGTGAGGTGTCCCGCATCAGTAATGTGTGGTCCTCTGTGTCTCCTGCTTGTACTCTTGCTGTCCTCTCAAGACTCCGTACTGAGCCATCAAAACTACATTACCCACTCCCATCTCTCCCCCAAAGCCACACCAAGGAAAGCCTGCCTTCTTCTGGGTTTCCATAGCTCCTGGTACCTTCTCATCAGAAGCTGTTCATGCTCTTTTTTTAAAAGCTCTCCCCTTGGTCCCCTAAAGTTGGGAGAAATTAAGAGGGAGAAAGAGGAAGACGGAGAGAGAGCTCCTCCATGGAGAGGGCTGGGTCCAGCACAGCTATGAGAGGGAAGGGGAGACATGACCCTGGGGTCTTGCCTCAGACCCTCACCTCTGCTTTTCCAGCTTCTTCTCATTATCCCCTGCTGCCTCGTCACCAAGCAGCCTCAGTTCTCTCCAGACCCTGTGTTCAAACAGGAACATGGACTCCACTTCCCTTAAGCACCTACCACCACTGACCACAAACGGAGGGCTAAAGCCACAGACTTCCTGAAGACCTGCGGGCCACAGAGGAGCTTGGTACTAGAAGCAGCTTCAACGTAGAAGTTCAATGCCTCCAGAGCATCTGGTTGGCCCTCCCCCTCCTGTCTCCAAGACTCCTATTTTTAAAACCTTCAGAGGAAATGAAACTCTTAACATTAAGGTAGGAAGGAAGGGAGAGAAGGTGGAAGGGGTGAAGGAAGAGAGGACAGAGGGCTGACCGCAAGGAGAGCCCCGTGCCACAGGTGCAAGCAGAGCAGTTCTGCTCCCTTGCTCCCAGTGTCTCTGAGGTTGGTGTGAAGTTATTAAGAATTTTTACCCACAAAGGAGCACGTCCCTAGAGGGCAAGCTCTGCCACTGCATCCTGGGAAGTGGCAGGAGCCTGCCACAGTTTTTATAATAGTGGAAGAATGAGCTGTGTGGTGTAGCACCTGAATTGATGGTCTCAGCACAAATGCAAGATTTTCAGTAAGTAGCTAGGTGTATACAGATATAAATGTATACATGGGTATGCTTCCTAGTTCTGTCCACTCAGAGAGCTGTGACAGCTGAAACCCCGACATCAATGAGCAACCAGTATCCCACACCTCACTGAACGCTCTTGAAGAAATGGTGGGAGGAGAAATAGCTGGGGGTGAAGTGCAAGGAGAATACAAAATGAGCCAGAAAGTAAGAAAGTTCCCAAAGAGAGATGGCATATGTCAGAGGACACAGGATTCAGCCCAAAGGTGCTCCCATTTGCCAAATTGGAGACAAATTGATTATAAAAACAAATAATCATAGCAACAGATTATAAACCCTCCTTACAAACAGGAATCCACCAGTCCTCATTAACAGAAATAAATGATTAAATCAATGAAAGAAGACGAATTTTTTTTCCTTAAAGCAGAAAGCAAAATGCTCGATTAAAATCCCAAAAGACAGAAAAAAAGTGTGGAAGACTAAAACAGGAGCAAAGAACAAGGTAATAAATAGAAAAGAACAAAAAATATGACAGATATTAATCCGCATAATGTGAGGAAAGGGGAAAAAATCTCAGGGAAGAGCCACCCTGTCGAAATGACTGCATGACACCTTTCCCAGAGGTCCACGTTACACATGTCCATCATGGGAATTTTCCTGGACTGGCCAAGTTTCCCCTCTCACTGTGAAAGAACTTCAAGGTAACCTGATTGTTTTCCATAGGATGATATTTTGTTTTGTACACCAAATGTTGGTAAGGATGCAAAGAAAGTAGCTCCCTGTATATTGCTAAGGGTCCAATCCCTCTGGAAAATGGTTTGCCAGTTTGGGATATGACTCAGCAATCAAAAGGAACAAACTATTGAGAACACCCCAAAACCTGGATGAATCTCCAGGGAATTATGCTAAGGAGGGAGGAAAAAAATCTTGAAATGTCACACAATGAATGATTTCATTTAGATGGTATTTTCAAAATGATAAAATTAGAGAAATAGAAATGAGCTTAGTAGATGCTGGGGCCGGGGGTGGCAGGGAATGGTGGTGGGTTAGTGTGATGATCAGAGGTTGCTCAGGGGAGATCTTTGTGGGAATGGAACAGTCCTGTATCTTGGTTGTGATGTCAGCTACCAGCCTCTGTTCAGATGGCTTAGAACCACACAACCATAAACATCGTAAGTTTCCTGGTTTTGATACAGTTGTACAGTTTCCTAAGATATAATCAATGGGGGAAACTGAGTGAAGAGTGCCTCTCTGTACTATCTTTGCAACTTCCTGTAGATCAATAATTATTTCAAATTTTAGTAATCAAAAAGAAGCACAGTGGAGCACCTCTGAGAAGTGGCTTGTCCAGTTTTCTTTTCAGGGTGCCTGGGATGTACAAGTTGTGCCCGTTCTAGAATATATTTGAAGGTGAAAATGAGGAGATTCCTCCTTACTCCAGATCATGAGGCTAAAGGTGCATAATTTAACACCAGACCTTTTGGTGTTACAAAGTCCAAATATAAGTTTCTGAGAGCAGATGGAGCAGCTCACTGAGCGCTCCCTAGTGCACTATGCACTAAGGCAGCTGCAAAGATCATCAAGCCTGGACCCTACAGCCAAAGCTAAGGCAGTGGACACAGGACTAAGGCATGAACCAAGTACCTCCAGTTTAAAGTACAAGGGGAGAAGCACTGGAAGCTTGCAAAAGGGGCATCCAACCTCCACCAGACCCTGTGACCCGGCAGGATTCTGCTGGCACTGGGGATGCATATGAAATAAGGCCCCATCCCTTCTGTTAGGGAGTTCCCAGCTAAACAAAGAACTGGGCACTCGCACAAACAACTGCGGGAACCTTCCAGCTAAGTGAAGTAAAGCTTCCACTGGTGCAACTCTGCCTGACCTGCCTGACCGCTGCCTCTGGAGGCCACGCAGTTTCCATCAGCAGGGCCTTGGTGATAAGCAAGCAGAGAGCGGGGCAAGCCACAAAGCTACAGAAGCAATGCTGGGCAGGACCACAGCTTAGCCCTGGGGTGCTCGGGTTCCCTATCGGCAAACTCAAGAAACCAATACTGAAGAGCTATGGGTCAAGCAGATCCTTTGGTTGCAAGTCACAGAAACACAAGCTTGACCTGAGAAGGGAGCGGTATACGTTCTTTTAACCCAGTGCATAGGCCAGGAACTCCTCCCAACCAGGACTGTATCTCATTCAGCTCTGCCTTCCTCCTCATGTTGGCTTCCGTCTATGGCTGCAGGTGGGCTTTCCCAGGCAACATAGGAAAATTTTTTAGCAGTTAAAAAATAAGGCTCACATCCAGGTCCTTGGTCACCCTTGCAATGGAGTTAACTGAACAGTATGCTTGGGGAATGAATGCTGAATATTCACATCCACCAGCTACGCATCACAGTATCCTGTCACCAGAGAGCACAGAGCTTTACCCTGCAGCCCCAGTTGGAAAGACCCGACCACAGTTTTCTGAATGGCCTGGCTCTGGTCATACACTTTCTGCAGACCAACTACTACTGTCGGAGTCTGTCGTCAGTAAAGGGCACCCTACAGCTCCTTGAATTCACACTGTTCCATATTGCAGAAAGGAGGATTCCTCAGATACCTTTGCAAAGACCCAAGGTTAGTTATCATTGTGATGATCAAGCAATAATCACTTTACTATTAATAAGTCAAAAGTCTTCATTGATTTTGACTTCACTAATTTGAAATTTATTATTCTCATACATGCATGGTGCTGGTTTGTATTTGCTTTAAAGTACAAAATAACTTTTTTTTAAAGAGAGAGTGAGAGAGGAGAGAGAGAGAGAGAGAGAGAGAGAGAGAGAGAGAGAGAATTTTTAATATATATTTTTTAGTTCTCAGCAGACACAACATCTTTGTTGGTATGTGGTGCTGAGGATCGAACCCGGGTCACACGCATGCCAGGCGAGCGCGCTACCGCTTGAGCCACAACCCCAGCCCCCAAAATAACTTTTTTTATATTTATGAAACATCGATATACATCAATTTTATAAACATATAAAAATGTGTTCTCATGTAGTTGACTAGTAAACATAGGTATCTCCACTTATTATATATTTTAAATTAAATTATATTTATTTTGCAATAGTCCATAATTCATAATTTTCCTTTACCTAGAATCAATTTTTTCCCAATGATTCTAAGCCAACAGGGGTTTCCTTCTCTTTCTCTCCTTCTTTCCTCTCTCTTACTCTGTCCAACCTTCCCCAACTGCTGCTCCCATAAAATCTCTAAAGAGCTCATTCATTTCCTCACAAGACAAGATATTTGGCTCTAGGATACAAATGTGATTGGGCAGGTTCTCTGCCCAGGGACCAGGCACAGCTCCAAGAAGGCTTTGTTCCAATGGAGAATCACCCAAACAGGCCCCTACAAGAGGATCTCCAGATTCCAGTTTCTAGGAATGAATGCATCTCTGTTACACGGAGCCCCACACCCTGTCTTCCCTGAATCTTGCTCAAAAGGATGAGCTCATGCTTTGAGAAGGGTTGGGAAGGAATTCTTTTTAGCAGTTAATGAAAGAATCACATTTCAGGTCCTTGGGCACCCCAGGAATGGATTTACTGAACTGTACCCTTGAGGAATGAGTGCCGAGTGTTCACATCCATCAGCATGACATGCACCTCACCTTAGGGAAACATTTTTATGTGGTAGTAAGTAATAAAATACATATGCATGCATTTCCAGAGACATATTTACATGTCACAGAAGTAGGAGCAGAAAGATGGGGACTCTTTAACT
The DNA here is from genome assembly GCF_045843805.1 of Urocitellus parryii. NCBI lineage: Eukaryota > Metazoa > Chordata > Mammalia > Rodentia > Sciuridae > Urocitellus > Urocitellus parryii. The sequence continues at coordinate 12,841,198 of NC_135543.1, forward strand.
TCCTGTCAGCGATGGCTCCCAGTGATGCTTCTTGCCAGTGACTGACATAATCACTTTCCCATTCTGACAGCACATTTGGAAGAGACACTCAACTTGACCCGTCAGACACACTCTGTGTGTGTGTGTGAGTGTGTGTGTGTGTGCATGTGTGTGTGTGTTGTAATATTTTCATAAGCTACCATATGCTTTTAATTTATTGCATTGTCAAATGTTGGCACTTACTCAAAGTTCAAAGAAAGTTCTACTACCTAAGAAATAAAATAGGTAACCTGTTTCCAACCACAACACTCTTAATTGAATAACTTTAAAAATGAATGAAAGGTGAATTTTTCAGAGCCATGGTACAAATGGTTCATAGAACACAAGATTAAGCCTATGTACTCTGAATTCCCAGGACCCTCACCTTGACACCTCCCGCAGTTCAGGTACCTGCCACCCCAGTACTCTCAGAGCAAACTCTGACCCTGACTTTCTTCCTGAATAGCACTAGCTCTCCCCTTGCCACATGGCCCATGTCTCCTTCCACCACTCTGAACCACTTTAGAATCCTGTCCCCTCATGAACAGAGTGAGGTGTTTGTGTTGGTGTGTGTGTTACTGGACACGGCTTCCACACTCCCTGTGAATTTTTCACTTCCGCTCTCAAGCCCTCTCACTAACCCCACACTCAGCCAAAATTAGCATCAAAGATGTAAAACAGGAAACGTTTGAAAGGAGGATGATAGAGATGACCCAGGTCTCCTAGGCCCCACCTCTACTCCAGTAAAAGACCCTCTGATTTAAGAATGAAAGAAAAAGAAGATTTGGAAAGAAGGTGAGAGACGAGATTCAGTGTGAAAGCCTCACAGTTGGCCTGTCCCTGGGGTAGTCAAGTGGGTGGAAGGAGAAGCCCCCTTTTAAGATGTCAGAATCCTGAGGCTCAAATGCAGGGAGAGGCCCAGGGACCCAGCAAACTCCTCAGACAAGTCGTCCCTGGAGTTATGGGTTGTGGCAATCTTAGAAGGAAGGGTAACACAGAGTGTGCCTGGGCATGGGAGGGCATCTGAGGAGCCACGGCCAGGCCCCAGCACGGACTATGTGATATGTAAGTGACTTTGGCCCTCTTACACCACATCCCTGGTCCCCTACAGCATCCTCTGATGAAAGGTGAGTTTCATGCAGTTGTCCCTCAAGAGAAGCATTCCCTAACTTCTCTCTTCCCTCTGAATCTAAACACGTTAACAGAACTTTCTCATCATAACATTTATTTTGCTTAAAATAGCTTGTGGTTTTCTCAGCTCCTGGACTGAGGTCCATGTCGTTTTGACTGCTTCTGTTCCCCAAGATCAAATCCAGTGCCTGTCCTGTAACCGGCATGCAGTGGAATCTAGCAGATTCTCTACTTAGAAACTTTCAACTCAAAAACTTTCTGTTATTACATACAAGCACATCTGGAAGTCAGGAGTGCGTCACATCTAATCACCAACAAGGTTACAGCCTGATCATCAGTATAGTTATTTGATTATAGTTAACTCGTAGCTGAGGCAAACAGGTGGGTTTTGGTTTTGTTTGTTTGTTTGTTTGTTTGTTTTGGTATATGGCCCTCTCCTCTCTGACTCAAAGGATGACTGTTGGAACACCTTTCTTCCCAGAAGAACCATCTCCACTTCTTGGTATCTTTCTCGATCTTCAAAACCCAACCTAAAAGGGTTCACATTCTATATCTTATTTCAGGGGAGAAGTCAGTTCTACAGGGAATGATTCGATGAGACCATTCATTTTAAATGGTCTTGAACTTGATTGACTTTTGCTCTCCCAGTTATGAGCAGACCTGGGGACAAAGTTGCCCAGTGCAGAGAGCGGGTAAACAAGAAGAACCTCAAGATAGACGCCAAGTCTTAGGAGGGCGGAGAAATGCTAAGACATCCTAACAAGCATGGAATGGCGGAGACTGACACAAGATTCCCTTGCCTACAGCGTTCCTGGTGCTGACATTCTAAGCCCTGCTGGGAACAGCAGCCCAGAGCCTGCATACCATTTTTATGTGTTCCTCAAGCGCTGAGAGCCTGGGATGTGTCAAACACTCGGGGCACAGAGCGGAAAGGCATGGATCCTGGTCCTCAGAAACCCACAGTCCAGCAGAGCAGGTGACCACAGTCTGATGTGGGACAGATGGTAGAACAGAGCCATGGGTGGGCCAGAATGAGAGCAGCAGGGCTGAGGGAAGCTGGGACTGCAGCAGGGGGAAGGATTAGGAAATGGAAGGGGTGGGCTTTCCTGGGAGGGAGCAGAGGAGAAGGAGCTAAACCCCCCTTCCACAGTCAAGAGCCAAAAGATAATGACCACAGCTGGACAGTCCACAGGTAGAAAGAAATGTGTGTAGGTTTCTTGGAGAATTGGAAGTAAATTCTAAAATGATTAGTTTGAATGTGATGAAGACGGTGGCGTCTGAGCAGGGGAGAAGTGGAAAGAAGGAAGCTGTGTGACACTCTTGGGTCCCCGATAAAACCCAACACTAAAAACTAAAGAAGAAAACAATTCACCAAAATCTCATTTTGAAAGCTGCATCGTGTGGAGTGCATTATTGCTAAGTAACTTCCCACCGTTGAATATTTAAGTTCCTATTTTAGCCTAACATCAATAAGGCCACAGCGACCAGCTTCATCCACAGATCTTGGTCTGCGTCTCTTTTCGCCTCTTTAGGGTAGATTCCACTTCTGGGGCAGAAGGCCCAGAAAAGTTGCACCCTTTCCCTTAGCCCAGGGCTCCTTCTGGTGAGACCCAGTGAAAGAAATTTAATTAGTAACTAGCTTAACTATTTACTGATTTTAATCAGTTATATGTTAATTCTTAGTTTAACTTCATGAATGCATCTCAGTTCTGTTAGCCCACTTCAGATCCCAAGGGAATTCAGGGGTGTGAGCCACAGTCTCGGGGTGTGCCAGCTGTGCTGGCTCCAGAAGAAGCAGCTGTGTGTTGGAGTTGAGAGAGCCACGGCTTCCAGTGACGGCCACCCCAAGAGCCACAGAGACCTGCAGGAATTGGGAGGAGAGACACAGTTCAGCCCAGTAAATGGGTGTGCAGCATCCAAAGCCAGGATCATGCTCATATTCCACGGCTCCTATTCCCAGAAATATAACTGTGGTTGGAAGCCTGAGCAATTGAACCTCTGTATGTAATGTCAAGCCATCTTCCAGAACCCTTGATCCCACTTTGTGCTCCATAGCAATGACACAAAGACACACTAACCTCTTGGTCCAGTCAATTTATTGATGTTGGATGATCTCTTTCTTTGTGGATTTTGGACAAATGGTGAGATGTTACCCTGAGATATGAATGGCAAATTGTGGAACAGCTAATGAGATGTGCCCAGACCCGTGGGCTACTGGGCACTGAAATGTGGCTGGTCCCTATTGAGATGTGCTACACAGGGGAAATACACACTGTGGAATGTAAATCATCTCATTCATTTTTATATGAGTTGTATGCTGAAATGATAATATTCAGGATATATGGGAAATAAATCTAAATATTTGGAAAAAACACACTGTTGAAATTAATTTCACTTGTTTCTTTCTTTCCTTTTTGTGGTGCTAGGCAAGCACTCTGTCACTGAACTACACCTCCATCCCCCTCACTTGGTTCGTTTTTCCTTTTTTTCTTTTTATGTGGTCACTAGAAAATTTTAAATTACATATGTGCTCACACCTTTTCTATTGAACAATACTGTTCTATAAAGAAGCATTCTTCAATTCCATCCAGAGAGCAGAGAGCCAAGACTTACTTCACAGCGGCTCCCTAACTGGCCCCTTCCCTAAGGCCACCACCTCTCAGAGTTTTCATGGGGCTGAAACAAATAGCTCCCTTCTGAATCCCTGTGACCTCAGCAAGGATAGAGAATCGTAATTTCTGAGAATCACCACTAGGGGGACCTCTTACCACACCAAAGACTGAAAACTAGGACATTCTCTCTTCCTACCCTTGTTTGGGATATAGGTTCTTTTAAGCCAACTCGAGATTGTTAATTAACAGATGAGTTGATTGAACTAAGAAATTAATTAATATTGAGTGAGAGAAAGTCTCCAAAATTTACAGACGAACCAAATATTGGGGAACTGTTCCCATAGCCAAAAAAATCATTTAAAGAAATGACAGTATTTGAACTCCTCTTTTAAATTTTCTCTTAAACAATTTGAATCACAATTTTTTAAACATTGATGAATAAAATTCCAAAATCTCCTGCTGTAATTGCTGTATTTATAAAGGAGTGTTGTTCTGTCATTTGTATAAAATATTGACAACCAAAGGGTGACTTGATAGTCAATATTAATGTCCTGTCATAATTAATGTTCTTAATGGCAGTTACTCTTTAAAGTTAATTGTGCCCAAGTCCTGCTTCTCCTTGGAACTTTCTGGAAATATTTGGATCAGGAATTTGTTTAAGTTGACATTGCTGCTATTCAGGTCTCACTTGCTGACTGGTGCCCTTATAAGAGGGAAATTTGGCCACAGAGACTCAGACACACGGAAGAACAGGACACATCAATGATGGAGGCAGAGATTGGAATGGGTCGGCTACAAATTGCAGGCAACCCCCAGAAAACAGAAGAGGCAAGGACAGACTCTTCTCTAGAGCCTACAGAGGCCACCTGACACTGATGACAGCCTCCAGAACTGTGAGGGAATCTATTTCTGCTGTTGGAAGCCACCTAGTTTACATTACGTGGCCAAAGCAGCCCTAGGAGAGTAAAAGACAGGGGTCCCTTGAACAGGGAGTGGAGGGTTGAAGCTGACCCACCAGAACCCCAGCCACAACCTTCTCCTTTATGTGCTAAGTCATTTGACCAAGTATCTGTAAAATTATTTTTTAATTCTTTCAATTTATCACAGAAATATTTCAAAAGTTGCAAAGAATTAGGAAATCTACCAATCTACTATGCTTAGATCTGTTTTCATAAATGTGAGTTAATTTGTGAATGAATCTTGAAACTATAGATATAAACACCACCCAACCTGCCTGTCGTATGGGTCTTTGTGAAGCCGAGGGAGAGATGGCATCCCCCATTTCATCGCCAACCTGCTCCCTCCCACCCCACCTCAGTCCTCAAAATAACCCAGGATCCTGATCCTAACTATGGATAAAATCAGAGTGATCGGGGACAAATGATGTAGCCAAACGCATTCAGTACCTGATGCACACTTATCTTCTCTGGGTTAGACTGGAAAGGAATGTTCCCAGCAGAGATTAACTAACGAACTGATTGGGAAACAATCTTCCCTTAAAAGTTCTCTGGAGAAGAATCTGCGTGAACCGTGCAGTTGGCATGATCCTGCTCTCATACCTTGGTCCCTGCCTTTGCCCCTCTGCAGAGCCCAGCCTCTCCTCTCCTTCCCTGAAAAGACAGCTCAGTAGTCGTTCCTCCTAGTGGCCAGCCCAGAGCAGCCCAGAGCAGTCTCTGGTCCTCCTGCTGCTGCAACACTCTGCTCACCCTCCTCACACACAGCGCACATTCTTTATTTCTCCAGATGTGAACCATTTGGAAACTTCAAAACAGGGATCGTGCCTACAGAGAGCCAACCATGAGTCCCAGGTCTGAGATTAGCAAATGATAGGCACTCAGAAAGAGGATAAATCAGTTATTTGAAGTTGATTCCCAAAGAAAGCATGATTGTGTAGAATGTAAAAGGTTCACAACTTTGCTTCTTTCAGGGATTGCTAGTGTTATGTGCCGAGATGAAGAGAAGGGGCCAAGGATGGCAGAAACCCACGCTGCTCTGTTTTGCTGAAAGAGGGAGCGTCCAACAGCACTCACGATGTGATAAAAACGCAGATACTTGGAGCAATGGAGACAGAATGTGCTGGGGAAGGTGATGAGTAGGAGCCTGAAAGAATGAGAGAGGACAATGCCAAGTGGAAAAGAAGCTTCATTCAATCAGCATCAGGGCCCCCGACTTGGAGCCCGTTGGGGCTGGCCTGGCCACCTGCAAAAACCTGGACGTTATGTGTCAGAATTAACAGCAAAATCTGAGTAGAGACGTTAGAACGATAGCATCCAATACCCTGGCAAAGTAATGGACCCCAACTACAGTCCATTAGTAAATTTTCCTAGAATTTCATACCTGACCGTCTCATTACAAAGGTAGCTTTCTGCTGTGCCTGCCACAGTGATTTCTAGAAGGGATAGATTGCTATGATGGCTATTTCCTTTTCCCTTAGGAATAATGCTACACCTTGGCATCAAGCAGTTCATAGAGGTGAAAATAAAAAGCACCACCTTCTACTGAGTTTCCACTGTAGGCCAGACACCGTGGTTCATTATCTCTCATCTTTGCAGCAACCATGTAAAGGAGGAATTATTATTCCAGTTTCAAAGATAAGAAAATTAAGTTTCAGAGTAGTTAAGTGTCTGTCCTTGAGTCTCACTTCAAAATCTCTTTTATATCAGTGCCTCAAGAGTCAGGCATAGGGTTGGGGTTGTGGCTCAGTGGTAGAGCACTTGCCTAGCATATGTGAGGCACTGGGTTCAATCCCCAGCACCACATAAAAAACTAAATAAACAAAATAAAGGTATTATGTTTCTCTACAACTAAAAACATTTAAGAAAGAAAAAGAAAATAGTTAAAAAAAAAAAAGAGGCACAGAAGCAAAGTTGTGCCTCTGAGCATCACAGGAATGTCAAGTGGTATAATTATGCTGTGCTTCAAGCAACTGGCTTAAAGCAGCAAGCAGTTTGATGGAAATGTAGCTCAACCTCTTCACTGACAAGCAAACTCAGACAAGAGAAGCTGAATCATCTTCTCAAAGCCCAAAATCAAGACAGTGTTCCAGCTGAGCACAGAGCTGGGGTCTTGTGATTGACTCACACTGTCTTCCATCCAAACCCCTAACTCTCTAAGTCACCAAAGCTGTTGAGTGCAAGTCAGGATTATGACCTAGGACATCAAGACTCCAAGCCCAGAGAGAGCGCTTTCCACCAGACCCCAACATGCACATGCAGCACAATAAAATCTCAACGTCACAGTTGGCAGTTGAAAAATAAATTTGTGTGGTAATACGCTTGAATTAGACAATCAATGTACAATGCTGCTTTTTTTTTTTTTTTTTCATTTGGGAAATTTAGAAGGACCATGGAGGATTAGGTGTCTTTCACAAAACAGTCACCTCAATTTAGATTTGTTGATTGACATATTGGCCACTTGGATCAATTACATGATACTTTACACTCCAGGGTCTTTGAAGAGATCCAACTTCTAAATCAGCTAATGTCTCCATCTCCCTCCAAGGTATAGATTTCCTCTGACCTGAATCTACCCTTTGGGGGCTCTTGTAATCTCCATTTTCTGCAGTTTCTCACTTGTCCCTGGAACAATAAAACGACATTGTTTAGGGGTATTCCTTGCCTTGATAGGAGTAATGCACTTTCTCTTTTCAGAGGGAACTTGAACCTTTTGCTTCTACAAAGCCCCACCATTGAAAAAATAGGCCCTAAGACACGGAGAGGAAAAGCCAAACACTTCTGTCTTTCCATGTCTTTATTTGCAGTGCTCCCAAGCATGACATCTCATTACGGCGATGTTTTGAGAAGCAGTGAGGACTTGATCACTTGTGATGAGCACTGGGATCCGACGCGTCTCACCCGGTCCTCACAGACCCAAGTTGCCTCTTCACAAAACCGATTACAAAATTGCCTTTTGGATGGCTACCAGTTGTCACTCATGTTACTGAGCATTCTGTGTGGTACTGTTTGGCCCCGTGCTTCATGATGCTGGGTTTGTTAAGCTATAGTATTCTCTAGGAGGACCAAGGGCAGAGAATGGAATTTTCCAATGAAAAACAGCCATTTTGCAACTTAGAAATATCACTGGCCAGGAATTGCCCTTGGGAATCCTTTGTCTGGCACAGCATAGCTTATTTTCCCAGGATGACCTTAGGATATAATTTGATAATGAGATCATTTGGCAACCTGGAACTTTAATACAGTGAAATTAAATAATTGAATTGGCTGTGGTTTTTAACTTCTCCTTAGTTTTCCAAGGTGGACTTTGGCCAAGATTATGAATAAACATTTGGCCTTTCAAGACTTCCATTTTGTAATTACAATTTGAATAATATGAAAAGACAGCTCTCCCCAGTAGCACTGACTCTCTTTATACCCACAAGTAAGTTCCTTTGTGGTCTCTAGTTTCCCCACAAGATGCAGTTCAGGCCCTACCTTTTCTAGAATCACTGCAGCCAATGTGTCTCTGCACTTGTTTTTAACTCCTCAGATGTAAATTGTCTTTATCAATAATTTCTGTTTGTATCTGCTTTATTTTTTTAACTGTCTTAGAGATTTCCAGAAAGAAGGGACCATATGTGATTTCTCTTTGGGATTTTGTTTTTTAAACATTAATTTCAAATGTGGCATACCTGATAGAATCTCGATTAGCATCAGTTAAGTGATTGAAAATTATTATTGGTTCAGGCACAGCTGTGTCACCAATTCTACAATCTTTCCTTAGATCCCCAGGGTTTACATCTACTTACACATGTAAGTAAGAATTCATTCCATATGTTTTGATTCCAAAATGCAACACAATTACAACTATAGTAGAACAGGAGTACTGAATTTCATACCTAGTTAGAACATTGAAATAAATCATTTTCAAATCTGTCTTGAAATACAAAATAGAGAAATGAATAAATCACAAAGAAGAAAGCTACCTGATGATTTTCAATCTTAAGGTTTTATTCAAGTTGATCTCTTCTTCAGGAGTGGCCAGCTCTGTCTCCACACCTCCCTCTACCTCAAGTACTACCCTCACTCAAAAATTTACCAAAGGGCCATTTACTAAAAGTTTAGCGCATTAAAAAATCAGCCTTCTCAAAGTGTCATGTGCACAACCACAACCAACTTAGTTTATTTTCCTGGCACAGTTACATTGTTTAAAAATGTTTTTAGGGTCTGGGGTTGTGGCTCAGTGATAAAGCACTTGCCTAGCACATGCGAGGCCCTGGTTTCGATCCTTAGCACCATATAAAAAATAAATAAATAAAATAAAGGTATAGTGTCCAGTTACAGCTAAAAAATAAAATATTAAAAACATTTTTAGTATCAAGAAATGACATATATTGATGCACCTCAAAAAGATAGATGACAGCAAAACTCAGGGTCTTGATAAAGATTTGCTTGACGGAGTTAGAAATGAGCTTCTAAGAAAGATGAAAGGGAGCACCACACTGCTTGCAGACGGGAAAGACACTCTTAAACAGATACCAGAGTTGAGTCCTCTCTGGCACAGTGTATAACTGCTACTCTTACAAAGTATTCATTTTATTTCTGCTTAATCTTATTGTCATATTGACATGATTTAGCAATCAAATGGGACAGTGCACAACTCCTGCACACTACAGTTCCTGGGAAAATATTCACTTAGATAACAATTAGCTCATCAGGAGAGTCATTCACTTGATGATGATACTGTTGCTGTCTGTGAGATTGTGCCATTCAGTGCCGGGAGACATCCTAAGATAGAACTTAAATTCTCCTGGGTTCTTCTCCAGAAACTAGTCCCTGAGATGGAGAGGTTATGTTTTAGACTAAAAATGATTCCACCCTAATACCTCACACCAGATCTCTGTGTCGACTTAGTGGTAGAGATCCTGGAGGGTTTTGCTTGTTCTAAAGACATCTGGAATGAGTCACTCTGGAGAAGAGTGCTTGGTGGACAACAGGAGCTTCAAAATCCAGGGGAGTTTTGCCACTGGGATCCATATGGGTGGATATGGTCTGAAGTTAAGTACGTTAGTCCAATTTCTGTTACTGTAACATCTACCTGATAACCAACTCATAAAAATAAACGGGTTCTTTTGCTTCCCAGATTTGGAGTTTCTGTCCACAGTCAGTTGGTTCTATGGCTTTGGGGCTTGTGGCAAGGAAATACATCATGGTGGGGAGCATGTCCCATGGAGAGGGAACAAAAAAGAGGAAGAGAAAGAGATGGGGTCCCACTGTCCCCTTCAAGGGTGCTCCCCCAGCAACTTGAAAACCTCCCACCAGGCCCCACCTCTTGAAGTGCCACACTGGGGACCAAGCCTTCAACACAGGGGCCTTTGGAGGATGCTTATCCAAACCGTATCAGTACAGAGAACTGAAGCCCCTTTTCTAAACTGAGTGCTTCTCTTCCATATGACATACTGGGACAGCACTGTGTCATGAAGCCTTTCTTATAAGCACCCGTGATCAGTCACTCCATTTTTAAATCTATTTTTGGAATCTTAATTAATGCAATAATTGTCTTAGTTCCATAAAACAAACTGTAGATCCACAAATGTGACGGTTGCTTGTAAGTACTGTATTCAGAATACAAAAATCTCACATGTGTCTCTTATGTTAAGAGAAGAGTATTAATTTCTCCTGTCTCCTTTACATGACTTTGGGGGGCACACCCTAAGGTGGCCCCAATGAGTCATGTCCTGGGACCATCCCCTTCCCCTTGAGTGTAGACAGGACCTGTAACTTCCTTCAAGCTAATAGCATGTGGCAGAAGTGAAGGGATGTTGCAGATACAGTCAGTTGACCTAGAGTCCACTAGAAAGGAGAGCCCTTTAAAAGAAGGCCTGAGCCTTCCCCGAAGAGAGTCTGGAAGCAGCAGAGAGGGAGACAGACATGCGACAGTGCCCTCATCTGGGGATGACATGGGGCCCGCAGACGTCCTCAGGGCAGGGATCTCCTCTTTTCTTCTCTGAGGACGCCTGGCGTGGCATTGCCCTGTAAGGTGACAATGACAATGACGAATGGCAGCCTGATCCCCACACCCTTGTCCCGTGACTGATTGACGTTGATGGGTTAATTCCCGAGTCCACTTCTCACTTCACAAGCTCACAAGCTCGCTGTGGCTTCATGTGAATAAAATGCTGAAGAGCATTGAGGGAGAAAGGGCGGGGCCTCGGGGCAACTGAGCTCCTCCAGAAAGGTGTGCCACCTGAGGTGGCCCAACAGGTTTCCGGCCTGATAACTGCCTGTGAGTCACCTCTTTACAGGACCAGTTCTGTCAGCACTTACTTGGCCTTCCTGAGAGTTGCACTCCAGGTCAGGGAGGAGCTGGCAATGCAACCACCTGAGAGCACATGGGTAGCTGTGCAGGGCATCGTCAGGGCCTTCTGGTGTACACTGCATTTCAAATGGCCCAGAAGACTGAGATGGATTCAGTCTTGGATGGTCTGCATGAGAAACCCTGTAGTTTTATTTATTTATTTGTTTGTTTGTTTATTTTTTATTTTCAGACAGGTTCTAAGTTGATGAGGCTGACCAACTTTTGATCCTCTTGCCTCAGCCTCCTGAGTTGCTGGGATTACAGGCTTGTGCCATCAAGCCCAGTGTGAGACCCTTTCAAAGGCGGAATCCACATACGTTAACTGTGATCCCCTTTGACCTCCCTCATTTCCAAAGCAGGAAAGTTTCATTTCACTCAACAAACTTTGACTATTTAAGCATATATTCTGTGGGGGTATATGAGGTGGGTAGGAGCAGAGGCAGTGACAAAAGTTAAGTGAGGTAAAGTCTCAGACCTTGGGGATTTTACCATTTAGAAAGGTAAATCACTGTCACGAGGCTAACAATTTTTTAAATACCTGCTGTGTGCCAGGCACTGTGTTAGGCACTCAGCATACATTATCCAAATGCAATTTGAGGTCCAAATTGTGATGAGTTCAGGTTTCCCAAGGAAGTAATTCAGATATCCTGTATTCAAACTCCAGCTCTGTCATGCTAATTGGGGGGAACTCCTGATCTCTGAGGTTCCACTTTCTCACTTGTAAAAATGGGACATTTACCCCCTTCCTCATCGAATTCAGTAACATGCAAAAGTTCTTATACCTGTAACATCTTTACATTTTAAACATGTAAAAAGTAAAGTTTCTATTCCACTAGAATATAACGCCCCAGAGAACAGGAATTTTAAAAAAGAAAACTTTTATTTTAATACCATATTTACAGAAGAGTTGCAAAGGTGTATAAAGAATGCCCACATACTCTTCACTTTCCCTACCACTAACAACTTAAATAACACAGTGCAGACATTAAAACTAAGAAATTAACATTAGTGTAAAATATTAGCTAAACTACGGATTTTATTCTCATTTTTATCAGTATTTCAACTGATATCCTTTTTCTGCTCCAGGGTCTAATCCAGAATCCAACACAGCATTCAATTGGTTTTTTTTGTTTTTTTTCTTTTTTGGTCTTCTTAGTCTGTGACAGTTCAACTGCTCCTTTTTTTGTTAAATAAAAAAAAAATGATTTTTTTAAAAATAAATGACAGCAGAATGCATTACAATTCTTATTTCACACATACAGCACAATTTTTCACATCTCTGGATGTATATAAAGTATGTTCACACCAATTCGTGTCTTCATACATGTACTTTGGATAATGATATCACATTTCACCATCCTTGCTAACCCCCTGCCTCCTCTCTTCCCCTCCTACCCCTCTGCCCTATCTAGAGTTCCTCTATTCCTCTTATGCTCCCCCTCCCTACCCCACTATGAATCAGCCTCCTTATAGCAGAGAAAACATTTGGCATTTGGTTTTTTGGGGGGACTGGATAACTTCACTTAGCATTATCTTCTCAATACCATCCATTTACCTGCAAATGCCATGATTTTATTCTCTTTTATTGCTGAGTAATATTCCATTGTGTATATATGCCACATTTTTTTATCTTGCTCCTTCTTTCATGAACTTGACATTTTTTAAGAGAATAGTTCAGATAAATTGTAGAAGTAGACAAATCCCTCAAAGCAGTTTTTCCTTTTTCTCATGATTAGACTGAGGTTATAGATTTGGGGGGAGAACAATACAGAACTGATGTGTCCTCTTCACTGCAATGGGGTTGGGGTATGTCATATCAACATGACCTTCATGGTGATAGGGGATTTTGACTGGTTCATATCCAATATCTAAAATAGGCTTGCTTATGGTAGTACTCATTAACACTCAATGAATTCTTCTTTTTTAAACTCGTCTGTGTCTTTCACTGATTTTTAAACTCCTAAATGGCAAGGACTATACATCATCATATTTTCTGATGCCTGGCACTTGTGTTTAGTTTTGGTAAAGATTTAGGGATTGAGGGCCTGAAGCTAGCTCAGTGGTAGAGACATGGTTAGCATGCAAGGGGCCCTCGGTTCAATCCCCAACACACACAAAAGAGTGGAGGGAGGTTTGAATTGAAAGGTAAGTCAAGAGTCTGGTTGTACTTTCAGGCAAAATCAGGTTTATTTGATAGTCATTAAAGAACCAGTGATACCAATGATGTGAATCAATCAAGGCCAAGTCCCATTTCCCCAGATGTTGAAGACCGAACATCCATGAAACTCCAAGGCAAGGATATAAAGCAAGTTTATTTAAAGGACAGAACAGAGGTAGACTTGACAGAGAAGGGGGCCACAGAGCTGGGTGTCTGAGTAAGTGGGGTATCCTGCCCCTTTTATACATTTCAGATTTCCTTTGGTCCCCGCCCCCACATCCCACCAAAGGTGAGCCAAAAAGGCAGCGTGATACTGGGTGGGAACAGGAAGAGAGTGGGAGGGAGCCATTCATGAACAACTCCTGCAGAAACAATTCCCTGGAGGTAGGTCACCTTGGCAACAGGTGAAGGGGGAAATGTCCTGAAGGTAGTAACATTTTATTTCCTCCTGAATCAGCCCCTGTCTTTCTGACCCAATCATTCATTACCTACATTGACAGTCTTTTTGTCCCCAGGCCTCAACAGTATCTGATTTTAAGCAGTTCAGTTAAGCACCTAATAATAATTAAACATTTACTAAGTACCGGCATTCATTAAGGGCTGAAGTCCCTACTGTAAAGGAAGGCTTGAGATGGAGGGCTGAGAGGAAGCTTTGAGTTCTGAGCCAGCATGGCGCAGATTTGGTGAAAGCATTCTAAGAATGAGAAACCAGAGGAGGACATTTGGGATGCAAGAAATTAATTTGGTTTTGAATGTGTAGAATTTGTCTCCAAGAAAAACCCTGTAAAACAGAGCTCAGAAGGCAGGGACAGTGGCCCACATCTGTAATCCCAGATACTCAAGAGGCTGATTCAGAAGTCCTTAAATTCAATGCCAGCCTGGGCAACTTAGCAAGACCATTTCAAAATGGAAATTAAGAGGGCAGAAGGTGTATCTCAGAGGTAGAGTGTCCCTGGTTAAATCTCCAGTACCACAAAACACATACAAAAAAACACAAACAACACCACTCCCCGTCTCTAAAAGGCAATATTAAATGCTGAGCAGGCCATAAGGTAGCCCTACAGATTTAGATTGAAGCCATTTCTAGTTGATTGACAGATAAAACACAAGAAGAGGGTAAGAGGGGCAGACTGTAATGAGAGAAGCTATGGGCAGAGAGAAAATTCTGTATTGAGGAGTAGAACGGGGAAATACTAAGGGGGTATAGAGAAGTTATATAAAGAAGTTATAAAAGAGAGATTTCAAGGATTGGTGATCACACCAACTAAAAAGGGGAGGTGAGTACTTATTTAGGACACGCCAGATGATTACCAAAAAAATAAGGAAAGAGAAGGAAACAAAATGACAAGAGTGATTAACAACTATTTTGCTTTCCTTTGAGAAACCTAACCATTAACAGAAAGGAGGGATTTGTGTAATAGAAAGGCCGGGAAACGGCTTTATTGCAGTTCTGCCATTAATCTCTGATCAAGGTGCTCACGCAAGGTCGTAACCTCTGAAGCCACAACTTTCCTTGTAAATATAACTGGTACAGGTGACATTCTGCAAGACAGGTTCAGAGCCGGCCTCCCCACCACGCGGTAAGCTCCAGGGCAGCGGCCAAAATGCCGTATTTATACCAATTATCCCCACGGCTTCCTCGAGCGACACGCTGAACCGGCTCGGTGGGGTCGACCAGTAACTGGGGCAAAGTCGCCTGTCCTCTAGCTGCTGCCCATCACCTCTGCATCCCCCGTCGCCCGGAGGAGCGAACCACGCGCGCCCCATTTCAGACGAGGAAACGATGGGAACGAGGAAAACACTCCGGAACAAAGTCCCCAGAGGTCTTGGAGATGCCTTTTTCGCACAGACGTCACGGAGTGGCAATGCGAGAAAGGAGTCAGATGAGCCAAAAACTCATCGTAAAGTTTAAGAATATGGGGTGGGAGAAGGAAAAAAAAGGAAAGAAGAAAAAGACCTAGCCAGCGCGGTCACTTCTCCGGCTCTATCGGACGCCAGCCAGCCCGAAGGCCTGAGCCGCAGTGCGCCTGCGCCACGCCTGACTTCCGCCAGACTCGATCCGGCTTCAGGGCTGCCTCTCCCCATCTCGCGAGGGCCGGGGCTGCAGTGAGACGCGTACAGTGTGACTAGAGAGAGCGCGTGCTGATGACGAAAGCGGACGTGCTCCGGTCGGAGGTGTGTTCATAGCCCGGAGGGGGCTCGGGATTGCGGAAGTATCGTGAGGAGGGTCCGGCGGCTAGGAGTGTGGAGGGTTGTTTTGCTCGTTCCCGAACTGAGGCGGCTGTTCTGGGTCCGAGAGCCCCAGCCTCTCGAAGTTTGCGGCTGTTACACGGGCTTCGCCCCTGTTGGCGCTTCTCGCCCCGCGTTACTCAGAGAGCCACTTTGGATCCCCGCCATGGCATCTGCTGGGGCCAACCTTCAGGTATCCCTTTTCCTCTCCCGCCTCTTTCCGAGAGCCGGAGCCGAGGGGCGGCGCGAGCGGTGGGGTTGGGGCGAGGAGGAGGGAGGAAGCGGCCGCGCCCTGGCCGGGCAGGGGCGGGGCGCCGGGGAGCCGCTGGTGGGACCCTGGAAGCTCTGCCACCCGGGGGTCCCCGGCCGCGGGCTGTGGGAGACTCCTGAGTTGGTTGGAGCTTTAAAAGACGAGACAAAACAGCCTCGAAGCAAGCTGGGCAGGTCTCTCCAATAACTGCCAGGAAGAAAGTAAAAGCATAATTTTTGCAAAGCACTACTTGGACCAGTTCAAAATAGGATGGTTGTGGCTCTCTCTTACTTTCTTATAAAGCAAAGCCCTTCTTTTTGAGTTTGTTTGACGTAAGTAGAAAAATGAGAACGGCCCTGGAAGCTGTGGCTAGAGCCAACTTACATAATTCATTGAACATATGTGTTTATGTGCACGCTCCCAAATGGCAGTATGTAAGATCAGCAAGTATTTTTAAACTTTTGTGGCTCCACTTCTCCAGGCCCAAGGTAATGAGCACAGTGTTATGTACATAAATGATGGGCTACTAAAATTGTAGATTCAGTCGTTATGGAATTCTTTGAGGAAAAAAAAATTCTGTAAGAGTGCCTTCCATCTTCAAAGGATCTGTGATTTCAGTAGGGTTTCGAATGTGGCTTAGCCTCCAGGATTTCCAGCCTAAAAGGTCAGTTTGGGACAACAGAATAGCATGAAATATCTATATTGAATATCTGTCTTGGACTTACACTAGTTTATCAAACAGACAGCAATATTGATTGACTGTTACAGATGTCAAATGGAAAAGAACTCCTTTACTCAAAATAATTGGTCCTGAGCAAAGAGCACTCACAGTAGACCTATTTTAAACAGAGATCAAGTTTTTACCAATAAATAAATAAATAAAAGCAAGAGGAGACTGGTTTGCAGCTCTTTTCTTGAAAATCTTCCTTAAAATATGAAAATAAATGTTTTATATTTTTTCATAAAACGTTGCAATTGGAACTATGACTCATTTCTTAGAATAAAGAATAAAGTGCATAAAGGTTGTTTGTTGGATGTTCTCTAGTGAATCAGCTAGAGATTGACATTCACTGAAGGTATAGTGACTAGTGATAAACAGGAAGGATGTTGAATAGTTTTATTAGGTGTTGGTTCAGGTGTGCTTTCTCAGTTAGCCTTTCAACCTTCTAACCTAGGAAATTTGGATGCAGAAGAGTCAAACAATGAAGAACTCTCCCACTGAATGAGACAGAAATCCCTGTAGCCAGATACTACAGGGAGTGCAGACAACTAAAAATCAAAATTATGAAATAATTTCATGATACTATAATAGAATCATAGGTTAATGTGGAAATGTAGTGTGGAAGAGCATATCTTACTCTTCTGAGATCAAATGAGGAATGCTTCACAGAGGAGGTGATGTGATCATAGAAAACAACTGTAATCATCTCCTGTATGTTTGATGTGATCTCATGTAATCCCCAAAACAGCTCTTCCAGGTGAATATTATTCCAGTTTCACAGTATTAGAAACCTTAGCTTATTAAGGTTTGTGTGCCCAAAGATGTGATTAATTAATTAGTTAAGTAACTAGTTAATTAGTATTAAGGTTCTTTTTTAATCCAGATCTGTCTACTTACAAGCCTGGCTATTTCACTACAAAATTCTGCCTCCTTGGATGTTTTCCCAAGGAGATAAAAAACAACTTATGCACTCAGTAGTGTAGTAAACTTTGCAGAGGTTGGAGGAAACTGCAGGTAATACAATATGAAATAAAACTCCCAAGTTGACTCAGTCCCTAAATATTTATTATGTCTACTCTGCCATGCATTGTACTAAGTCCTGGGAAATTGTAAAACATATCTATCATTGGTGACCTTACATGGCTTATGTGAAAACAGACATATTAAGTGGCTTAAGATACAGTGTGATCTTTGGAAAAATGTACAGGAGACAGTGGGAATCTATTAAGTAATGTAGGCTGAGCCATCTTAAGGATATTGGGAAGGCTTTGCAGCAGGAGGACAAGTTCTCAAGAAGCTGGAATGTCACAAGGGAGAGTATAGAGTATACTGTATGCATACAGAGGCATGCCACCGAAGTCCATTGGGGTTGTGCCAGTAGTTAGTATGATGGGAATTCAGTGTGCAAGGTCAGAGGCACAGGCCTGAGGAGGTATGCCATATCATGAGGAGCCTTTTGTGCCACACATAAATGGTTGGTCCTCATCCATGGGGAGTCATAGAACAGTTTCAAACCATGGAGTAGCATGCTCATACTTTTGATTTAGAATTAAACTATCATTTGTATGTGGGGGTGGAGTAAACGTGACTGGAAGCAAGCCTGGTACAAGGAAACCAGTTAGAAGGCAGAGGCCTGTGTGATGGGACATAGTAACTGACCAGATTAGTGTTGTACTTATTCGAATAAAGAAGAAAGGCTTGATCAAAGGAGAATAATCTTATATCTATAGTAAAAAAGTGAGGAGGGAGGAGGAATATGGGATTTCTCCCAGCTTTCTGGATTAGATATCTTGAAAGGGTAGAGTTGGTTCTGGGAATACAAAAAGAGGGGTATGTTTAGGGAGATGCAAAAATAAATTTAGTTCTGAACTTGCAGAATTTGAAGTGCTTGTGGGGACTATCCAAGAAAAATGCCCAGTGAGCATTGGGGAGTTATTAGCATAAAGATGGTAGCAGAGGTTGTGGACATAGGGAATCCCATCTTGGAGAGCTTACAGAATAAGAAAAAACAAGGAGTAAGGCAGAAACTCTGGGTTGTTGAGGTTTAAGGAAAGAGCAAAGGGAGCCTGAAAGACTCTAGACCAGGGTGAATGGTGTGATGGTCAGTCAGAAGACACTGTTAGGTGTTTGTTCTGGTGTTCCGCACGAACCTTGGGAATCAGCAGGCAGAACACATTGCTGTGGGAGGAACAGGATATCAAGAAACCCAGATGAACCTGGGGTACTCTTTGGGATTTTGCAGTGGAGGTGAAGAGATGGTAAGAGAGTCAGTAAAGAGGAATCTAGGAACTGAAGAGAGTTGGTTATTTGAATTCTGTAGATATTAGTCTGAGGTAAGATTTAAACATTTTTCTGCAGAGGAGAGACCTAACCAAAAAAAAAAAAAAAAAGGAAAATTGTAGAGTGGCATATTACTGATGGAGTAAATGTCAGAGTGGAGGGGGGGATGGATTCTGTAGCATAGAGAAAGCATTAGTATTGTCAGACAAGGAACGGGACATTTTTTCTTCTGAGACATGTAATTGTAGAATTTACCATTTCCCAGGGTTTTCTAAGGTAAATATACCATGGGCTCCTAACCTGAAAAGGACAGTCCCAGATGTTCCCTATCTTGATTCTTTCATATTGATTGACTGGACCATGACTGACCATGGGGTAATGAAGTCACTGTTTTTTGCCATCCCTCTGTGCCAGACTCATGCAGAAGTGAAGACAACAGACATAAGTAACTCCTGTCCTTATGGAGGTTACATTCCAGGGGGATAACCAAGCCAAAAAAAAAAAATCACAGAAGCAAAACCCACTTATGCGTACAGGTAAACATTTGGATGAATTTTAAACATAGGAGCAATGTGAACAACTGTGTTGGAATAAATGGAATAAATTTGGTAGTCAGCCTAAAGATTATCGGTGTTAAATCATTGAGACATCTTACTTAGGGAGGGAGTAAACAAGTGAGTCCCATCGCAAACACAGAGGAACATATTTCATCACATGCCAGGAGGATGATCAACAGAGAAGCTGCTGGAGAGGTAGAAGAAAATCAGGAAAATGGGGCTTGGGGATCAGTAGAAGACAGTCAAGAAGGAAATGAGAAACTATGGAATACAGTCAGGTCAGGATGAAGCCAGAGATTGTCTTTGGGTCTGACACCATAGCCTTGATCTGAGCAGTTTTATTCATATGATGAGGGTGTTTTACTCAGCTTTTTTGCTGTGACTAAAGGATCTGACCAGAACAACTATAGAGGAAGGAAAGTTGAGAGCCCACAGTTTCAGAAGTCTTAGTCCATAGAAGGCTGGCTCCATTTCTCGGGTTCAGGATGAGGCTGAGTATCATGGAGGGGTGTGTGGCAGAGGGAAGCAGCTCACATCATGGTAATCAAGAAGCAGAGAGAGAAACTTCACTCTCCAGATACAAATATATACCCCAAACCATGCCCAATTCCCACATCCTCCAGCCACACCCTACCACTTTAGTTAGTCCCATCAAGAATTAACTCACTGGTTAGGCTAGGGATATAATCCAATCATTCCTCCAAACTTTCTTGCATTGTCTCACATGTGAGCTTTAGAGGGGCACCTCACATCTAAATCGTATCAGCGGGGAAGAGAATAGAGGCTAACCCCATGTGATTTGGGCTCTGAAAAGTAGCAGAGAAAGAGAACTAAGCTGAAGGGTGTGTTTCGAAGGAGGCATTTTGAAGGAGGGCTATTTGTGTGCTTTCAGAAATATCCAGTGTAGAGAAATTGTTAGAGATAACAAGAGACAGAATAACCAAAGGGAGGGAGATTTTTTTCACTCATTCAGCAATTTGAGTACCTACCTTCTGCCAGCACTGTTCTGAGGCTCGGAAGCTCCAAGTGAGGCTCGGAAGCTCCAAGTGAGGCTCTGTCCTCACAGAGCTTAATTAGTAAAGGAGAAGGCCTGTGAGTGAATACACAGGTAAATACAGTGATGGTGGGTAAGGGAGTGCAGGAATGAGGGGAAAGCTGGAAGCATGGGTGGAATACAGCCTCTGCTATGCAGATTAGGGAGGGCTCTCTGAATCTGCCAGCTGAACTAGGACTGGAGTGTTCTAGGAGAGGTCTGTAGTGCCCAGGCTGCCTGAGTGAAGGGGAGGTCTAGAGGGTTACAGCTAAGATCCAAACATAGCTGGGGCCATGGCCCTGTGAGGCCCTGTAGATGATGCTGCAGCATTTGAACTTCATTATTTACAGTAGGAAGCCATCAGCGGTTGCTATGTGTACTTTGGAATACAAGGGTGAAGGCAGGCTGATTGCCTCCTAGGCTAGGTGTAGTTTTGATAGATGTGATTGTGGATTGAACCAGGGTTATAGCAACAGAGATGGTAAGGATTATATTCTGAAAGAATCATTAGCTCTCCTTAATCATACTAATGACATGGTTAATTTTGTTTTAAATGCAGAATGCTAACAAAACCAAGGGTGAAATGGGGGCATTTATAAGAAGAAAGAGTTTTAAAAGTTTAGCATATGCTATTCAGTACCATAGTAACAAGTGGCTATTTAAATAAAAATTCACTCTTTAGTCACATGAGCCACAAGGGCTCAGCCATATGTGCCTGGTGGCTTCCATATCAGACGGTTACAGACATTTTCATCATTGGAGAAAGAATAGCTTCAACTAAGTAATTGTACAGTGTTTGAAGCTTAAATACCAACCATAAGAATTTCACTTTAAGCTGGATGTGATGACTGATTCCTATAATCCCAGTTATTCAGGAGGTTGAGGCTGGAGGATCACTTGGATGCACAAGCCCAAGATTAGCCTGGGCAACACAAGAAGACTGTCTCAAGAAAAAAAAAAAAAAAGAAAGAAAGAAAAAATATATATGTATGGAAAGAGTTTTGCTTTAACAATTGTCAATGTGGTATCTGACTGTGACACCACAATAAGAGCTGACTGTGAATGAGGGGAAACAAGTGGCTAAGGAAGTAAGTGACATAGCCTTTCAAAATAAGAAAATTATCATGAGAATAAGAAAGAATTTATTTCTGCTGTGTGGCTTTACTATAGAGTCTTTGGGATACATTCTTATGTGACCAGTTTCTCCAAAGCAACAGTTGACCACATGCCAAGCTCCACTTCTTACATCGTGTCTAACTTACAAAACTTGAAAATTGACCTATTTGGACTATGAAACATGCAACTACAACATTTTATCATTTCTAAAACAGTACCATTTTTTCCCTCTTACTTCTGGACAAAAGAAGCGTGCCCCAGTAGGAGACCTGTTCTCCCATTGACAAACCCCTCTATATCCCATCCATGAGCAGCTGCTTCAGAATGTAAAAGTCTTACACATGATTGTCTGGGAATTGTTTGGATGATCATTTTCTTTTTTGTTGAGTCCTCTGTTGAATAATACAGTTTCACTGCCTAAATTAACTTAGTTGGAATATTTTAATAAGTCATGCTTGTTATTCATATATGTTTGTGCATATTTTTAAAAGTTAGATAGTTTTTAATGAAAATTTTTGAGATAATTGTAGATTGACATGCAGTTAGTTGTAAAAACAATACAGAGATCCAGTGTACCCTTTACCCAGTTACATCTTGTCAAACTAGTAAAATATCCCTACCAGGATATTGACATGGAGACATTCTGCAATTCTTACTCACATTTCCTTACTTGGACTAGTATTTGTATGTATTTGTGTGCACTTTTGTTACAGTGTGGGTTTATGTATCCACCACAGTTGAGATAGAGAAAAGTTCCATCTGTAAGGATCCATCATGTTGTTCTTTTGTGACCACCATCATCTCTGTCTCTCCCACCCACCATCCCTGTTCTCTGATGTTAGTCAGTTTTTGTAGCTGTGATCAAAATACCCAACAAGAACAACTGAGAGAAGGAAAAGTTTATTTTGGCTCATGGTTCCAGAGGTTTAACCCATGGTTGACCTAGTCCATGGGTCTGGGCGAAGCTAAGGCAGATCATGGTGGAAGGGTGTAGTGGAGGAGTGCTGCTCCGTTCATGACAGCCAGGAAGCAGAGAAAGAGGGGACACTTAATCCCCTCTATTTCCCATCCAGGGGCAGTGAACCTTTCCAGGGGATGCCCCCAGTGACCCATCTACTGCTCTGGCTGTACCCTACCTATTACCGCCCAATTAATCCATTGAAACTTGGATGGACTGATGAGGTCACAGCTCTCATAATCTAATAATTTCACCTCTGAACATTTTGCATTAGCACAGGAGCTTAGAGAGACATCGCATGTCTAAACCTTAACACCTGACCAATTAACGTGTTCCCAGTCTCTAATTTTGTCATTTTTTGAGAGGTTTATATAAATGGAATCATAGCATGCAATCTTTTGGGATTGGTGTTTTTTAGTCAGCATGATTTCCTCAAGATTCATCTAAGCTGGGTGTAACAGTAGTCCTAGTAGTACTTCATGATATTGATCTACCATGGTTTGTTTAACCATGAATGAAACCGATGGAGGACATCTAGAATGTTCATGTGCAGGTTTTTTTGTGGACATAAATCTCAGTTTCTCTGGGATAAAGACCCAAGAGCCCTTTTTCATATGGTAATTGCATTTTTAGTGGTTTTTTGTTTGTTTGTTTGTTTGTTACATTGTAGCAAAGAAATTGTCTAGATTTTTCCCTTGTTCTGAGACTTTCCATGAGGCTGAATTCAAAGGTGATGGACTAATAAATTAGGCAGAAAAAAATTTCTACTCAGCACACCATTCAGGCAGTGGCACAGATTTTGCTGGTGGGTTTTAGCCAAGTTTACTGTGATAATCAGGAGTGGAAAGCAGAGCAGAAAGACTTGAAAAACTTGCAGTTTGGCCAGAAAAGTATGAGTAAAAGTGAACAATACAGACACTAAAGAAATGCTAAATACTTTAAGCAGAGACAATAAGAAACGTGGTTTATGGGCATCCTAGGAATTGGCAGGACCACACCCTCTCAGGCTCTAGGGAGTAAAAGTAAAAATTCCTTTGAGCAGAAACCCTAGAGGTACCTGATTGCCCAGGGGCACTTTGGAAATTGTTTCACTTTTCTCAGCTGCCCACATTTTTAGTTGTGTAGACCAAATAGAAACAACCAATTTCCTAGAATGGCTGTACCACTTTATATCCCCCAGCAAAGTATGAGTGGTGATCCAGTTATCTGCATCTTCACCAGTGTTTGATGTTGTTACTATTTTTTATCTTAGCTACTTTTCTTTCTTTCTTTTTTTTTTTTTTTGGTACCAGGGATTGAAATCAGGGCCACTTAACCACTGAGCCACATTTCCAGCTATTTTTTGTATTTATTTAGAGACAGGGTCTAACTGAGTTACTTAGGGCCTCACTAAATTGCTGAGGCTGGGTTTGAACTCACAGTCCTCCTGCATCAGCCTCCCAAGCTACTGGGATTATAGACATGCGCCATAGTGCCTGGCTTTATTTTAGTTATTCTAACATGTATAATTATGTTTCATTAAGGCTTGAACCTGCATTTCTGAACTTGTTAATAATGTTAAGCATATTTTCATGTAGTTATTTGCCATAATACTCTCTTTGGTGAAATGTCTGTTCGTGTCTTTTGCCCATTTTCTGATTGGATTCTTTCTTAACTGTTGTTTTTTCAGAGACCTTAAGGTAGTCTATATACTAGTCCCTTATCAGATGTTTTGCAAATGTTTCTCTCAGTCTGTAGCTTATCTTTTCATCCTTTTAGCAGGGTCGATTAGAAAACAAAAGTGTTTGTTTGACAAGGTCCCGTTTATTATTTTTTTCCTTCTGTACATTGTACTTTTGATATCAAATCCAAGAAGCACTCACCTAACCCTAGACCCTGATGGCTGTCTGTGTTTTTCTAAAAGTTTTATGATTTCATATTTTATATCTAAGTCTATGATGTCTTTAAAGTTAATTTTTGTAGAAAGTGATAGGTTGAAGTCAAAGCTTCTCTCCACCCCTTATGGGTGTCCATTTGCTCCATCACCATTTCTTTAAAAGCCTGTGCTGATAGTAGAACATTTGCCTAGCTGTGGCAGCCCCTGGGTTTGGTCCCCAATGAGAGAAACTAAAAGCCTGTCATTCTGTCATTGACTTTTGTATCATTTTCAAGATTCACTTGGATACATTTATACAGATTATTTCTCATAGAGTTTTTAAAAAATTTAATATTATAAAGGTAGTTCATGTTCATAATGGATATTTTAGAAGATGTGGAAAAGTAGAAAATGA
Source organism: Urocitellus parryii (assembly GCF_045843805.1). Classification (NCBI taxonomy): domain Eukaryota; kingdom Metazoa; phylum Chordata; class Mammalia; order Rodentia; family Sciuridae; genus Urocitellus; species Urocitellus parryii. Next base: position 12,865,824 of record NC_135543.1, read on the forward strand.
AAAATCCATAAAGTCTTACTCATCAAAAATAAGCTCTGTTAAATTTTTCCCATCTTTTTTCTTTGTCATTTTATTTTTTGCTGCTGTTCCACATAATTGAACTTTTACTGCATATAAAAAGTTTCTGTCCCGCTTTTTAAAACACCCATCAGAAACACTTGCCATGATATTACAGATGTTTCTTCATTTAATGCTCTTAATAATCCTTTAGTATTCTGTGTATGTTACTTAGGGCTTCATTAAATTGCTGTGTAGCATCTTTTTGCTGTTAAAAATTTAAGTTTTCACATTTTTTTTTAAAGAATTCTTATGTTTAATGTCTTTGCCCGGTAAATGTTTAGGTTCAGTACTGGGTTAAAAGCTTTGGGTTTTTTTTTTAGATTCTTGGTATTTCATTGCACAGTTACTTCTGAAGGAGTTTTAGCCAATTAAATTTCTCCTGTTTCTGTATGCTCTAAATGGTGGCACTTAATTTTTAAGAATTTCCTTAAAGAGATTTTTTAGAAATAGAAAAAGCAGTCATGGAGTTTATTTGGAAAAATAAGAGGCCCAGAATTGCCAAAGCAATCCTTAACAAGAAAAGTAATGCAGAAGGCATCATAATACCAGACCTTAAATTATACTGCAGAGCTATAGTAACAAAAACGGCATGATATTGGCACAAAAATATAGAACAGAATAGAAGACACACAGGCTACCCATATAAATACAGTTATCTCATAACTAGACAAAGGCACTATAAACATACATTGGAGAAAAGATAGCCTTTTCAACAAACAATGCTAGGAATACTGGAAATCCATATATAGTAGATTGAAATTAAAGCCCTGGAACTCACCCTGCACAAAACTCAAAGTGAATCACCTTCTAAAAGAAAAAGTAGGCCCAACTCTATCATATCGGCTCAGGAACAGACTTCCTCAATAAGACTCCTAAAGTGCAAGAATTAAAATCAAGAATCAGTAAATGGAATGGCATCAAACTGAAAAGCAAAGGAAACAATCAAGAATATGTACAGAGAGGGCTGGTGTTGTGGCTCAGCAGTAGAGCGATCACCTCACACGTGCAAGACCCTGGGTTCAATCCTCAACACCACATAAAAATAAATGAATAAAGGTATTGTGTCCAACTACAACTAAAAAATAAGATTAAAAAAAAAATTCTTTTTTTTTTTGTACAGAGAGCCTATAGAATGGGAGAAAATCTTTACCACTTGCACCTCAGATAGAGCACTCGTCTCTAGGATATATAAAGAACTCAAAAAACTTTAACACCAAAAAAACAAATAATGTATTCAGTAAATGGGATAAGAAACTGAACAGACACTTCACAGAAGAAGAAATACAAATGGTCAAAAAATATCTGAAAAAATGTTCAACATTAGAGAAATGCAAATTAAAACTATACGGAGATTCCATTTCACTCCAGTCAGAATGGCAATTATCAAGAATACAAGCAACAATAAATGTTGGCAAAGGTGTAGGGAAAAAGGTTCATGCATACATTGCTGGTGGGACTGCAAATAGGTGCCACCACTTTGGAAAGCAGTATGGCGATTCCTCAGAAAACTTGGAATGGAACCACCGTGTGCTGCAGTTATTCCACTCCCCAGCATATACCCAAATCAGCATACTGTAGTGAGGCAGCCACATCAATGTTTATAGTAATTCAGTTCACAATAGCCAAACTGTGAACCGTGAACCAACATAGGTGCCCTTCAGCAGATGAATGGATAAAGAAAATGTGGCACATATACACAATGAAATATTACTCAAAGAAGAATGAAATTATGGCATTTACCAGTAAGTGGATACAACTAAAGAATGTCATGCTAAGCGAAATAAGTAAATCCCAAAAAAACAAAGATCAAATGTTCTCATGTGGATGCTAACCCATAACAAGGACATGAAAGGAAGGGAGAGGGGACAGGAATAGGAAAGACAGAATGAATCGGACATAACTTTCCTATACTCATATATGAATATACATCCAGTGTAACTCTATATCATATTCAACCACAATGGGATCAAAACTGTAATGTGTTGTACCCCATATATGTATAAATGTCAAAATAACTCTACTGTCATGATTATCTAAAAACAACAAATAAATAAATTAATTAATAAATTTTAAAAATTAGGCAGAGATGTAACTAAGTAGTAGATTGCTTGCCTAGCATATGAAAGGCCCTGATATTTTGGCACCACCAAAAATAATAATAATATTTCAAAATTATTAACTTCAAACTTTTATTTATGTTTGATGTTATTATTTTTCATCTCAAACAGAAAGCAATAGATCTTGCTAATAAAGCAGCACAAGAAGACAAAGCTGGGAATTATGAGGAAGCCCTTCAACTTTATCAACATGCTGTACAGTATTTTCTCCATGTAATTAAATGTAAGCTAAAAGTTATTTTTTTATTTAAAAACATGCAAAGGAAAAAATTACTCTATTTCATTTATAAAAATTGAAATACAAACTAGAAAATTTTGAACCATGCATTTGCCCCCCCAAACAAGTTCCATTTTCTTTCTAGTAACTATTAAGCACTCAGACTTAACTATCAAAAGTAACAGCTATCATAGTTTTTACTTTGTTTACGCAAACGTCTTAAAATGTCCATATTCAATGGAAACAGCTTTTTATTTTAATTATAGTATGCCCAAATTATATATAATTTGAACTTACTCTGTAAGCATATGCTTGGAAATAATTGTTTTTAAAAAAGGTTGGGAAACATTTTATTCATTTTTTTAACAACCTCGTATTGCACGTTGATCATGTGCCAAGCACTCTTCTGGGCACAAGAGATACAATGATGAGAGAAAAGTGGATAAAAACCACTGCTCAGGGGCTGGGGTTGTAGCTCAGCGGCAGAGCGCTTGCCTTGCACATGTGAGGCACTGGATTTGATCCTCAGTACCACATGAAAATAAATAAAGTATTGTGTCCATATCAAAAAAGATCTTTAAAAAAAAGAAAACCACTGCTCTTATGGATCTTACACCTAATGCAGTTGTATACATCAAGGTTGTCTTTTGAGCTTCCCTATTTAATCAAGAGGGCTGATGCCCAATTAAAGTGAAACTAAGAATATAGTACACAAGCTGTATGGGGGCAATTCCTTCTATCACATGTATTGCTGAAGTAGACTTTTGAAACTAGCCCTGACATTCTGATATGTAGTAAAATTACTATTGTTGGTACATATAATATATGAAATTTCCATCACTTTGTATACTCTTTGAAATAAAACTTACATAGACATTAATGGAAATGGCTAATACTGCTTCACTTCTGTTTATCTTTTATTTTTTATTAACATGAATGAAATTTTTTTTTTTGTATGTGGTGCTAGGGATTGAACCCAGTGCCTTGTGCATGTGAGGCAAGCACTCTACCTAATGAGCTGTATCCCTAACCCAACATGAATAAATTACATCTCTAATGGGGTTCATTGTGATACTTTAATACACACATAACAGTATGCACTGATCAAATTTAACTCCCCTTTATCCACATACCCCCAACCTCTAACTGCTGTTCTACATTCACATTGTTTTTTTTTTTTTTTTTAATATTTATTTTTTAGTTCTCGGTGGACACAACATCTTTGTTGGTATGTGGTGCTGAGGCTGGAACCTCGCATGCCAGGCGAGCGCGCTACCTCTTGAGCCACATCCCCAGCCCCCACATTGTTTTTCTTACAATTGGTTTTGTGTGAGACAAGCAGCTTTAACTATTTTCAAAATGTAACCTATATAATATCAAATAATTTCTTATTTTTTAACTTAAAATCCCTGTTGTCTTGCTCAGTTCTTTTTTGTATCAAATTCATTGTTTGTCTCCAACCCTTTGGGGGGAAAAATAGAAAAGAATTGATAATCATTGATTAACAGTGAGTTAGAGATGATCTTTTCCCTCTCCCCCAATGTAGAATTCCTTTGTTTAAAGGAATATGTCTTAAGAGTTTTAAAATATTTCTGTACAGAATACTAATGAAAATCTCATTCCTTTCAACAGATGAAGCACAGGGTGATAAAGCCAAGCAGAGTATTAGGGCAAAGTGTACAGAATATCTTGATAGAGCAGAGAAACTGAAGGAATATCTGAAGAAGAAGGAGAAAAAACCACAGAAGCCAGTAAAAGAGGGACAGCCAAGTCCAGCTGATGAGAAGGGGTATGTATTTCAGAGTGTTGGATTCCACTGTGTACTGTGTCTTTTAACTTTTCCTCTATGAAATACATTTCTTTTGTTGCCTGTTTCTATCAGTAAAAGTTTTGTTGGGACACAGCCTTGCCCATTGCTTTACATGTTGTCTTCCAAGGCTGCTCTGATACTGTAAAAACAGAGTCGAGTTTTTGCAATAGAGACTGTGGCTGCAAAACCTGGAATATTTACTGTTTGGTCCTTCAGAGACAAATGTTTCCTGACCCCTGGTTTAAGGGATGATACATCACCTAAGGTGACCCTCCATGACCACTTGCTAGTGATAGGGGAAGACATTTGTAAAAATGGCGTGGAATGACCTGGAATACCCTCTGACCATCATGTAAATATTGAGCGTTAAAGTTATAGGAGTGATGTGTGAGTTAAATCTTTGACCATGTGGACAAAAAGAAAGATAACTTCAGTAATATAAATAATTGTTTGGATATCTTAGGCAAAGTTTTTTGATGTGAATTTGCATTGTATTTGCTTAAATTTCTATTAAATTTGTCATTGTGAAAACAAACAATAACATAATTTATAAAATTGAAACTAATTATAAGTTATAACCCATTTTATAAATTGCAAAATTATAAATTAAAATCCATGTATAAATTATATAATTTATAAACTTTGAAACCCATTTTTGGAATATCTTCCTAGATAGGAAATACATCACTTATAGAGACAGAATTTATTTATTTGACGTGTAATATATGAATGCCTAGCTCTGTGCTAAGCAGGTGGAACATCTTCTAACCAGATCCTCTTTGACTATTTTGCTGATTGGTGCCAGAAGTGGTTCTAGGTGACACACTCTTAGGAGAAGAATGCTCTTTGCTGGGATGATTGGGACTGGTTGGGGTGAAAGCAGCAAGATTTTGGTGAGCTTTAGAGGATATCATACAGTTGATGTTCGTAGTGGCACAGGTCCCTAGATAATCCCTGCAGTTACAAGGAATGAAAGTAACAGTGCTTTAGAGACTTTGTGGCTTCTAATGTAGACCATTTTGAAGAACATGAGGATATAAGAACTAAACCTGATTGGCTGTTTCAAACTCCATAGCAGGAAATTGGAGGTTTAAAGTTTTATATTCTCCGTTGACATGGTTAGGGAACCAGGGCAGGAATTTTCTGTGACACCGGAGAATATTTTATCTTCTGCATCCACAGTATTAACAGAACAAAACTCAGATCATGATTTCATTTTGGGAATTATTGAATTTTTACTTGGTGTTTCTTACATGAATGAGCATTAATGTAAGGCAGGAACTCCAACTTGAAATTAAAATACTGGGAAAAATTCAGTGCCCAGAGCCTCCAACTCTCACTGAGACTCTCTTGCCTACAGAAATATTTTGTCTTCCTCTGTCTATTGAGGCTCTTCCAGTCTTGTTTGAAGACCCTGTAATCATCTCTCTTGTACTGGTTATTGAGGGGTGCCAGTTTTTATCCTATAATAAACAGTAGGACTCACTTTGGCTAATTTAAACAAAAAGAGATTTGTTGCTGGCTATTGCCTTATAGAAATCTGAGAGTCTGAGAATAAAGCATAGATGCCATATCACTAGGAGAGGTACCCATTATGCCATGTGAGGACATGTAGTTATGAATTCATGTGTATGTAGATACGTCATGTTCAGATCCCACTGCTGCCGGTTCCCTGCCAAGTGCTGCCAAGGCTTGGAAGCACACAGTAAGACCTCTGCCACACTTCCTCAGTAAAACCAGTGCTTCCGTCTGAAGATTTGGTCTCCATGGAAGCAACTTCCACCTTCTTAGAGGAACTTGGGTCTCATGTGGAACCCTACCTGTAAGGGAGCCTACAAAGGGCAGTTTTTTAAATAAGTACAACTTTACAGTAGAAAGCATGATGAGGGTGGTTGAAGTGAGAGTTGCGTGAATCATTCCTATCTCACCCATAACCCTACCTAACCAAGGCAATCCCATTTTGGCATAAAACCTGTCAGAATTTTCATTTCCTTTATATTTTTTAAAATGTGATAATGCCAGATGAGTGTGGTGGCACATGCCTATAATACCAACTACTTGGGAGGCCGAGGCAGGAGGATTGCAAGTTTGAGACCAACCTGGGAAACAGAGCAAGATCCTGTCTTAAAATAAAATAATAAAAAGGGTTGGGAATGTAGTGCAGTGGTAGATTCCCCTGGGTTCAATCCCCAGTATTGAAAAATATATATATATATAATGCCCTGTTTTGTTTTGTGACTTTTTCACTCAACATTGTATCAGGAATATCTTTCTTATAAGCTATTTCTTCAACATCATTTTTAAAGGTTGCAATGTGTTCTATCATATACTAATTGCTATAATTTAAGTTGCCAGACCAGGTGTGGAGCACACCTGTAATCCCAGGAGCTCGGGAGGCTGACAGGAGGGTCACAGGTTCAAAGCCAGCCTTAGCAAATTAGCAAGGCACTGTCTCAAAATAAAAAAAAATAAAAAGGGCTGGGGATGTGGTTCTGCAGTTAAATACCCCTGGGTTCAATCCCCAGTACAAAAAAATAAGATAAAAAGTCATTTTAAATTCCTATATGTGAACTGCTGAGTTGCCCATTGTTCTTTGGGTTCAGTTAATTTTCATCAAGAAACCTCACTCATTCTTTGTAATTCTTAGACTAAGGGTCATAGATCTTGTACCTTAGATAATTAGTATTCTGGGTTTTTTCTCCCTAGAACTAATTCTTGTTCCAAGTCATATTTTGCCTGGTCCTGATGTTTTATTGTTATTTGCAACTCCTTCTCTGTAATATATCTTAAATTCTTTGTGGAATAATGTGTGGAGCATGCATTTATAATTCATACATATATAAGTATATCATGGAAATTTGGAGATAGTTCTTGACTTCATTGTAGTCTTTTGTTCCTTCCCTGTTTATGCCTCCCTCTTAATTGATAATATACCTGCCTCTTATTTAATATAATATTAAGAGTAATAAAGTAAACATAACTTTAAATGTGAATGTCTTATTTTGCCATTTAAGTTGCAAATATTTCAGGTTATTATTCCTTCATTTTTGCATTATTTGATGGAAGTGAGTGGTCATTTGAATGTATTAAATTCTTTTTATTAGGAATGACAGTGATGGGGAAGGAGAATCTGATGATCCTGAAAAAAAGAAACTACAGAATCAACTTCAAGGTTGCTTTAGATTTTATTATTAAACTTACTGTCTTCTTGAAAAGACTCATGGTGAATTGTGCATTTGAATTGTTTTTTTTTCCTTTCCCTCTATATTTAAATGAGGTTAAACTGTCATTTATGAGGTATAAAGAATTGAATAACTGTCTTTAACATGTGATAACGGTGTTCCCAGTTATCACATGTTGGCTTTGTTTAAAGTGTTTTTTATATGGTTTGCCCTCAGTGGTTTGATATAGTTTTTTTTTTCCCCCCATGGAGTAAAAATATTGCTTGTTTTATATCTGCCTTTAAAAGGCTATCAATCAATTTATTCTTTTTCATTTGCCCCCTTGTAGAGAAGATAGTATTTATAATATTAGCACACTGCAAAATTTGAAGGCATTAAAATTTTGCTATTGTCTGAGAAAAAGAAAGAATTAGGAATTACAATTGGTTTTTATTGCCATTTCTTTGATTTGAAGATGGTTTATTTTGTGTTTCCTACTTGCTCTTCCTCATCTGCTTTTCATTGATCCTATTTACATGTATCTCTGTATATTTCTCTTTTAACTGTTTTACATGCCACACCTACATAAGCCCATTTCATTCCATTCTGTAGTGAAGTACAGTGGCATAATGGAAAGAGATTGGGTTCAGATCTGAATTCCACCTCAAACTTGATCACTTAAAAGCTCTCTAATTGTGGGAAAGTTTCTTAACCTCTGAGTCAGGGTCCCCATCTCTAAAATGGAAATTTATAATATTTTCTTTTCATGGAAGGAAAATAAATGACCGTAAATACATCATAATATTTTATATGACAAAATTCAGGGACTTGATAAATGGTAGCACTGTGTATGTAAAAAGGCATCTATTTAATTGTTGGCCTTCTAAACTGCTAAAATGTGATTGTTCTTTGATATGTTAGTTAATGTTTTTTTCAAATTTAATTTTAAGCCCAATTGTTGGTAGTATGTATTTGTTTGTTTGAATCTTTTGAAATAGAATAAATGACAGGGAATAACTTTCATGATGCCGGCTCAGCCTTGGTTATTGAATAGTGAATATACCTAGCTTAACCAGACTTTTAGCCTTGCTGCACTAATCTCCATTTGGCCCATGTTTCTGTCTTACACATTCCAGCAAGATGTGTTGGAGAACACTTAGGATAGTACCTTGAAAGCAGAACAGTTGATGAGGACAGCTTTATGGAGAGAGAATCCACTGTGCATCCCACTGCCTGAAGCTGTGCTGTGTACACTGCATGTTAGCATTTATTAGGTTGTCCAGTGTTCTGTGACATGTGACCTTATTTCAGTTGTAAAGCAAGACAGTTTTTTCTGTCTGCTTTATTGGTTTTGGTTTAGTTTCCCCTCTACTCCCTGGCCCCCTGCTCCTCACAAGAGAAAATCTAAAAAAGATGTAACCTTTGGCTGGGGCTGTAGCTCAGTGGTAGAGCGCCTGCCTCACACATGTGAGGCACTGGGTTTGATCCTCAGCACTACGAAAAAATAAATAAAGATATTGTGTCCATCTACAACTAAAAAAATACTTAAAAAGATGTAACCACTTTTTAATAGATATTTCTGTAAATTCTCTGACAGTTATAAGCATGAGAGATGTGAAAAAAAATACAAATGGTTAAAACATGTGAATGAGGAGATTTATTTGGAATGTCAGGATGAAATAAAATAAGAAAGGAGCCTCAGCCTTTCATTTATAATGTATAAAGTTTTTGCCACATTTTAATTTAATGATTTGGTAAGGGATTTTATAGTATAATATCCTTTTTCTAAATCATCTTTTTCCTGAAATAAATCTTGTATTTCTGCTTTAAATTATGACATTATGTGTAATATATGGTTGTCAGAATTAAAAACAGGCTTATGATTTTTGTTACCTAACTTTAGTGACTTTTGAGGTTGAATAATGTTTTGATGTATGCATAATATAATCAAAGATTGGATAAATTTATGTAATAAGGTATATTCAATTATTTATATTCTTCAATTAATCCCACCTCCCCTTTTTAGGTTTTTTTTTTTTTTTTTTTTTTAGTTGCAGATGGACACAATACCTTTATTTTGCTTATTTATTTTTATGTGGTACTGAGGATTGAATCCAGAGTCTCACACATGCAAGGCAAGCACTCTACCGCTGAGCTACAACCCCAGTCCCCCCCCTTTTTAGTTTTACAAACCATTAACTCTTGATATATATGTTTTCATCAGTAAACATTCTAAAGTCACCTTTAAATTTTGAGGACAAAGGTATTAATTAAATGTGAAAGTAAGTTTTTCGTATTTTTAAAATTGCACAAAATCTTAGTTAGCTAGATGATTCACATATATAAAGTAAATTTGCTTTTGTATAACATAAAATCTTATTATATGATGTAGGTATTTTCTTCTGTGGAATTACTAATCTTAGTGGAGCATGAAAGAAAAAGTGAAGCTTTATATGCAGAAGTGTTTATGATTTCATTTAATTTTAGTCTGACAAAGATTTTCATAATTAGGAAAGTTGCCAAATGGTCTTAGAATAATAGTTAATATTTTCTAACAAGCAGAAATGACTTATGAAACTAATTCCCTAACCAGTAAATTGTGTAAGTGATAGTGTTTTCTTATACTTAAAACAACTAAATGTCATCTTAGAACAGGCTGCTTAGTAAAAAGTGTAGAGTTGAGCAATTTCTATAAACTAGAAAATTGGAAAAGCTTTTGATGAAAGATAACTAGAAAATTTTGCCAGTAAACTGTATTAAAAGGTCTTCTTGGAGTCTTCCTGCAACAGTTGCTATGGCTTTTGAATATATTGCATTCAGCAAATAAAATTATTCAAGTAACTTTGTTAATTTACAAAAATTATAACTAGGTCTATTTAGAAGCCACATGTGAAATCTCAGAAAAGTACTGTGGATCTATTAAGATACACATTCTCTTTTCCATCATCCACTTCTGCTTCCATTCCATCCCTTTCTGTCCTCCTTTCCTTCTCCCTTCTGTTAGTCTTCAGTTAAAGTTATTAAGTGTATTTTTCTCTCTGTGGTTGAAGAGAACATTAGATCACTTCTCTTTTGGTTCATGAGAAATAGTAAATCAACCCCCATTGAACCAAGTACACTTGATGCTCCAGAAATAATGTAGTCAAATATTATAACCACTTTATGTGGTGTTTGGTGCTTTTCCAAACACTCTTAATATTCATTGTCACTTGATTCTTACACTAACCTAAGAATTTTAGGTTACACTAACCTAAGTTGGGCAGGTAGTATTATTTCAACAAATAAGGAAGCAGAAGTAGATAAGTGTCCTACCCTAGGTTATCTAGCCACTTACCCAGGTTTCTTACTCCTGCTGACTACTCCCAACAGTTACTACTTTTTCATTCCATTTTTAAAGAGTCATGACATTCTTTCATAGATGAAGGTTTTTTCCCATCTTTTAATTTAATGGTTTGCTGATAAATTTCATAGTATAATATTTTTTTGAATCTTTTTTCTTCTTTTTTCCTGAAATAATATTTTAAATCTTTTTCTTTTTAGTTTATGACATTGAGTATATGATTTTATAGTTTTTAGTACACAGAACTTTTTCAGACAGATATATAATGCATTTCTTTTAACATTATTTCATGCTATTTTCCAGCTTTGATAAGATTAATTTAAAGATGACATAATTTTGTAGGTGCCATTGTTATAGAGCGACCAAATGTGAACTGGAGTGATGTTGCTGGTCTTGAAGGAGCAAAAGAAGCACTTAAAGAGGCTGTGATATTGCCGATTAAATTTCCTCATCTTTTTACAGGTGAGATGACTTTTAATTAAATTTTATCTGGCGATTTTTTTTTAAAAGAAGGCATTAGTGACTAAGGTATAAAAAACATTGTGAATTCTTGTCACCATATCATGAATTTTTATCTTAAATTCTGATAGTTATACGGCAGTGATACATGTATACACAAAGATGTTTTATTTCTTATATGTAACTATGCTTAAGGAGAACAATCTATATATCAATCAATAGGGCAAAAGGCAAATTACTAACATTCAGTGGAATACAATTCACTAAAATATAGTGTATATCTGTTAATAAATTTAAATCTGTACTATAATTAATTGAAGGATGTCTACATCTATAAGATCAAAAAACAAGTTATAAAATGCATATAGTATGGTTCCTTGTTTATTAAATAAATGGGTATGCTAAGAAGTGGTTGACTTTATGTTTGCTAATGAGGTAAAATTATAGATGATTTTTACATTTTGTTTTGTCTTTCATCTGAATTTTTTGCAATAGTCATGCTTTAGTTTTTAAAGAGTATTTCCATTTCTTAAAAAGTGAAGAATTAACTTCACAGCTTCAGGTGAAGTACATATCCTCTAGGGACAAAGGGACAGTTCATTATCAGAGTGTTGCTTAGCCACCATCTGGAGAAAACTCAAGCTCTGGCTCAGGTAGTCAGTGTCCTGTCTGTGCTAACCTTGCCTTCAGATCATCCCTTTTGTGACTGATGACCTGTGTCTATGATATGGCTACACCCACAGTCCAACGTCTAGCAGAGGTGTTTCCTTTTGAAAACAAGCTGGTTTATATAGAAAGCAAATCTGTGATGTTGGCCTCAAACTGAACAGGTCCAGACAGTGAAGTCGCATAGAGCAGTGATGAAGAAAGCAAAGCACCTGTGGGCCTCGCGTTGTCCACCTAGCTTCGGGGTGCACCTTACAGCCTAACTTCAGGAACACGAGACACACAGTATAAGTTGGCAACATAGTGCTATAAAGGTACAAAATTGTGGTTGAAGTCATTTTCTGTTATGTTACTTTGCCAGTGTTGCCCAAACGTGAGTCATTTGTGTATCATCTTCATGAATTTTTCCATGTATGTGTATCATTATTATTTTAAAAATATTTTTTTTAAATTGCTCACTTTTTAGAACAAGCTTTTTATTAAAGTATGACATAAATACAGAGAGACATGAAGGAACCCGTAAGTGTTCAGCTTCTTTAATTATCACAAAGTTAGTATGCCTATGTACTCATTCCCAGCATGAGAAATGTTATATTGTCAGTAGCTCAGTGTTTGCCCTCTGCTTCTGTCCTCTCCAGAGGTCAGCAGTCTCTCTTGACTTTTAATAGTATAGACTACTTTGTCTGTATTTGAACTTTAAATCACCTTACTTACTTTTGCTGAGTGACATTAAAGACGTTTCTGTCTACTATAAATGAAAAAAAGTATCTAACACATTAAAAAGATAATTATATTTAAAAAGTATTTGTATACCACTGTGCAGTATTTCATCTGATATCAGTGGTATTTGTGCTCTGGTCAGGGAACACTTGACTAATTTTCGTATATTGAAAAGAGGAAACCTGGCATGGTGGCGCATGTCTATAACTCCAGCAACTCAGGAGTCTGAGGCAGGAAGATCACAAGTTTGAGACCAGCCTCCATAATTTAGTGAGACCCTGTCTCAAAATAAATAAAAAGGGCTGAGGATGTAGCTCAATGATAAAGCACCCCTGGGTTTATTCCCAGAACCACCAAAAAAAAAAAAAAAAAAAGGAAAATAGAATTCAAGTAAAAACTAAGTTTTTTATAACAAAGATAATAATATTTAGGGGGTTTTGTTTTTAATGCTGAGATTGAGCCCAGGGGTATCTTACTGCTGTGCTATATCCCTAGTCCTATTGGTTTTTTTTTTTTATTTAGAGAAAGGGTGTCACTAAGTTGTCAAGGCTGGTCTTGAACTTGTTATTCTTCCACCTCATCCTCCCAAATAATGTTTACATTTTGTTAGTGATCTACACATCATTCTGGTAGACACTGTGTGTCCATCCACGTTTGTATACCTAGTAGTATTTTAATGTGTATTTGATATTTTATTGCCAGCTATAACAGCTTGGTTTACTTTAGGCAGCATTGTAATTTCGTATTAGCAAAATTGAAGCACAAAGATTGATTTGTTCCCTTGTTACATTGTAACGAAACTAGGTTTAAAATTAGAGCTCCCATATCATTCTCCAACCACCAGTTATAATACCTATCTTACCTTCCCTATGGATTCAAAAATTCAGCAAAACTTTGAAATCATCTAAACTGTTAGGTTCATTACTCCAAAGGTCATACATATTTTTAAAAAATTCTTTCCAGCTGCCCTTCCTTTATGGATGCAGTTTCCTGCAATATCTAGGTGCTGAGCAGTGCACACAGCAGATAGTCAGAAAATGACCTCTAGCCGGACTCTCTTCCCCACTAGACTTGAAGCCTGCATAGGTAGAGATCCTTCTGTCTTGCACATGCTGATTTTCAGTACATATTGGTCAAATGAATGAGCAATCAAATGACATTCTTACTAGGTTTATATTAGTGTAAATACACTTTTGACAAAGTAGTCTCTAGAAAAAGCAAATGCATTTAGGACACACTTACGTCAGATTGATTTATTTTAAAATACCTTTTTATGCTTACAAGTTTAGAGTGAAAACCTTTTCACATCATCTTCAGTATAAGTATTGTCTATAGTAACTGAGTAACGGTCTTGGAATTCTCACATTATTTTTCTAATCAAATTTTAGGCAAAAGGACCCCTTGGAGAGGAATCCTATTATTTGGCCCACCTGGAACAGGAAAATCCTATTTAGCCAAAGCTGTAGCAACAGAAGCAAACAACTCAACATTTTTTTCAATATCTTCCTCTGACCTTGTTTCTAAGTGGCTAGGTGAAAGTGAAAAGTAAGTAGTAAATCAAGTTTTTTTAGTTTTTTCTTTGCCTCTTAGTTACTATATCAATCTGTAAAATTATATCATTAGTAGATATTCAGAGAAGCAACATAATGTAGTGGTCAGCTGGGCACGGTGGCACATGCCTGTAATCCCAGCCACTGGGGAGGCTGAGTCAGGAGGATTGCAAGTTCAGTGTCAGCCACAGCAAAAACGAGGCACTAAGCAACTCAGTGAGACCCCATCTCTAAATAAAATACAAAATAGGGTTGGGGATGTGGCTTAATGGTTGAATATCCCTGAGTTCGATCCCCAGTGCCCCCTCCAACAGAAAAAGAGTTAGTCTCATAATGCATCATTCCATAATTAAGAATTATCAGAAAAAGTGATTAGTAAAAATTGTAAAATGAATTATCTAGCTATTGCATTCTTGTAGCTTTGGTATATTGCTTTGCTTTAGTCTCATATTAGTTTTTTAGATTCTGAAAATTTTTGTTTTTAGACTAGTTAAGAACTTATTCCAGCTTGCCAGAGAGAACAAGCCTTCTATTATTTTCATTGATGAAATTGACTCTCTCTGCGGTTCAAGAAGTGAAAATGAAAGTGAAGCTGCACGAAGAATTAAGACTGAGTTCCTGGTTCAAATGCAAGGTAGTAATGCTGATTTTCAAAATAGCTTCTGTCTATTATATAACCATTATTAGAACAACAGTGGGCAATAAATTTAAGTAGAATTTCTTCTTTCTAACATTCTTTCATTATGCCATTTTTCATTCTGATTGTTTTCATATGCATACATAATTTTTAACCAGTTGTAATTATCTTATAGGACTCAATTAATTGAAATAGCAGATAATAATGTATACACTTATACCAGGAACAATATCAGTCAAGGAAATATTTTGGAAAGAATATAAATGCCTAAGTCTTTGTTCCATTTATGTGGTGCTGAGGATTGAACCCAGGGCCTCGCATGTGCTAGGCAAGTGCTCTACCACTGAGCCACAATCCCAGCCCTTGAGTTTTGTGCATGGTGAGAGATAGGGGTTTAATTTTATTTTGTTATATATGGATTTCCAGTTTTCCCAGCACCATTTGTTGAAGAGGCTATCTTTTCTCCAATGCATGTTTTTGGCATCTTTGTCTAATATAAGATAATTGTAATTTTGTGGGTTAGTCTCTCTATCTTCTATTCAGTACCATTGGTCTACCAGTCTGTTTTGGTGCCAATATCATGCTGTTTTTGTTACTATTACTCTATAGTATAGTATAAGATCTGGCAGAGACCCTGTATCTAATAGAAGAAAAAGTAGGCCCTAATCTCCATCATGTGGGATTAGGCCCAACTTCCTAATAAGACTCCTTTGGCATAAGAATTAAAATCAAGAATCAGTAAATGAGATGGACTCAAACTAAAAAGTTTCTTCTCAGCAGAAGAAACAATCTGGGGCTGGGGATGTGGCTCAAGTGGTAGTGTGCTCGCCTGGCATGCGTGCAGCCCGGGTTCGATTCTCAGCACCACATAGAAACAAAGATGTTGTGTCTGCCAAAAACTAAAAATAAATATTTTTAAAAAATTCTCATCCTCCCCCTCCCTCCCTCCCCCCCCTCTCTGTGTGTGTGTCTCTCTCTTTAAAAAAAAAAAAAGAAGAATCTGTGAGGTGAATAGAGAGCCTGTATCTTGGGAGCAAATCTTTACCCCTCACACATCAGATAGAGAACTAATCTCTAGGGTATATAAAGAACTCAAAAAGTTAAACACCAAAAAATGAATAACCCAACAATAAATGGGCCAAAGACCTGAACAGACACTTCTCAGAAGATGATATACAATCAGTCAACAAATATATGAAAAAATGTTCATCATCACTAGCGTTTAGAGAAATGCAAATCAAAACCACTCTAAGATTTCATGTCACTCCAGTTAGAATGGCAGCTATTATGAATATAGACAACAATAAGTATTGGCAAGGATATGGGGGAAAAGGTACACTCACACACTGCTGGAGGGACTGCAAATTGGTGCAACCAATATGGAAAGCAGTATGGAGATTTCTTGGAAAATTGGGAATGGAACCACCATTTGACCCAGATATCCCTCTCCTCAGTCTATACCCAAAGCACATAAAAACAGCAAACTACAGGGACACAGCCACATCAATGTTTATAGCAGCACAGTTCACAATAGCTAAACTGTGGAACCAACCTAGAGGCCCTTCAATAGAGGAATGGATAAAAAAAAATGTGGCATATATACACAATGGAATATTACTCAGCAATAAAAGAGAATAAAATCATGGCATTTGCAGGTAGGTGGATGGAGTTAGAGAAGATAATGCTAAGTGAAGTTAGCCAATCCCAAAAAACCAAAGGCCGAATGTTTTCCTTGATATAAGGAGGCTGATTCATAGTGGGATAGGGAGAGGGATCATGGGAGGAATAGATGAACTCTAGATAGGGCAGAGGGGTTGGAGGGGAAGGGAGGGGGCACGGGATTATAAATGATGATGGAATGTGATGATCATTATTATTCAAATTACATGATTGAAGACACGATTTGGTTTGAATATATTTTGTATACAACCAGAGATATGAAAAATTGTGCTGTATATGTGTAATAAGAATTTTAATGTGGGCTGGGGATGTGGCTCAAGCGGTAGCGCGCTCGCCTGGTATGTGTGCGGCCCGGGTTCGATCCTCAGCACCACATACCAACAAAGATGTTGTGTCCGCCGAGAACTAAACAATAAATATTTAAAAAAAAAAAAAAGAATTTTAATGCATTCGCTGTCATACATAAATTTTTAAAAAGTGGGAGAAATTAACAAAACAAAAAAGGAAAAGTATTCATCTGTAATCTAGGAGGTTTGATTTTTGGGAATATTTGCATTATATTATACTAATATGACATTTGATTGAGCATAGATGGTTTTTCAGAGAGACTCAAGATGTGGCACTTCAATGCTGAATCACTACATTTCTTAACAGAACATACAGACAGTTTTTTAAAAACACCATAATGACCCAATTAGTTAAAATATTACCTATTTTAATACAGGGGTTGGTGTGGACAATGATGGAATTTTGGTTCTGGGAGCTACAAATATACCCTGGGTTCTGGATTCTGCCATTCGACGAAGGTATGACATTCAGTGAAAATCCTTCATATAAAATCTTTATATAATGATTATTATACAAGTACAAATAACATAAGTAGATTTTTTAGTAAAAGAAAAATTAAGTCAGTAATTGTTAAGTTGAATATGAAAATTCAGTTATAGGGAAGGTAGGAAGACTTCACTTTTCACTGCTTCATAACTCCCTTGAATTTAATTGTGCATGGTAAAAAAAAAAAAGAGCACTTCAGTCCTTGCCACATTTATCCCATTCATGGTTTGATTTGCCAATATGCTAGATTACCAGTCAGTACCAAGAAAGGAAATATGTTAGGTACTTTTGAAAAATAGCCTGATTCCAAACCCATCTCTAAAAGTAACTTTTAAAAGTAACTTTTAAAATCTCATAGCCATGGAGAGTTACCTAAAGGAGAAAAGTCTACAAAGACCAATTAAGTTGTCCTTCATCACTTTCTCCCTATCTCCAAATACTGAAATTCTAAGTATGCAAAATGACTATTAATAAAAGCATAGTATTTGTTATTTATGATATAAGATTTTTGAATATACTCATTATAATAAAGCAGACATGTTATATAATGTTTATTCTGTAAGAGTTTGACTAATTTTACTATTTTAAATTTAGAAAATTGTTATCTCTGTTTTATTATGCATTAATTCTTTGATCAAGAGATCAAATAACAATTTTTTTAGAAATATTATTCTGTAGGATATATCTTTTTAGGTCATGAATTCCAGGCATATAATAAGCCTGGTGCAGTGGCACACACCTGTAATCCCAGCAGTTCCAGAGGCTGAGTCAGGAGGATTGCAAGTTAAACGCCAGCCTCAGAAACTTAGCCTGTCCCAAAAATAAAAAGTACTGGCAATATACTTCAGTGGTAAAGAGCCCCTGTGTTCAATCCCCAGTATACAAAATCAGTGAATTCCAGGCATGTAAACATTATGGCCAAAATTACCCAAAAATTGTATGAGAAAGATTCCAAACTGGTTTCCTAGCTATTTTACTTTTACTTTGTTTTTTTAAATGTGTCCTTTATTTAACCTAAATGCATGTTTAAGTCTGGCACATTGTTCCAGTTAGTATAACTGAGAATGTTAAATATCTGTTTCTTCTTGAAAAAACCCTAATTTTCAGTTAAAATTAGTATATGTTTTAATATCCTTGATATTATTTTTTTTAAGATTTGAGAAACGAATTTATATTCCTTTGCCGGAAGCCCATGCCCGAGCAGCAATGTTTAAACTACACTTGGGCACCACTCAAAATAGCCTTTCGGAAGCTGACTTCCGAGATCTTGGGAAGAAAACCGAAGGCTACTCAGGAGCAGATATAAGCGTCATTGTACGTGATGCACTTATGCAACCTGTTAGAAAAGTGCAGTCAGCTACGCATTTCAAAAAGGTAAATAACTTTTCATGTATTTTATAAGTGAAGTTTCAAGACCATCATTAGTTTGTCTTCAGAGGAGTTAGAGTTCAGTGTTGTATAATAATATAATAATTGGGTTTATAGAATAGACTTTTTTTGTTGTGTTGAAAATAAGTTCTCCAATAAAGTTTATTAATAACCATGGATAGGGCTGGGGATGTGGCTCAAGCGGTAGCGCGCTCGCCTGGCATGCATGTGGCCCAGGTTCGATCCTCAGCACCACATACAAACAAAGATGTTGTGTCCGCCGATAACTAAAAAATAAATATTAAAATTTAAAAAAAAATAACCATGGATAGTCCTAAAGTGACTTAAGATTTTCTAAGTAATAACTTGAAATTTCTCCATATAATTTAGACATAGGTGTACAAATTTATATAGTTGTAAGGCTGCTGCTGATGTAGCTAGAAAAACCTTGAGCAGAATTGGTACATTTATACCTGAAGAACAATAATACAAGCTCATGTCTATTAGATATTCCCATTGTCTGGCACTGCACTCTATTCTTATTATTTCATTTGGTCCTCACAAAAACAAAGAGGTGCACATAGCCATTCATCTGTTACTTGGATCTAACACAGTTTGTCTAATGTATTACAACCAAAATGGGGCAGAGGTGTGATCTGTTTCTAAGTATAAAGTGTACTGAAATCACAACCATTTTGCTGTCCTGCCATGCACTTTTCTACCTGCTTGAGGAAGTTGGAGCATAGATGGCTAAGAAAACAGTGTTGTAAAAAGACCTGGTCTTGAGATCCTGACTTAAGTAACAGTGGACTAGGTAACTCAGTCCAGCCATCTTGAGGCTTGAGGGTAGTAATATCTAGTGTTACTCATAGTAGTATATGTGACAGTTTATATATGTATGTGTGTGTGTGTGTGTGTGTGTATAAATAAACTATTAGAAAAGTAATCACACAGTATATAAGATCAATATACCATACTAAAGTTTTTCTTTTTAAAGTTAGAGCTTGAATTAAAATTTTAACTTAAAGCCAGGAATCATGGTTTACCTATTTAAGTCTCATTTATCTAAAATGGAGATAAACATTGAAGTGCTGTTGTGAGAATAAAATGAAATAATATTCATAAAACACTGTTTGTGCTACCTATTTATCTTCTTCAGCCATTTCTTTACCAAGAAATATAGTAAGCTCAGGATTAAGTTGATGCCACAGCCATTATATTTCTTTTAAATTCTCTTTGACATTTGGAAACAATAAATTTTTATCCAGAATTTATCACTCCATTTTATGTCTTAACTACCAGGGTCAGGACATATAACCATGAAGAAAGGTCCTTGTTGGTAGCATAAAAGTGAAGCACCCAGATTGGTTTTAACACTGGGGCTTTGGATCACCAACTACAGTAGATATCTCTGTGGCTCCATATTTTCCACTGGGTTCCCCCCACTTGGTTCTTTTTTTAACATTCGGATTCATTTTAACATTATTATAAAGGCATGGAATATAAATTGCTCTAATTCAGTCCCCAGTACTCCCCCTTTCCCTTGCCTCCCCCACCCTCCACTGCCTAGTTCTCTTTCCTTTGCTCTACTGATCTTTGTGCTATGTACTTAAAGGGTTGTTGGGGTTTTTTTTTTTTTATTGTTTGTGTATTTTTAGTTAGTGTCTTATGGACATACATGATGGTGAGATTCACTGTGGTATATTTATATATGTACATAAGAAAGTTAATTTAGATTCATTCCACTTACTTGGTCCCTGCCCGCCTGCAATCTAGTCCACTGATTTTTTTTTTAACTCCCCCAAACCTCTCCCCACCCCCCACCGCTACCTTATTTTAAACTAGTTTCTACGTGGCAGAGAAAACATTCAACCTTTGACTTTTTGGGTCTGGCTTATTTTACTTAGCATGACAGTCTCCAGTTCTATTTATTTACCAACAAATTCCATAATTTCATTATTCTTTATAGCTGAGTAATATTCCAATATGTATATGTACCACATTTTCTTTATCTAATCATCTGTTGAAGGGCATCTAGGTTAGTTCCATAGCTTGGCTATTATAAATTTTGCTGCTATAAACATTAATGTGGCTGTATCCCTGAAGTATGCTGACTTTAGATCTTTTGGATATATATATCAAGGAGTAGGACAGCTGGGTCATATGGTGGTTCCAGTCCTACTTTTTTGAGGAATCTTCCACAAGCTTTCCAGAGTGGTTGCACTAATTTGCAGTCCCACCAACAATATATGAGTATACTTTTTCCCCCACATCCTCACTAACACTTGTTATTATTTGTATTCTTGATAATTGCTAGTCAGACTGAAGTGAGATCAGTGTAGTTTTGATTTGCATTTACCTAACTGCTACTGATGCTAAAGATTTTTTCATATATTTCTTGGCCATCATTTTCTCTGTTTTTAAGGCTAACTATTTCAATTAGCAAGAATTGGTTTGCCCTTTTATTAATTTACTTAATCATATGTCTAAAGTGTAAATCTGGGCTCAGAGTTAGAAGAAGGTACAGCAGCTGAAAAGGAAAAATACTTCTGACTTCATGCAGCTGAAATTTGGAAAAGGAAAGATAGACAGTCGAATATACATAAGTAAACTGAGAATGCGTATTTCTCCGCACCTGCACCAATCCTAAAATAATACTTAAAAGTTGATCATGATAAGACATACATGAAAGCAACCCCAATTTGATGCAAATCTATTGCTATCTGAATAGTTTCATGTGACTCTATGTCACAATGGTTCATTTTCTGGATATTGTTAAAATTTTATTTTAACAAGTTATGTATCAGAAATTGTTAGCATTTGATTTTGTACTTATATTTGGAAAAGGTTTTGTTAAAAGAGACAAAAGATTCAGTAATTTCAGACTGAAGAAGTCAAGAAAAAAATTTAAATCAGCCAAAATCTGTCCTAAAGTAAAAATTTTAATGCAACATAAAAAAATATTAATACACTTTTAGTTTTCCTGTTAGTGACCTAAGTCTTGATTTTTATTTAATTTGTTCAAGTAAATGTTTCAATTGGTGGTTTCTTACAGGTTCGTGGACCTTCCCAAGCTGATCCTAACAGCATTGTAGATGATCTGCTGACACCGTGCTCTCCAGGCGATCCCGGTGCCATTGAAATGACATGGATGGATGTCCCTGGAGATAAACTTCTGGAACCAGTTGTTTCCATGGTTTGAAATTTTATTTGTTCTTAAGAAATATTTTAAAACATTATATTGTATAAAATTTGCTAGAAATGTTAGTATGTTTAAGCTCGTTTACTTAATACTATTATAAAAATTATAAAGATAATTTACGTTTTTTGGTTTTGTTTTTTTGGTACTGGATATTGAACTCAGAGGCACTTAACCACTGAGCCACATCCCCAGCCCTTTTTTAAAAAATATTTTATTTTGAGATAGGGTCTGACTGAGTTGCTCAGGCCTTGCTAAGTTGCCGAGGCTGGCTTTGAACTCAAATCCTCCTGCCTCAGCCTCCCGAGCTGCTCGGATTACAGGCCTGTGCCACCACGATCGGCAATAATCGACCTTAATCAAACTTAAAATATAAAAATGATTATCTTTAAAATATTTTCTTGGGACATGAACTTTAAGTGAAAAAGCTGCTTTTTTTTTTTGTTTTTTTTTTTTTTTTGAAAAAGCTGCTTTTTGTTTGTTTTGTTTTGGTACTGAGGATTGAATTCAGGAATGCTTTACCACTGAGCTAAATGCCCCCAGCTCTTTTGGTTTTTTAATTTGAAAGGGAGTCTCGCTGAGATGCCCATGCAGGCCTCTAACTTGAGATTCTCTTGCCTCAGCCTGCTTAGTCTCTAGGATCATAGTCACTTGGGTTATGCTGTGGGCAAAAAGCCTACTTTTAAAACTACAGTTCTCTGATTTTATAGGTCTTAAAGCTGGATCATCCCCCAAAAAGCTCATATATAGTATATAAATTATTTTTAAGACTCACATTTTTCAAAATAACCAGAAATGTTAATTATAGTATTTATAATGGGTATTTTTCTGTTTTACTTCTCAAGGCTCCATGAGAAGTATAAATAATAGAGATTTTAAAAATTTTAACTGGGGGCTGGGGATGTGGCTCAAGCGGTAGCGCGCTCGCCTGGCATGCGTGCCACCCGGGTTCGATCCTCAGCACCACATACAAACAAAGATGTTGTGTCTGCCGAAAACTAAAAAATAAATATTAAAATTCTTTCTCCTCTCTCTCTCTCTCTCTCTCACACACAAATAAATAAATAAATATTCTAAAAAAAAAAATTTTAACTGAACATTTTTAACTCTTTTTCTTTAAAAAAATTTAATTGCCTAAACAGTTTTAACCACAAAAAGTATATTTCTTTAGTTTTTGGTGCAGGAATTAAAATGATTTTTATAAGGTATATTTTTAGAGAACTTAGGGTTATTGAAAAGTTATGTTCATTATTGTTTGTTTTCTTATTGATGAATTTTTCAAAATTTTCTGCTTCAGCTAAAGGAGCATTATGATAGGTTTAACAGTAACTTAGAAGAAACTTTCATGATATATAGACAGACATAACAGACAATGTAGACATATGCACATACATGTTTGTGTACATATATGTATGTGTTAATTATGCTTATCTGCAAAGTTGTTCAGAAATCCTTTTTTGTTTGAATCTTTGATGTGTTGCTATTAAAAGTTTTTATAGTCTGTTCAACAGCTTTGAAGAATTTACAATAACTTAACAATGGTCTTTTTCATCACTTTTCCTTACACAGTTTTATAAGAGACAATTTTTTTTGTTTGCTTGGGGTTTTTTTTTTTTTTTTTTTAAGAGAGAGAGAATTTTTTTTAATACTTATTTTTCAGTTTTCGGAGGACACAACATCTTTATTTTTATTTTATGTGGTACTGAGGATCGAACCCAGTGCCCCGCGCATGCCAGGCGCATTACCGCTTGAGCCACATCCCCAGCCAAGACAATTTGTTTTTTAATGTATCTCTGATATTAGCATATTTTCTTATATTTCGATCTTAAGTGTAATTTTTAAAAATTCTGGCTACTTGATTTTGAAATAATATTAGTCTGCTTCACTTAAAGTACAAATGACTGCCCTACGGAAATGTATTTTTGTGGTAAAATTCAGTAAGTGCAATTTAAAAGTAGTAATAATTTTACTACAAAAAAACATTTCTATAGTTTATATTGGAAGATTTAAAATAATTTATAAGGTTATATGATGATATAAGGAATATTTAGAGAGAGTGATTGAAGAGAGATCTGTAGTAAACTACTATCTTCCTTTTGAATTTGTATATACTGAGGGAACTGATATCTTGTTAAAGAAAACCTTAAGGCCAGAAATTACATCCTGACCCAGGTGTAGAGAGTCTTAAAACCCAGGCTGATGGGGTCGTCCTTCTCATGGGTATCTGGGAGCATTGGAGGGTTAGATCAGGACCAGGGAAGCAATTGAAAGTTTCTACACCAAGGAATGACATGATCTCAGATGTTCTCCAGAAAGAATAGGGAAACTTGTCATCAGTAGCTTATGGCACTGTGTATATTCATATTTTACCTTAGGTTAAAGTTGGTAACGATAATGATGATGCTTCCATGATGTTTGGTTTATTAGATCTGTCATTAATACCATCCTCTCATTCCTCTCCCTGACAGTCGGATATGTTACGGTCGCTATCAAATACAAAACCTACAGTCAATGAACATGACTTGTTGAAGTTAAAGAAGTTTACAGAAGATTTCGGCCAAGAAGGCTAAACCAAAGACAACAAGGAAGATGTTTACCATATGTATTCTTTCTTTCATAGATACTTTTGCCTTTCTTGGGTGGCATCAGATTATTTCCAGTTAAGCTCTTGTACTACAGGGAAATATACATCTCACTTCAGATTCCTTTAAGTTTTATACTATACTTTCCTCCATTACTTATTAAATACTCCAACTAACAAAAATTGTAAAATAATGCATTTATAAGGAAATGAGTAAAATGTAAATTGGCATGAAACTAGAAATTCCCCGTTAAAAAGAATATTGAACATTGATTGACACAAATATTTAGAATTTTTTATGAGTGGTGGACTTAGCAAAGAACGTTTGACTTTTTTTTAATAAAATGAAATAGGGCTTTATATTTTGAAAATAAATTGTTGAACATTCTTATCAATGTAAAATTTACTTCATTAAAAAATTTTAAATAATAGAAACTTTACTCTCAGGGATGGGCAATAAAACAATAAAGAGTACTGTGGTTGGTTTAGAAAGATTTTGAATTGTGTTATAGCCAGTGTTCTTATTGATTTTAATAGGTTGATTTTTTTTTCTGTATAGATTAAAGTAATTTCTTTAAAGGAAGCAAGCTTTTGTATTTAACTAAATGATACCTTTCACTATGCTTTCTCAAGAGAAAGACTTTCTAAATTAGGCATTGTCTTTACCTTGAAGAATAAAATTGTCAATCCCATTATCTTTTTGTAGCAAGATTGACCAAAACAGGTGGCAAATAAGTATGAATTTTTAAAATTACTGTCATGAAATACTGTAATGGGAATCTTTACCAATAAGAAAGTGGCCTCCCTTTGGATTATGGGAAGTTTCCTGTGTGTGATGTGGGTGTGTACATATATATGTATATATATATAAATTTTTTAAAAAATATAAAGTAACAGGGGTCTTGTCTTTCATCCTTTAAGTTCAGGAAACAGTTTTTCCTGGAAAGATATATGTTATCAGTATAACACTTATGAACCTTTAGAAATGAACTGATGTTCATATAATAAAATATAAACATGATAATAATGTTTTTCCATCATCTTCAAATAAATATTCTGAAGGTATGTGTTACACATTTCAGCATCAACACTAAGTTGTGCCTTGTACATTTGCATTGATCATACATGCAAAAGATTATTAAATTAGCTAGAATGAAGTAGATTCCTTAGTTACTATAAATTCTACCTTGCAAATGCTATATAGTAACTTGCGTTTTAAAGTATTTTTGCACATTTTACATATTATGCTATGGGTTTTACATATTATGCCTTTGGGTTTTCTGTACAGATTGTTTTTGTTGATATTAAATAGAAATCATAGGCCCAAAATACGCTGTTCTTATGTGAAGTAAATTGATGTAATCTCTATTGACTATATTCTGTGTATGCATCTTTATTTGGGGAACTTCTATATAGGAGAAAACATGATCCAAAAAAGGACAGATTGACAGCTAACCATAGGAATTAATCTCCTCTGGAACCCTATAAAATGACAAAATATTTTTAAAAGACAGAAAACCAGAACCACAAAGATAGTTCTTAAACGAAAATACTTCAGAGAGGTGCTGCTCACCCAAACTGCCTCCCTGGTTTGGTGATGCGCTGGCCTCCCACGCACTGCAGGAACCTAAGTCGGAGATCCTGTTTTCTGTATCACTTGGCAGCAAGCATAGGCTCTTGACCTAGCATTGGCATATCAGAGCTATCACGCAGGTTTTTCAATTTTGCACACATAACAAAGAGGACAAGCCATTCAAACTAGGATTGTAGCCAACAGCAGCAGCTAGTGGTAATCTGGTAAATTGCAAGACAGCTAATAACACTAGTGTCAGGGAATCAAGTGTACAGTGAGGACAAAGCAAAAGCACGAGAACTTCAAGGACAGCTGGTTGGGATCAAGGTGCAGGAGTGGAACCCCAGGGATTTTATATAACTGCTAAAAAACCTTCCTTGCAGCCACCGTGCTAAAATCATCAAAAGCCAAACAGTATTTTGCCCTGAGGGTTGCCAAATTACATCAGTTGAATTCACAGATCTACCAAGTTTTTATGTGAAAGCAGGAAAAATGAGTAGGAAAAGAGCAAGACTTTAGTACTGGAATATATGTTTGTGAGATTTTGGAAGATGTGTGAGAACAGATTATGTTGGCACACAGAATCTGAGTTTCAAATTTCAGATAAATTTGAATATACCAATATAGGCTCAATCAATGAAAGAGCGGTTTTAATTGTTGGCTTGACTGGCTGAAGAAACTGAACCTGACAGTGGACACTCTACCAATATAAGTGTTCGATATATTCAGGAAATAGAAATGCTGGAGCAGATTTATCATGGGAGAGTCACCCACAAAGTGACAGTGTTCCTGGAGAAGACCACAACCCAGTCTCTTTACCAAGGCTTTTGACGGGTGAAAGGAACAGAAATAATAATGTCTGGCAAAAAACTGATGAGTATAAGAAGACATGCAGGTAACTCCAATTATTGTGGTTCATATCACTGCATTACAAGACATCCCAAAACTTTAGGTTTAAAGTAACAATTATTTTCTGTCAGTTTCTGTGGATTGGGGATTTAGGAAGGGCTGGGCTGGGCAGTTCTAGTTAGGAGTCCCTTGCCAGTTGCATTCAGACACTGGCAGGAGCTGGAATAGCAGGGGCCAAGCTTCTGGGAGCTGGTAGCCCAGCTCAAGGCCTCTTGGAGTGATTTCTCCCCATGGATGAGCTTGGGCTTCCACACAGCATGGTGACCTCAGGGCAGTCAGGCTGCTGTCTCGTGGCTGTGACAATTGTACAGGAGCAAGTGTGCCAGGCAGCAAAGCCAAGCTGTTACCACCCTCTGTGAGCTAGCCTCACAAAGTCACATAATGTCACTTCTGCTGAAGCCTGTTGGTTAAAATAATCACAGAATCCCACCCAATTTGAAGGGAAGAGGACAAGGGTCCCACTGGACCCTGGGAGGAATGTCAAGATGACATTGGAAGAGCATGTGAGTTGGAAGATAGGGATGTGCTTCCCAGTGAGATGCAACATGAAATACATTTCATGAAGTTCTCTTACCAAAAATGTGTAATCTGTGTCTAATCAAGCAGTAGTCCTAATTGTTGAGTTACAGAAAATGCTGGGGAGAGAAAAATCTATAGCACCACAAGGAAGCAATCAGACAAAAGAGAACAGGTCATTCTAGAAAATGACTGGCCTGGTTTATAGAAAACGCCAATGTCATTAGGAGAAGAAAAGCTTGAGGTACTCTTCTACTCACCTAGATTAAATGAAATTGAAGATAACAGGATATTTGAACCTTGATTAAATCCTAGTTTGGAAAAAATGGTAAAAGAATTTTGGTGCAAGTGAAAAAATATGAATATGGACTGATACAATATTATGGAATTGTTCTGAACTGTCTTGGACATGATAATAGCATTGATTGTGTTGGTTGGGCTGTGCCCTTAATTTAGGAGATCCATGCTGAAGTATGCACTTAAGGAATTAATTGCCATGCTAAGATTGTTCTCACCTTACTTAGAAATTATTCAGCAAAAAGTATGCACACACATACTCACACAAAGCAAATGTGGTTAAATAAGAATGAAGGATGGTCTGGGGTTGTGGCTTAGTGTAGTGAACTTGCTTCGTATGCCTGGGGCACTGGGTTTGATCCTCAGCACCACATAGAAAATAAATAGATAAAATAAAGATATTGTGTCCATCTACAACTAAAAAAAAAAATTTAAAAAAAGGAATGAAGAATGAACTTCAATTTTGGAAGAGGCAAAGCATGGAGCCAGTTTTGAAAACATAGAATCTCTGCATTTCCCATACACTTAACACAGATCTGTGAATAATCTGTGAACAAAGTCATGGAGCTCCCTCTGTTACAATCAGACACCATTCTTGGCTATAAGATATTCCACTGTAGATACTTTAGATTTTGGAATAGCTGTGTCTTGAAAGATTGCCAAAACTGTAAGACTTGCATATTTCAGTCCTGTTTTCCAAAGACTTATAAAATCATCAGCACATTCTTAAAGGCCTAAAATATACTTTGTGGGGCTGGGGTTGTGGCTCAGTGGTAAAGTGCTTGTCTGGCACATGAGGCCTAGAGTTTAATCCTCAGCACCACAAAAATAAATAAAGAAGACATTGTGTTCATCTACAACTAAAAAAAAAAAAAATTAAGATGTCATACTTTGTAATTCAGATCACAAAACTTTTGAAACACCATATTAAACAAAATGTGATTACATGAAAAAGTATTGACATGCAAAAAAGCTTGAGATTATTAAATGAAAATATTAAAATGGAAGAGTAGCTACATGGGAATGGGAAGGGTGATGCTACAAGTGGTTAACAGGTATAGTGTGGGTACAGCTGTCAATAGCTATTTCTTTCCAGGGCAATATTTCTAGAAGCTTATTAAAAGTACACATACAGGGCTGGGGATGTGGCTCAAGCGGTAGCGCGCTCGCCTTGCATGCGTGCGACCCGGGTTCAATCCTCAGCACCACATACCAACAAAGATGTTGTGTCCGCCGAGAACTAAAAAATAAATATTAAAAAAAAATTCTCTCTCTCTCTCTCCCTCCTCTCACTCTCTCTTTAAAAAAAAAAAAAAAGTACACATACACACACACCCCTCTTTTACACAGAACATTACTTTTCCCAGATGCCTTCTACTTTAGATTTGACTACAAAGTAGATAAAACACTTTGACAATTCTTGTTTTACTGTTAGGTGAGTCTCCAGCTTACAGTGAATGTTTAAGTCTTGGGCACTCCCCAAGTAACTTCAAAGTGATGTAGACTGCTCCCTCAAATCATCCCTTTACATTATCACTAAATCCAGGTCTGCCATGCTGTCAGGAAAGGTCTGTTAATCTTTATTTGACTTCTGCTTTCTCAAAGGATTGTACCAAAATCCAAGAGTGTTCTATGGTCCCCAGAATGGGAGATAAACTTCTGATCCCTCAAATCTGTCACCAACGTTTTTATTGTGCAAGTGCATAGGCCTCTCGCAGCATTCCCTTTTTTCACCAGGAATGAAGCATAAGAACCTCTGTCAAGGCTGCAGCTGCTTAGTGCCTGCCAAGGCCCAAGCCTGCCATCCTATCTGGGCTCAGCCACCTGCCCAGCTTGCTGCCCCCAGGGTAGGGGGACTGATAGGTTCGACCTAGACCATCATCAACACCCTGGTGAGTTGAGGCCTGTGTCCCCCTCCCTGCATTCGAATGTCCTTCTCTCTTGTTGCTCTCAAAAGCATTAATCTCTTCAGTGACTTGGGACAAGGATTTGTTGGTAGGGAGAGCTATGAGAAAGGGAAGTATTTTTTTAGGTGATTCTGCTATAAGGGAGCACAAAAATTCCTGTCTACTTTCACATACAGAGGAAAAATGATTATCTAAATAAACCCTTCCAAGAATTATGAGGTCACCTGGAGAAGTATCCTGAGGCAAGTCCAGAGCCAAATGCAAATGGCCTTCTACCCCCAACCCCTCCTCTCTGACACTGAATTAAGAGGGATTTAAGTTTTTTCTTTATTTTCTAAATGTTATGAATTAGGCATTTGGGTTTTTTTTATTATGTATACATAACATAAAATTTACCATTGTAACCGTTTTTAAGTGTACAGTTTAGTGGCATTAAGTACATTCACAGCATTGTTCAACCAACGGCACTAACCATTTCAAGAACTTTCTCATCATCCCAAACAGAAGCTCTGTACCTATTAAACAATATCCCCCCGACTCCTGCTTTCCCACTTCTCCAGCCCTTGGTAATCTCTAGTCTACTTTCTGACTCTATGAATTTTTCTATTTCTACATTGTGCTAAGTGAAGTAAGTCAGACACAGCAGGCTGAATATTCTAAGATTTCTCTTATACATTCAGCCTTTAGTGTCTGGCTTGTTTCACTGCTATCATGTCTTCATGTTTCAGTCATGTTGTAGTTTGGGGCAGAATTTTACTCCCTCTTAAGACTGAATACTATTCCATTGTGTGAACGTACCATATTATGTTTATGAATCTATCTGCAGGTGCACATTTGGGTTTTTCCACCTTTAGCTATTGTGAATACTATTGCTATTAACATTGTTATGCAAGTAGCCATTGGAGTTCCTGGTTTCCATTCTTTTAGGTACACAACTAGCAATGGAACTGCTGGGTCACATGGTCATTCTATGTTTAACTTTCTGAGGACCCATCAAACTTTTCCACAGTGGCTACGCCATTCTATATTCCTACCAACAATGCAGTTGCTACATCCTTGTCAACACTTGTCCTTGTCCACTGGAGTTTGGCTTTCTTTTATAATAGCCATTCTAATGAGTACATTTATTATTTTCTAAATCAGGAAAAACACTGTAATCAATAATTAATATGGACCATGAAGGAGATGATGGCAGTAAGAATGTAAGTAAACCCATTACAAAGTTGTTTTTCATTCAGTCATGTTTAAAAATTTTTTATTAAAAATTTTGATATTTTTCATTGTAAATTTTTTTCATTAATTTTGTTTTTATAAAGGCTATTGTCTTAAAATATTACTGATCTTGATTACTGCATGTTTGTTTGCATCTCCTTGATTTTGTGCCAGAGTGGACTGAGTGCCTCATTCACCTCACCCTGGCCTGGTCCTGTAGTTGCTGATGACCTGGAAGCACAACTGGGTAACCTGGAATAAGATCAAATTTGGTTGGCTTGCGCTTTGGGCTTTTCTTTGCTAAACCTATCAAATTAATAGTATTTTACACTACAACTGATTAGAGAAGAGCCCCGGATGGTATGCAGAACAAGACCATTTAATGTCCATAAAACAACAAAGGGCCAGCAAACACTTGGGGTTTCATGAATTATTCTAGAATAATACCAAAAGTACACTTTTTTTCTTTTTTATTGCAGTTGGATCTAGAATCCTAGACTCTAACCAGGTTCCTTTTACCTTTCATATAATTCAAATGTAAAAATTTGAAAAAAGCAATTCACATCTGGATTTCATAATACCTCAGAAGGGAGGTTGTCTGGTTAAGGTTTGTATGGTGTATGTCCACAGGTTGGTTCCCCAGAAACAGCCAGAGCTGGAGTTTAGAGGAGGATATTTATTACAGATCAGCACCTGAATGGGCAGAAGTAATCACAGATGGAGAGTTCCTATGTAGCCCAAGAACATCCTCTAAAGGAAACATATAAGGCTGATGCACTGATTCACACCAAGAAATTTTCCTTAGTATGACAACAATAGCCAAACTACAACTTGTAGTTTCAACAACTTGTCCTCGCATGTCCTTTTTCTGTTCCAGGACCTGATCTGAGATCCAGCACCTTAACATACTCAGGAATCAAATACAATATTATTCCTTAGCTCAATTATACCAGATTCCTGAAGGATGAGGAACCTATCCTGTTTGGGGAAACTTATAGAATTGCAGGGGCCAGGGAAATGTCCTCTTTCCTCTGAAGTTTCACTGGAACAAACAAACAAATATTAAATAGGAGAGAAATCAAAAACATTTTATTCATGTGCAAAAGGGAAACAGAGCATAGGGCTTATCACAGGAGGTAGTTACCCACTAGCTAAGCATCACTCAGAACCATATATACCCCTTTTTTTCTGTAGGGGAAGGGGAAATGAAGAATGCAGACAATTTTGAGGAGTTATGGATGATTATTAGGGGATAATAAAACAGTAAATAGCTTGTAAAAAATATTCTTTTTGGGATCTGAATGAGCCTGAGAGATGTCATATGAGAGTCGGTCCAGGTGTGGTTACATTTCTGTCTTCTTTCCTGAGATAGATGATGGGATTGGGGTGGGGGTGGAAGGCAGCTGTGTTTTTTTGCAGTCTGCTCTGAATACAGATAAGGGTATTCCAGGGAGTCTCTTCCTAAGCTTGTGTGGGCAGAAGCAAGATAAGCTTTTCCTTTTGGACAAACTCTTATTACTGTGCTCCAAAGTGCCATATTCTTTGAGGTATAATTCTCTGAGCCCCAAAAGGGTCAAATGGAAACTTGCCAGCCTGAGTGGCATTGTTCTGGGAGACACTTTGGTTATATGCTATGATGATGAGCTGGACCAACTATTGCTGGATGCTCAGAACTCTATTGAACCACTACTTTTTGACTCTTATATTTGAGGTTACGTTTACTACTATATGGTGATACAGTGTCACACTGGCATCCTGTGTGACATTATAATACCCTGATGGTCAAATGTATTGGGAAATTGAGTTAAAAGCCTCTGATTACAAACTGGTTCTTCTAGGTGTTAGGCATGTGTTTGTTTTGCTGTAAGAGAACTTTGGCCAGGCTTGTGTAGTTAAGAATTCAGCATTGTCTTGAGAGAGGGTCTGGTCTCTGTCCTTGGTTTCTGGGAGGCCCCAGTAAAAACTCTTCACACAAGAGGCTCAGGTGAGCTTCCCTGGTTGGCAGTACTTCAAGCATCAATACTGGGAAGGAAACAGCCTAATCCCATGGGAGATGACAACAGAAGGTCTATATTTAGAACCCTCTAGACTTTGTCCTATGTACTTCTTTCCTAGGCTGATTTTGATCTGTGCCCTTTCCCTGTAATAAACTATAATAATGAGTGTAATAGCTTTCAGAGACTTCTATGAATTCCTCCAACAAACTATCACACAGAAGGTGGTTTGGAGACCCCTCCCCAAACTTCCAACAGGTTTAGAAGTCTTGAGGACTATACCCTCGAATCTCACAGTTTAATTCTGGACAGTAAGTCAGGAAAGAAGAAAACTCAATTCCTTTTACTCTTTAGCTCTTTGGTATTTGTACTATAACAGCATTTCCTTTTTTTTAAGTAAGCAAACAAAAATATATGCCTTATGCACATCAAAACCACAGTATGACCACAGATAACCAGCATTAGTGAGAATGTAGAGAAAAGAGAACTCACATAAAGTATTGGTGGGAGTGTAAAATGGTACAGTTACTTTGGCAAAGTCTGTAATCCCTCAATTGGTTAAGCAGAGTTCCCAAGAGATCTGGTTAATTCCACTCCTAGATCTACACCCAAGAGAATTTAAAAGGTATGTCCACACAATAACGTGTACATAAATGCTCATAGTATCACAGGTGTAGTGAGCCGGGCAGGATACACTGGAGATTGATCCCAGGGTTTCAAATACGCTAGACAAAAGCAAGCACATTAACCCCAAGCTACATCCCACATTCCAAAAAGTGGAAAGCACCTCAATGACAGTGAATGAATGGAAAAATAAAACACAATATTGCCATAAAATAGAATATTATTTGGCAATGAAAAAGTAATATTTCACATTGTCTACCACGAATGAACCTTGAAAACGTGCTAAGAATCCAGACACAGGGTTACATATTATTATGTTTCCATTTATATGAAATATCCAGAATAGACAAATCTGTAGACTGATTAGTGATTGCGTAGGGCTGGGCAGGGTTTGGGAGAAAATGGGGAGTGAGTGCTAATGATTACACTCGTTTGGGGGTGTAACAAAATGGTATGAAATTGTGATGACAGTTGCACAACTGTGACTATTAAATGCCAGTTATCATGCACATTAAATTGGTGAACTGCATGTTTATGGTACGTGAATTAGATCCCCATAAAGCTGACTTGTTTAGTTTTGAACCTGCCTTGGAAAGTTGAACTCTGAGCTCAACGAAACCAAATCATCTTGGTGATTTTTCAAAACTCCTGGCGAAGGCTTTCCCGGTCCTCTGAAAAAACGAAAGTGGGCTGTGACCATTTTCTAAGTACGCCAGGAAACATGAACTGGAACCTAGGATTCAGCGTTTGATCTGTGGCCTGCACACCGAGCACGATCCGAGATCCTACAGCCACTGTTTAGAATGCTCTCGGGCACCCCCTAGGCCGGGCGGGCCGGGTCGGGAGGCGGCGGAACTCCCAGGATGGAGCGGTGGCGGCCCCCGGCCTCGCGCCGGGCGAAGGAAGGGCTGGAAACCGACTCTGCGGGGTCCTAAGACGCAACCTCAGCGCACTCCTGGAGCAAGTCACCCGGGCCCTTCCCAGCAGCGCTCCGAGGCGGCGCTGCCCGGGGTCGCTCGCTCGCCTAGCGCGGGGAGGCCCCACCTGCGAGGAGAGGTGGCAGGGTCCCCACCTGACGGGGTGGAGACCTCCAGACCCCTGGCTGCGAGTCTCACGGCCTCCCCACCCTGGGCCGCGCCTGGCTGCGCCGCGCCGCGCCGCGCCGCCCCGCCCCGGTGCGCCCCTCTCCGGCTCCTCCTCTTCCCCTCGGCCTGCGTCCCGCCCTCGTCCGCAAACCCAAACACTTCGGCTCCTGCTGCGCCGGCCGCGCGTGATCCCCGAGCCTCAGCCTCCGCCGCCGCCAGTGCTGCCGCTGCTGCCGCGCGCCTGGGCGCCCGAGCCTGTGCCGCTCCGCCCGCCGCGGCCCGCCGTTCGGCCGAGCGATGCTGCTGCTGGCCGCCGCCTTCCTCGTGGCCTTCGTGCTGCTGCTCTACATGGTGTCTCCGCTCATCAGCCCCAAGCCTCTCGCCCTGCCAGGGGCGCACGTAGTGGTGAGTGGCCTCCTGTTGCTGCGCCCAGACCTCCCGGTCCGTTCCGCCCACCCGCGACCGAGGCCGACGAGCCTTCCTCCAGGCCGTGGTCCCCGGGAATGGACGGCCAAAGGGGAGTCACCTGCCGCCGTCCACCCTGGCACTGCCCCTCCGGGCCGGGCGCCCGGCCTCGAGGACCCGCCCTCCGTGGCATCTGGCTCTCCCCGGGGCCAGATTGCGATGGACCGGATCAACTGCAGCCTACGGGGTTGTCGGGCTCCAGGGCCTCTGTAGCTGCTCCTTGGTGCCCAGAGCATCCCTGGGATGTGGATGTTTTGGTCCTCGGCTTTCCCGATGAGTCAACAGAGTGGCTGAGAAACTTTGCCAAGGACGCAGCGGTCGGCGGCGCGCTTGGTGCCGCGCCGACCCAGGGGAGAGCAGCCACGGCCTGCGGGGTCGAGAGGGTGGACCGCAGGGAAGGGGGTCACGAGCCATCAGGACCCGCCGAGGAGGCTCGGGACTGGAGGATGGCCCGTGCCAGGGACAGAAAGGACAGTTGCCAAAGGAGTGCAGGAAGTGACTCACCTGGGGGAAACTGCTCGCGGAACCCAGTGGTCTGGCGGGCTAGGGCGGCTCTGTCGGGTCTGCACTGCCTTCTGTGAGCGCAGCTCGGTGTCCGGGATTGCTGCTTCAGTGAGATTCTTTGCCACTTTCAGAGTCGAAAGAATGAGCCAAATGACGTGGCTAGGGCTTCGGGACTGAAGGAGATGTGAATAGTTTGGTTTCTCACCGGAAGCTCCCTTGTCCCTATTCTGCAAGTGTGGCGCCTTTCAAACCCAGAGGATGCCTGTCCCCTGTGCCCAGGGCTGCACTGTCAGTCAGCACTGGCTTTCTCGCTAGTTTTCTTGTTTGGACCCCACAGCCTGAGGCTCACTGAGGCCTGGGGTTATGAATAAGGAGAGCTAGTCACTAAGTTGGCAGTGTACATCATCTTAGTGCCTGAGGTGACATATACCTGTTGCTGCCATCTCACCTCTCCACTGGACTGTTACAAAGTCAAAATAGGGTGGTTATTTATTTTCGTGTGCTTTAAGTCTGAACTAGGGTTTGTGAATGATAAAATGTATTTTCTTTCTGTTTCTTTTCTTTTCTTTTTGAAAACTATGAGATTATTTTCAGCTCCTGCTGTTCCTGATGTGGAAGATGAGGAGTTGGATGTAGATTGACTAGAGAGAGGGAGTAAAATCTAATAATCACACCAGGTTCTGAATGGTTCACATCCACAAGAGAACTTGTGCCTCAAAACCTGGCTTTAAAAGTTGGATTCTTTCAGAACGTGTGCTTGCAGAGAAGAACTTAGGGGGAAAATGCAAAACCAAAATTGGAATGAAAATTTTAATTCAGTTTTTATAAGAAAGTTTATTCAACCTTGATGCTAGACCTTCTTTCCCATCAAGTTCCAGGTCACAGGTAAAATAACAAGTGTCCTGTCTGTTGGGACAGACAAGGAATTTCTTGTCCCACTTTAATACTAAAAATAACGTACATATACAACCACTAAAGAGGATGTGAGCTTGACATGAATAATTCACATGATCTCACCATCTGTCTTTTTTAATGTCCTCAAAAGAGTAAAGTGTAATTTACTTGAGATTTGTTAGGCATAGAGCAGCACAGGAGCTAATCTTCATGAAGGATTTGGAGCTATTTCCCGATTACAGGACGATTCCTCTGTGCTGGTGCTATCTGTCCGTGGATAGTGACCCCAGGCAGCACATGTCACACACTGGTGCGTGTTTCAGTCCTCCCTTTTTTTGGATGATGGGGAGCAGCTTTGGTGGCAGTAAGCCAGCTCCTGTTGCTCCCAGTAAGGATTATAAGGTGTAATTAAAGAGAGAGTAACATTGAAACAGTATTTGCAATGGGCAGTAAGAGGAGTGATTCAGAAAGGAAATTAAACTGGTGACTTTAGTGTCCCCCACTTGGGTTACTACTTGTCAGACAATATACATTTGCCTTTTTTTTTTTTTTTTTTACAGCCATTGTGAAAGTCCCCTATATGAACTTGCAACATTCAGAGTAACACAGCCCAGAGTTGGCCTTAGTGTGTTTTGGGATACCTTCTAAGAATTAGCTGGCTTGACTAGAAGGTAGTTTCCCAAGAGCCTTGACCTGGAAGTGGAAGTCCTACTCCTGTTATACAAAAATCTTAAAAATTACAGGGCTTAAGCCTTGTTTTTTGCCCTACAGCAAATTTACATAGCTAACTTCCCTACATACAGCCTAGAAAAAGGACAGCCATAACTATAGCTAATATCCACACAACATATAAATTTTCTCAATAACTCATAACTTCCTCTTGCATTAATTGACTTTATAATAATAAGTTTACAAGTTCTTTCAGCATCCTGTTTTCTCGGGAAATGGCATCACATTCCATTTTGCAAAATAATGTAGGCAAATGTTTATTTAGTGACTGCTTGTTGCAAGGCTCTGTGCTAGGAATGAGAGAGATCAAGTGCACTTGGCATTTGTCCTTAAGGAACTGAGTGGAGTCTGGAGGGAGCCAGGATGTTAGTAAAGTCACTTCACAGGCAGACATCAACAGGTAAGGGCAGGACTTTGTGACAGAGTCAGGAGAAGCTTCATGAAGGAGGGGACATTTGAACTGAGCTCTGCAGGATCAGAAGGGTTTGGAGGTAGAGGTATGTGGTGACATAGGGTGGAGGGACAGTTTAGCAGCAAGGACAGAATCTTAAAACAGGGACATTTTTAGGGCCCCTTCTAGTTGCTATCTGGTGAAATCTAATAAACCAAAACAACCGTGAAACATCCAGATAGTAAAGACTTCCCCAGAGCCTGCTTTCAGCCCAGGCCAGGGGCTCATTTTTATAATGACCTTCTATAGATACTTGGTTAATTATCCACCAGAGAAATCTCTCCACTGGCGGCCAGTTGAGGTTAGGAGAAATGAAGGGTGCCTGCAAGTCCCAAGGAGATAAGCCTTGGTGTGGGAGGGGTTTCACGGTGTTGAAGTCACGGGATGGGAGACGTTCCCTAAAGCATGATTTATATCTAACAGTAAAATATTCAAAATAACCTGAAGGGCTGACTGTAGGGAAATAGCTATATTTTGAAACTGCTCTTTAACGTAATATTATAAAGTCTTTAATTTTGTCATAGACTTTATGAATTTTTTTTTTTTTTTGCCAGACCTGGGGATGGAATCTAGCATCTCACACATGTACCTCTAAGCCCAGCCCTGTACATAATCTTTTAAAAAGCAGGATGTAGTATCTTGAGATATATAATTGACATAGGAACT
Organism: Urocitellus parryii; assembly: GCF_045843805.1. Taxonomy (NCBI): domain Eukaryota; kingdom Metazoa; phylum Chordata; class Mammalia; order Rodentia; family Sciuridae; genus Urocitellus; species Urocitellus parryii. The sequence continues at coordinate 12,904,049 of NC_135543.1, forward strand.
GTTATGGGGCAGGCTATATGGGCAATGACCAAACAGACTCCATTTTACCCCGAGACACCATATCATGTAAGAAATGCTTCTCCCAGGGAAAGCCCCACCTCTGTACGCATTAATAGTTACCTGGCATAACAGGACAATGACCAGAAAGACAGCTCTGCATTTGTCTGATTAAGTGAAATATGTATAGAGTCTCCCCTGTGCCAAGTGCTAGGAATATAGTGGAGAATGGAATAGCATTGGGATTTCTGTGGAGTTTGTGGGATGGTGATGGGAGAAATGATTGTGAATCAAACAGTCACACAGATGTATGACTGTTGGGTTGTGTGAGTCCCATAAAGTAAAGAAAAAAGAATGCACTTCTAAAAAGTGGGCTGGGGGGTATATCAGGATACAGTGAATGCTTACCTGAGGAAGTAGTGTTTGAGCTGAGATTTGCAGCCACATAAAAAGAGCAGGAGGAAAGCATTGGTAGCAAGAAAAATAGAACGTGCAAAGGCCCTGTGATGGAAGGGTAAATGGAACTGAGGAATAGAACACTGTAGGAAGAAAAGTATGGTATTTCAGGATATTCTGATCATATATTATATAATAAGGACTCATTTAAAATACAAGATATACACAGGTGACCGCTCTTTCAATCTGTTGTAGATGTAGTATTATATAGATGTGCAGTGAGGCAGGAAAATTCATGTGGATTTTGAATTCAAGGCAGACTAATACATTATTTATTAGCTTTCCCTCTAGTGAACTCAGAAAATTATAGGTGTGTGCTTTACAGTTCAGCACTGAAAACGAAGCAGTTGGCTCTGCTGACAGTATAGTTCTTCATGCTTGCACTAACTCCACACACTCAGCCTGGTGGGAAGAAGCCGCAAGAGCTGGGCAGTTCTTGTAGAACCCCTAATAATTACTCTGTTCTATTCTATTCTGCTCTGTTCTGCTGCGGGTAGAGCCCTGGGCTTCATGTGTGTAGGCAAGTGTTCTACCACTGAGTTACACCCCCCCCCCATCCCATCCTAATGATTTTAATGAACTTCCTATGGAGGAAAGTTTGGAAGTGCTAAGATGTCATTATTTTGTTCATAGGTTACAGGAGGTTCCAGTGGCATTGGAAAGTGCATTGCAATTGAGTGCTATAAACAAGGAGCATTTATAACTCTGGTTGCACGAAATGAGGTAGGTGTTCTTGGTTCATTATTGCTGACTTACTTATTGTGCTTTAAATTAAGCAGCGAGGCTGTGCCAAGAGTTCTAGTACTCACAGCTGTGCTGGGAAGTGCTCCCCTCCCTGATGTGACTGTGATACTTAAACTACTGGTTCTTTTCTGTGTTTAGGCCTAGGACTTCTCTGTTGAAGTCAGATCAGCTCACCAAGTATTTAGTTAGTGGCAGTAGCATATCAGACATCATTATTGTAGACATTGTGGATCTGGAGATAGGCTGAGGTGTGGTTAAGCAGCGCACTGGGCATAGGAGGCCGAAAGTACTGGCAGCAGTGATTCTGAAGCTGATACCCAAAGGTGTGAAGGTGTTTCACATTCTGAAGCTGAAGCCCAAAGGTGTGGAGTGTTTGTCTATGACTGCTGACGATGTGATGTATATACATCTCTAGTGAAATCCACGCACCACGGGACTCTCCTCCCTCCTGACACTTAGGGCCAAACGTATTTTCTACTTTAGGTTGATGCAGGGTCTGTTTTCTCTTTTTCTCAGGGTCTGTTAGTCTCACCAGAGTTGTTTTAGAGGACAGAGCAGTCACACTGTCCTCTTGACCTCACGTGGGGCCGAGGAAGTGGCTGTGACTGTGTCCACTGCCCTTGGGCACAGAGCATAGGGCGTAATGCTTGGTGCTCAGCAGGCACTCAAGACAAATTTGTTGAATGAAGAAATGAGGGAAGGACAGAGAGGATGGTAGTGCAAGCGTGGCCTCCTGGCTTTGGGATGAACCGCTTCAGTAGGGGTGGTCGGCTGAACAGGGCCCCTGGGAAAGGCAGGCCAGGGTGGACCTCGGGGGACAGTGTTCAAATTATGACCCAGAATCAGGCTTGTCATCCATAACTTTTTGTTTTTCAAAAACTGGGAAAGGCAGAATTAGCTACCTTTTATTTATACTTTGACTCTCTGATAATCAATAATTAATTTGCTTTGGCCGGGAAGTCACCTTACATGAATGGAAGCACAGATTCAATAAGATGCATTTTGCGAGCTTTTTCACAAGGCTGGTCCTCGTGGCAAGATGAATGAAAGAGTAGTAGGGGAGGCCCGTGCTGCAGGGGTCCTCTCCTTGCTGGAACTGAATGCCCGTGGGAGCCTTCTGGGCTTTGAGAAATTCTTTATCTTCTAATGTAATTTTTCATACTGATCTTGGCTGTCCTGTGTGTATCTTTATGAAAAGAACAGTGTCGTTTTATTATAGACACACGCATGATTGGAAACCTTGCGTGTCCTGGGGAATCACCCCACTCCCTTTTTGTTCTTTTCTATTTTCTCAGGATATATTTAAGTTACTTCTGTGGCAGATTAAGATTCTGTAAACTATATCTTTTTTTTTCTCAAAAATAAGCAAAACAAACAAAATTGAAACCTTGGGAAAATTACTCATTGGCTTATCGAGGAGTGGTTTTTTGAAATGGGCTGGGCATAGCTTTCCCTTCTCTCGTTGGGGCCTTTGGATGATGGCTTACCAGCACCCGCACACCTGCAGCTGTGTGAAGCCGCTCGCGTTTTCCAGCACTACTAAATGTTTCCAGATCAAAACATTTGTTAGAGCCACCATCAGCAATCCATGCCGCATATTCACGATTTGAATTTATTTATTTTTCTATTTCTCTGCAATAAATTTGAAAATGTATTCATAGCTTGAAATATTTTAATTCTTTCTCTCATGGACTGGGGCCTGTAGCTAGCTACTTAATGAAGGTGCTGTCCTGTGTAGTTTATAGAATTTAAGAAATATTTATACAAACAATTGCTTTTCCTATCCTTTTCAGCAAACCAGCAGTCAGGCATGTAGTCACCAGCTCTAATTGTTCTGTGTTGCTTTCAGGACAGGCTGCTGCAGGCCAAGAAGGAAATCGAAAAGCACTCTATTAATGACAAACAGGTAAAGCACCGTCTTCAGGAGACATTTTCTATAGCATCAACACAGTTGGAGAAAGGAAAACCAGGCTTACTTCAGCTGGATCACTGAAAGCAACTATGATTTTCCTGGCTCAGCTACACTAAATCAGACTGTTTTTGAAAAGGTGAAATTGTTTCAATTGGCTAGGAACTCAGGTTATTACCAAAAAAAAAAAAAATTATAGACTCTCTCTTGCACACCTGACAGATGGTCATTTTAATTATTTTATATATATATATAAATATATATATTTTTCAGTTATTTTATATATATATATATATATATATATATATATATATATATATATATATAATTTTTTTTGGTGCTAAAGATTGAATCCATCTGTGCTTTATCACTGACCTACACCCCCAGCCTCATATTTTTTTTTAATTTTGAGGCACGGTCTAGCCAAGTTCTCCAGGCTGGCCCTGAACTTGAGATTCCCCTGCTTCAGCCCGAGTCACTGGAATTATAGGCCTTTATTTAAATGAATGAGTCATTGCCGACTCATTCATTTAAATAAAATTCATACAAATGCTTAAGAGGATAGAGTATTTGAAACACTTTTGGTTGTGGACTTTTTTGGAGAATAAAATGGGGCAACTGATATATATTTGAGGATGAAGCATAATGACAAATTAGTTACTAGACACCTGTCACTCAAGTTAAAGAAATGGAGTTTAACAGAGTATCCCCCACACCAGCCTCTCATCCCTGGAGGACACCCCCACCTGAGTTTTGTGTTGATTCTTCTTTGCTTTTTTTTAGTAAAATATGTATGATCTGATAACGTTTTTTTTTTGTTTGTTTTGTTTTGTTTTGGTTTTGGTTTTTTTAAAGTTCTGTTTCTTTTTTTTTAACTCTCTGGCATCTTCTTTTTTTTTTTTAAACTGCTTTCTTGAGATATATTCGCACACCACACAAAATCGCCCCATTTGAAGTGTGCAATCTTTGCTTTTGAATATAAATCACAGTTGAGCAACCACCACCACAGTCAATTCTAGAACACTCCCTTTACCCCATAAAGAATCTCCATACCCGCTGGCAATCTCAACTCTCCCGCTCCACCCACTCTCCGTCCTGGGCAATCACTAATGTACTTTCGGTCTCCATAGATTGACATGTCATCATTCTTTATGCATTTTTGCACAACTTTCTTTCTTCATTCAATATTATTTTTTTTAGTTTTTTAAAATATATTTATTTTAGTTGTTGCTGGACCTTTATTTTATTTATTTGTTTATATGCGATGCTGAGAATCAAACCCCGTGCATCACACATGCTAGGCAAGCGCTCCACCACTAAGCCACAATCCCCAGATCTCAATTTTATTTTTAAAAAGCTTTTTATATTGTTGCATTACATAGGAGTTCACTTAATTTTTCTACTCCTATATGGTGTTCAATTATAAACTACCTTTTGTTCACTGGTTCTATTGTTGGGTAGATTTTTAGGTTGTTCCTAGTTTTTTTGTGGTAGTTTGTTTTGGTTTTTGCTATTGTAAGAGCACTGTCTCGTTGTACACGTGGGCAGCAATGGTACATACTTAGAAATGGAATTGCTGAGCCATGTACGCGGAGCCATGTGTCTTCACCCTCTCCAAATTGGTTTTACTCCCAGCAGTCAGTGTGGTTTAGGATGTTCCGAATCCTTGTCGACACTTGGTATTAGCAGACTTTTAAGCTTTGCCTTTCAGATGGGTTTTAAGTAGTATTTCACTGTGGTTTTAATTGCTTTTCCCCCATTCATGAATTTAATACAGATCTTTCCATCTCAGTAAAAATAAATCTCCCTCATGTTTTCAGACTGCTATGGCACACAATATGGGGGACCCCAGAGTTTGTTTAATCAGTTCCCTATTGTTGAGCTGTTTCCACTTTCTTTCTTTTTTTTTTTTTTTTTTGGTGTGTGTTTGGGGGGTCAGTGCTGCAGCCTAAGCTACAGATAAAATTCCTTGTCCACAGAGTTTTTCTCGAGGCCTGTGGCCCCTGACTGTACCCCATTCTCTGAGACATCAGAAGGTGGATGTAGCCCCCTCCGCTTCCCCTGTGTTCACGGGACTCGTGATGGACAGGAGTGTGGTGTAAGCTGGAAGGTGGTAGCTGAAGGCCGTGCTGCCTGCTGCCAGCACCATCTCCGCTCTGGGCTTTAGGTCAGGTGGAAGATAACTTGTCTCCATCCTGTGGAGGGGGAGTCATCAGGGCTGGGCGGGTGAGAGCTTGATCCTTCTGCCTGGACTGGCTTGTTTTTCCCAGTGAGGAGGCCCTGCAGGGGGGTGTTTTTGTCCTGGTAATTCGTTAATATTTTTCTTTGAAATTTCACTTGTCTGTAGCATAGGTTTTATGCCACAGATGGTCTGATACTTTGTGAAATGTATTAAAAGACACATTTTAAAATTAATCCTATGATGCCTATCCTCTTTTTAAAAAATGTTTTCTATATGATGACTTGGAAATAAAATCTACTTGGGGTGTATTACAACCAAGGGCAAAGCCCTCTTGTCTAGAATATTCCAGGTTGTGTTTATGATCGGGACTGTTTCCTTTTCTTAGGAATTTAAATCTTTTGGCTCCAGTTCCTTCTTCCATTAAATAAAAATTTCCACCCTGCTGTGTCAAATCCTAAAGAAAATGGGTCTCTTTTTTTTGTTGTTGTTTATTTGACAGGGAGTCTTGTTATATTGCCCAGGCTGGCCCTGAAATTCTGGGCTCAAGAGATCCTTCTGCCTTAGCCTCCCAAGTAGCTGAGACTGCAGACACACACCAGCACACAGCCCTCACCTCCTGGCACTCAGGAAGTGAAGACAGGGGAAGAGGCTGGGTCCCAGTGTCCTCTTCAAGGGCCTGCTCCTGGTGGCCTGTCTTCCTCCCACCAGGCTCCCTCTTCTAAAGGTTTTCTACTTTCTAGTGGCACCACAGGCTGGGGATCAAGCCTTCAACACATCAGCCTTTGTGGGGACACTCAGCCAAAGTGGAGCACCAGGCATTCCAGATGGGTGCCAATGTTCTTCCCCATTCCATAATTCCTAGGTACAACTGTCTTAACTGCATCACTAACCGGTTTCAGTCACTGATCTGTACATTCAGAATCATCCACCTTTATCATAAAGGATTACTTTTAATTAAAAATAACTTTAAAATTGGTTTCAGCACTTGCATATCTCTGACATTTATTTATTTTCCTTAACAGGTGGTGCTCTGTATCTCAGTTGATGTATCTCAAGACTACAACCAAGTAGAGAATGTCATAAAACAAGTAAGAGGTGGGGTTGACTGGAATTAGAACGCTTGACTTTTGATTGGTTCTTACCATTTTGCTCTGTGACTTGGAATTGGTAAATCTTCCCTGTATGTTTAACAGTTTTGTAGGTTTCATTTACTGGCCTTGATTTGCTGCTAAGTGATTCTTTTCTTCTCTCTCTTACTTTCGCTTTGTTACATTTTTTTTTTTTTTTTTTTTAGGCTCAGGAGAAACTGGGCCCAGTGGACATGCTTGTGAACTGCGCAGGACTATCACTGTCAGGAAAATTCGAAGATCTCGAAGTTAGCACTTTTGAAGTAAGTACAAATGTTTGCTTCCTTGGGCAGCCCAGCTACAAAAAAGCAGAACAAGGCTTGGGTAAGGGCTTTAAGAATAAAGTAGATGAGTGTATTCAGGCGTTCATAGATGCTTGAGAAGACTGAAGAGGGCTGACAAGGTCTTGGTCCCAGGGCTGTGACCGCTGATTCTTAAGAACATGGACTGGTCTCTGAACCTCAGTTTTTCTCAGCTCTAAAATGAAAAATGCAACATTTCCTGTGATAGATTACTGCAGCGTTTGCTGCGATCACATAAGATGTTGGGTCTTCATGTCAAGTACCTGTATTATGAACAATCAGAGACCAAAAAAGTTGAACAACAGTCTCACTGGAGTTCTCAACTCAAGATCAGAAAGTGATGCATCCTATTTATATTGTATTAAGCAGGTTTTCCAAGGAACCCTTTTAATAATTTCTTTCAGTATCAAAGAAATGGGCATTAGATTTGAAATCTTTTTTAAGGGCACAGAATTTTGCAGTTAGCGTATATCTGCCACGTTTTTCTGCTCAGCCTTCAATGTGCTGATGGTTTTGAATTTTGCTTGACTCTGAAGTTAAACTTTTATAGAGAAGGAGACTGCTGAGGCAATTTTGTAACTGTCTTGCTTCTGGCGGCCGTGGGAAAGCACCACCAACTCTGGATTTACTTACAGCAAGCAGGAGAGTCAGGGTGTAGATAGAAGCACAGTGGTGGGATGTGTCTTCGGGCTCCTTTATCAGTTTGGCGTTAAAAGAGTTGTCTAGACTTGTATACCTTCATGTGGAAGGAATGGAAGGGAGATTTGAAGATTATATCAGCAGCTGTGTAAAGAATTAATTTGGGAAAAACAGTTCTTAATAGTCTAGGCATGAAGTGATGAGACAAAGGATTTGGGGGGTAGCCAGAAAAGGAGTCGGCGTGTGAGTGAGTGAGTGAGTGTGTGTGTGTGTGTGTGTGAGATGGGGTGAGAACCCACAGACTCAGTTTGACTAAACATGGGGACAAAGGGTGGATGGAGGCATATGTAGTTGCATGGTTGTGATAAACGCATCGCTGGGGCCCCAAGAAGGGGTGGTGTGCGCCTGGACAGCAGGAGTAGGCATTGTTGACCTGTGTGTGTCTGGTGGTGGAACAAAGGCACTCAGTGGCTGGTGCATAGGGGGTGTGACTGTGAACAGGAAACTAAGCGCTCACGCCAGGTGAAAGTGTGCAGGTATCAGTGACAAGCAGAAGAGGTGAAGCTTGTGTTGTTTCAACTCATTGTGTAAGAATCGAGCAGGTCTCATGTGACCCCCCCAGGAGGGGACTGTGGGAAACCTGCACCTGGTTTCTTTTGGACTTTGTTCCCAGTGTCTTTTCTTCCACTGATTTTGTTTGTATCTTTTCCCTGTAATAAATCTTCATTGTGACAGTGACTATAAGCTGAGGATTGTGAGGCTTTCTAGGGAGTCACCCAGCCTGGCGAGGTCCTGGGGAGCCCCAGGCAGTACACGTCTCTTGATTTCCCTTTTCCATGGTTTCTCCATGCTGTGTCTTCCTCATCCTGAGCCCTGGATACTGAGAAGTCTTCGTCAGTTTCCTTTTTGTCCTTCCATTCTGTCTGCTTCCTTGTTTATTTCTTCTAAGGCACCAGGGTGTCTGTCTTGTGTTAGGGGCTTTGCTGGGGTGGCTGCTGATGCCTGGCCATGTGTGTACATTGAGATCAGGACTCGAAAGGGCTAAAGGGGAGTCCTGTGCTCTGGGTAGAGCTGTCTCATCTGGCCCTCTGTGATAGGGCCAGATCTTGGGTGGGACCAGGTTCCATAGGTCTTATTTATTGGGTTGAACAGAAGCTGTAACAAAGAATCCTGGCCTCCTGCCTGGGAGACATGCACCTATCTGCAGTGTCCTGAGGGCAACCGTGGTGGAGAGTGGCGGTCTCCATGTTCAGCAGACTATATTAAACCTGGACTCATCCTCACTAGGAGCTACACCTCTGTCCTGGCCATGCTGGAAGAGGGGCCATATCTGCTCTGGGGAGAGGGAGGTCTCTAAGATCGGACTGTCTTTTTTTTTTTGCTTTTGTCCTTGTCCTACATCAATTTTTTAAAAGTAAGGTGAGATTCATATAAAATAAGCCTCTTTAAAGTGAACAGTTAGAGGCATTTACTGCATTCAAACTTTCACAGTATTGTGTGACTGCCACCTCTAATTGCAAGACATTTTCATCACCACAAAAGGGAACCCCCTATGGGTACCAGGGATTGAACTCAGAGGCGTTCAACCACTGAGCCACATCCCCCGCCATATTCTGTATTTTATTTAGAGACAGCATCTCACTGAGTTGTTTAGCACCTCGCTTTTGCTGAGGCTGGCTTTGAAGTCGTGATCATCCTGGCTCAACCTCCCTGAGCTGCTGGAATGACAGGCATGTGCCACCACACCTGGCTTTGGATGTTTTTTATGAGTGGAGCCTTGTGATCAGTGCCCTTGTGTCTGGCTCCTTTCATTCAGCATGGTTTCTTGTAGCATGTATTAAATTACCTCCTCCTTTGCATGGGCTGGTACACTCCACCGAATGAGGTGTGCTTTATGTTTATCCAGTTGTCGTTGATGGACATCTGGGCTGTTTCTACCCAACTGCCTGTACCTGACCTCCTGTCTCTCAGCCCTGCACCCATCTAGCCCTCCCCATCCCACAGGTGCTCAGTGCTTCTTGAGCCATTTTTAGGGTCCAGTCCTGTTTTGTTTTGTGGTACTGGGGATCGAACCCAGGGCCTTGGGCATGGGGCAAGCACTCTATCAACTGAGCCATGTCCCCAGCCCCAGTCTATTCTTAGTTTCTCCACTCCTGCTAAGAATTAAGTTGTCCACGTTCTGCTAAGTTACTCCTCACTGGTCCTCCTGTTCTTCAACTTGCAAAATGCTCTTGCTGTTATTCCCATGTCTATTTTCTTTTTCTTATGTGTTTGTCCAGGAAGTGGGATCTCTAAAGGTGCCAAAGTGAACACTGTGGACCGCCTTTTTTCAGATTTTTTTTTAAGGATATTTTTATTATCAAAACAATATAATGATACTAAAACATATTTTTGGGGGAAATGGGAAGACCACCATCCTGCCATGATCACTTATGATTTAATGTATTTCCGTGATTCTATGCTTGTACATGTATTCTTTTATTCATTATTTAAAATAGTTATAGCCCTGGTCTAAAGACACCTGACCTCTGTTTCTTAAAAACCAATGGCTTAAGTGTTTCTCCATGTCACTCCTGCTGTTTGGGGCCATCTTAAACATATTAAGATTGATTAGCTTTACATTATGGTAAAGCTAATATTTCTATAAGACTCTTAATAGAGAAACATTTAAATGCAAGCATTCTTAGATTGTCGAGTTAAAGTTTGAGGTTTCGAGAGTTTTAGGAAGAGGGTAACGAACTCTAAGTGCCCACTTAAGCCCTTGCCCATGGCAGTGTAAGAGCCAATGCGTATTGGCTTGCCGTGGGCCAGGAACTGCACTAGCATTTAACTTGTATTTTCTCTTTTAATCCCTGTGGTAATTCCAAGATTAACCTTCTTTTCAGCTGAGAAAATGAGCTGAGCATCTGACTTTCTGATTCATTGTCAAATCGGTACCAAATGGTAGAGCCAAAGATTGAACCCCCAAATCTGAACTGGTAACCACTGTCCTGCTCTGTTTATGGTCCTTCTGTAGCACAGACCCAGTAGGACTAGAAACATTTGGAGGCTGTTTCCTAAAACTATCTTTCAAAAAGGATTACCTGCAACGTGTCGTATACTTCATAAGAGGAAAACTAATTTTGACCAATTTTCAGCGAAGATCTAATTGTTGTCATTGTGAGAAGGCAAGACAGGATTGAAGTGGGCCTCAAACGGAAGGTGCTGAGCATCTCCTTTGCAGCCTCCTGTAGATGTTCATTCATTTATGGACTCCCACTGAAGGACTCTTTACCTTGTTCTCTCCTCATGTGGCTTCTCTGTTCCCTACAGAAATTAATGAGCGTCAATTACCTGGGCAGCGTGTATCCCAGCCGAGCAGTGATCACCACCATGAAGGAGCGCCGGGTGGGCAGGATCGTGTTTGTGTCTTCTCAGGCGGGACAGTTGGGATTGTTTGGTTTCACGGCCTACTCTTCCTCCAAGTTTGCCATAAGGGGATTGGCGGAAGCTCTGCAGATGGAGGTAAAAGTTAAATTCTGAATTTATTCCTCTCAGTTCAGCACTGAGATTCACAGATGTGACATTAAATCTGAGATTCGTAGATGCGACATTAAATTTAATTAGAGAGGGCATTAAATTTGAGATTTGTAGATTTGACATTAATGAAAGAAAATTGACTCCACCCTGAGTTTTGCAGTTCACCTTTCTCTTTGCATAGAGATTATACAGAAGCAAAAATGGTTATGTTTTTTGCCTACTGAATACACAAAGTGCTAGTGATATTGTCATGGTGTTTTTGGCCTAGTACTGTGTATATGTAAGGTTAACCAGATATTTTTTTTCCATAGAGATCTTCCTTTAACAAAAAGATCTATCCTGATGAGTAACAGAATTAGCAAACCTTGAGGGGAAGCCCTGGAATCAGGCAGTGACTCTTGGCTTTTAGGCAAGACATTTAACTTGGTGTCAGTTTCTTCATCTATAAAATGGGAGGGGTAGAATAAAAAAAATCAGTTTGGCTCTCCTAATACTTATGTTTTTCACATCTTACAAAAATGTCAAAGAGAGTAAGAAAGTGTCTTGGTGCGTGTACCTCTCAGGTGTGGGTGGACTCATAAATTATGGTCACACAGGGAGGCTCAGAGAGTGTCACTTGGGGTCTATCCAGGACCACATAAGGCAGAATTTCTTTTGCCCACAGTCTACACTGGAATGTAACACTACCTCACGACGTTAAAAGCCCAGAAGAGACCTCGCATGGCCAGCTCCCTTGTAATAAGTGTGCTTTTGGAAGTACTGGTTAATCGTTTAGATCAGTGGTGAGTGATTTTTTTTTTCCTGTGAAGGACCAGATAGTAAATTATAGGCTTTTGAGGGCCAGATAGTGCTTGTCACACCTGCTGATGTCAGCTGTGGTAGCAGGAAAGCAGCCACATAAATGAACAGGTGTGACTGGGTCCAATAAAACTTTATTTATAAAAGTACACACAGGCTATAGTTGTTAACCCATGTTGAGAATGTACCAGAAGAAACCTGGATGGTGTGTGACAGAGAAGCACATGGCCTAAATATTGGACAAGTTATTGGGCTAGTGACTGAGTCCTGATGGGCCACTTAGAGACTGATAAACTGTGTTGTTTTCCTACCAAAGGAACCGGCCACACGTTTCCTTGTTACCAGAAATAGATCTAATCTGATTAAGATTAATATCTTCATCAGAATAGATCATTATATTACACTTAACCAATAGGGGACGCACGACTGTGAAATTTCAGATAAGAATCTTGTTTTTTGTTTTGCAGTTTTTACTTAGAAAACTCCCTTTGTGAATAACCATTTTATTTTATTTTTTTGTCAAAATTTTTTTAAATACATGAGGCAGATGTTGCTAAACCACCTTATGGAAAGAAAACTGAATTTTCTGTGATTTCAGTGAGTTTCTCAAAGTCCTAGAGTTACTTGGTGAGAGAAATAATAAGAAGGCCTGAGTGTCCACCTCCACGTGTCTGGGTCTTCCACAGTGGAGGATGTGTCTGGGTTTCAGGTCAGAAGTGCTCTCATTCACCTGGCTGCTTGTCTCCAGCCCTTCACTGTGGTTGTAGAGTCCATGTGGGTGCGGCGGGTGTTTGGAGATAAAAACGTGGCTCACTGGGGTGTTTCCTCTGAATCTGGTCTTGCCGAGACAAGTCTAGATCACTAGTTGAGGGCAAGGTGTGTAATCTGGGTGGTCTGGTTTCACTTCTGGTAGGACAGAGATGCTAATTCAGAAGAGAGAAAAGAGAGCTAGTTGCCAGTACAGAGTTCCCTCAGCCTCGGTGACAAGTGTGTTTTGCACATGGCAGATCCTGGGTTCCCAAGTTGGCTTGACTTCCATCCGTATTTGGACTCCATTGAAAATATCCTTACTTAAACAACAACAACAACAAAAAAAACATGTACCCTGAAAAATAGCCTCTTATTTGGGAAGAAATAAATCCTGTCTTCAAAATCTAGTTTGTTCATAGTAGAACTTCCACCAAACCAATTGTTTCCCTACAAAACCGAGAGCTGTTTTTGAAATCTGGATAACTCAGTCAGTTCCTGTGAATGAAACCAATATAACTGCTCAGATGGAATACTTGCAGTAATCCTTTTGCTTTAATAAACTTTCAAGTCTTCCTTCCCCCTGGCTTTGTCCCCAGATTAAAGTAGGGCCTGGGAAATGCTGTAGACACACTGGATAATCCTGAAAGCATACATATTTTTCTTAATATGTTGGTTACAAATATATCACTTAAAGATTTTAAATTTTAATCTTTTTGGAAAGTAGACTTAAGGTAGGAGCCAACATTGTGCCATCAGAGACCTAGGGAAAAAAAAACTGATCAGGCCCCGTCCCTCCTCCCTCCATCTCTGCCCACAGCTGTCAGAAAGTAAGTTGAAGCTTGAATTCTGAAGTTTCATGTAAATAATCTTCTCTCCATCCCCTGTGCCTTTGTTGTCGTGGAATGAGGAACAACAGGTCTTATGTGGGATCATTTTGATGGTAAATCAGGTCGGTTGGTCTTTCTGTTTGAGGTTGATCCCAGGTGGAAGGAAGAAAAGAGGACCCTGGGAGTCGGGACAGAGGGACCAGGAGAAGCAGGCAGTGGCTACCTAAGCAGGACCTTATGAGTGGCTCCTACGTTCTTAGAAAGTGGTGATCTCAGGGGTCGGACTTGTCTAACCAAGAACAAGTGAGCCCAGACCACCCTCATTGCCTTTGCTGATTGCTGTGAGGTCAGTAGTTCAGGAGGGTATATTCGGCTCCCTGCTCTTAGTAAATCAGGTGACCAAGAGTTTCAGGAGACCAGAAGCTCCACAAGGACAGGGATCAGTTAGCTTGTTCAAGGCTGTATGCTGCATTCTAGGAACAATATTGGACCAGAGTAGGAATTCAATAGGTATTTGTTAGATAATTAAATAAAGCCTGCATAAACGGTTAAGTTACTAGCCCTGGAAATATCCAGCCTTTGACTGGGAGAGTCATTTGGCTTGATAATTATAGAGAGGATACCATCCCAAAAGGGGATTGGCTTGGTTTCTCTCAACCCCAACAATCTATGGTCCCACCCCATGAGAAAATGTTCCAAAAAGCTCTGTTTAACCACTGCAACCATAGCCTTGAGTCTGAGACTCTGCTTTGAAATACTGTCTTGTGTTAGTTTCTGGTCCTTACTTATTGTGGGGCAGGGGCAGAAAGATGCACAGAAGTGACCAGCCTAAGCATCCAGGGTCAGTCTTTATAAGGCCTCTCTAATTTCCTCTTATTGGCTTTTTTGGGCTGTTTTTCCTTGGTCCATGCCCAGCAGAGGGCAAGGCCGTGGGAGACAAGTTTTTTAAGTCACTGTCTCAAAAACAAGTGGAAGAGAAATTGCTTGCTCATCAACCTCGTGGCCTGGCCCCCATCCAGAGCCATTTCTGAGCATAGCTGGGCTGGGAGGATGAGCTCTCTCACGCCCTCCTGGTGGCGCTGGAACGGAACCCACAGAGGCATCTTTTCCCTGTCGCACATTCTGGAATGGCTGGCCAAGGACCTCTGCTTCTCCTGACCCTTGTAGATCCCCACGTTTGACTTCAGAACTGTGCTTCACTGAGAGAACCTGGGAGAAATGGGCAGCGTGATAAGAGGGGGACCCTGGCGGACTCCTGGGGTCTGCAGTAGGCGGCAGTGTTGGCAATTTCGCTGTCCTTAGGATTTGCAGTCTAGGCTACCTCTGCTTCCAAAACCAAGAGGTGACCAGAAAGTGAGCCAGTAGCAAACAGCATCCTAGCAAAGAGATTCTGATGGTACAAACCCTTGCTCCGAGAGCTGCTGGTTCCCAGGGCCAGGTGAGAGGGCAGGTGGCTTCCCTTACAGAGTCACCCTGTTGCTCTGACCCCCTCCTGAACATCGGGGCACCCAGGGCGGGTCAGTGGGGCAGGATGCAAGATGGAGTGCCCTTGACCGAGGTGTGACCTTGCTTCTCTGCCGCAGGTGAAGCCCTACAACGTGTACGTCACGGTGGCCTACCCACCCGACACCGACACCCCGGGCTTCGCCGAGGAGAACAAAACCAAGGTCAGTGCGCCTGCCTGTGGCGGCCCCGTCTTCGGCATCATAAGCCTTTTTATTCTGATTTTGTATTCTTTTGCTCCAGCTCGTGGTCAGCCACCAGTGTCCGTGGGGTGTCCTGGGGGTAGAGTGCTGATCCAGGGCCTGAGGTCCTGCCGGGTTCTCCAGAGCAAGCTTCCTCTTGGCTTGTTCTCACGGCCACCTCCTTCCTAACGTGGGTCAGGGTGGCCCGTCCTATGACACCCGTCACTCCACAGGAGTCTCTGCCTTCTGTCGCCCACTCCCGATGCCCTCTCCTCGGGCTTCACTCAACCCGTCAATGCGGCATCCTCTTATTTATTTATTTATTTTTAAGATTTAGAGATTATGTATGGGTTTTCTGCTGTGGAAGATATGATCTAAGACCCCGGTCTATTCCCCCCTCCTGTGTTCTCCCTGGGTAATTCGGTTAAATCAGATCAGTGTCTATATTCATGTGACTTTATAAATATCATTCACACCTGAGCATTTCTAAAATGACATTTCCTTTCTGGCCTTTTCCTCTCTTGACTGTGTGTGTGTGTGTGTGTGTGTGTGTGTGTGTGTGTGTGTGAAGTGATTCACAGTCTCAGACAAAACTAAAAGTCTCCTTTTGATCCCAAACTGGGTTTTCTGTTCCTTTTCATTCTGTTTTCCACGAAGACGTTCCTCCTGGTCTCCACCTCTGGCCTGATCCAGACCTGCAGGTCTCTACTCCTCTGCTCACCGTTTTCCTGCAGGTTCCTGTCCCTTCCTTTGTTGGGTCTCAGGCTTTCCATTTTGTTGCTGCTGTAGTTGACCTGCCTGATTTAGATGAGCTTCTGTAATTTCCTGAGGAAGGGCACATCAGATGTCGCCTGTCACCCATGCTTAGAACCTGTGTGTCTGAAAATGCTTCTCTCTTCCCTGTTTGTCCTGAGGTTGTCCTGTGGGGCACAGAATTCTAGGTTGGAAATGAAGCCCCTTCTGATTTGGGGGGCATTTCTCCACTGACTTTGGGCTGGCATCACGATAGCCCAACCCTTTGCATAGGGGTTATTTTTGGAAGCTTTTTGTCCCTTTTTATCTTCACTTAATGTATTTTGATGCAGAATGTTCTCATTTTATATGCTAGACACTCAAATGAGCCCTTTTATTCTGATAACTCATGCACTTCGGTTCTGGAACATTTTCTTAATATTACTTTTTTGATAATTTCTTTCCATCCAAAGTATGTTGAGTGTTCTTTCTGGAGCTTCTGTTACTCAGATGTTGAACTTTCTGGACTCGTCCCCTATTTTTCTTTGTTTCTCTCATTTTTTTTTTCTTTTCCAACTTTTCTGTTGAAATTTTTATTTATGCTGTCATATGTAAAAATTTTTCCAGCTCTTTTCTTTGAATATTTTACATGTCAAAATGAACCCCACTCTCATGTATGACTATAATGAACTAATAAAAGCAGGTATAGCTTGTCCTCCTTCCTGGATTTCATATTTTATTTCTGAGGATATTCTTTCCGGGGTTTTGGTCTTGTTTTATTTTTGTGATTGTTTGGCGTTCTGTTTTGTTTTCATGTGGGTGTTTGTGCATGGTACTGGGGATTGAGCCCTGAGGTGCTCTGTGTCCCCAGCCCTTCTCTGTGTTAATTTTGAGACAGGATCTTGCTAAGTTGCTCAGACTTGTGATCCTTTGCTTCAGCCTCTCTGCTGACTGAGATTAACAGGGGTGTGCCATAGCGCCCAGTAGGTGGTTTTTTTTTTTCCTTCTTTTTTAAATTTTAACTGCCGTCTGTATCACTTATCTGTTTCCTCCAAGTTTCTCTGGTCATCGTTGCTGCTGCTGTTTTAGGCATTCCTCAGACTCAAGAGGCCTGGCCATCCGTGGTCATCCACATTTAAGCCAGCTGTAGGGCTCTGGCTTCTGTCTTCCCACTTCCCTGCAGGGCCAGGAGGGGGAACTGGCTCTTTTTGAGGATCCCTGTATGTCCTCATTGCTGTCCTTTCCCATGGCTGGATCAGTTTCCCCAGTGAGGAATCACAAAACCAGCTCTCTGCACTGTGAGACCCAAGCAGGGCAGGAGGTCTGGGCACAAACCATCAGTGCCAGCCTTTGCTTGATTTTTTGTTTCCAGCAAGGTGCCTCATAGCTTCCCTGAGTGGTGATATGTGGTAGTCATTCTCTGAGTCCAAAATCCCTGTGACTCCAGAGGCTGAGGCAGGAGGATCACAAGTTCAAGGCCAACCTCAGCCCTAAGCAACTTAGTGAGACCCTGTCTCAAAATAAAAAAATAGAAAGGGCTTTGGATGTGACTCAGTGGTTAAGCACGCCAGGCAATCCCCCATACCAGAATAAATAAATAAGGTGGTAGGAAAGGATTTACCCCCTCAAATCGAAGGTGATCTTATCTTTAGATTTTTTTCATTTTATTTTTTTAGATTTTTGTTTTCCTCTTTGTAATAATTTTCAGTAAATAGGAATCTCTACAGCATAAAAATTGGTACTTATATTTCATATTCTGTATATTTGCAAAAAAAGATGTTTATGGGGCTGGGGATGTGGCTCAAGCGGTAGCACGCTCGCCTGGCATGCGTGCAGCCCGGGTTTCGATGCTCAGCACCACATACAAACAAAGATGTTGTGTCCGCCGAAAACTGAAAAATAAATATTAAAAAATTTTCTCTCTCTCTCTCTCTTTTTTAAAAAAAGATGTTTATGATTTAGAAGCTTTTTTCCCCCCTGTTCTTTTCTCTTTGGCTCTGCATTTTTAAATAAATTTAAGCCAAATGTCCTGCCTTGGAATAAGCAGAGACCTGCTAAGCAGATCTTCAGCATTTGGTCTACAGTCTCTTAGTCTGAAGTCAGAGCCGACACAGCGTGGTGACTTCCCTAAGATTTGATTTTGTGTTAAGTCGGGGGTTTTCCTCCTATAAAATACTGGGCTGAGTTCAGGTAAATCCAATTCTGCATTGATCTGTGGATCCTTTAGGGGGCGACATAGCACCTTTAAATCTCATGTGCGTCTGTCTTGGTTGTGTCAATCTGGTGGTTGGAAGAAGGCGTGGTGGCCCCTCAAAGGGGCCTTTCTCTTCATTCAGGTTCATCAAGAACCTGTCAGGTTCATCCTGATTTTTATGAACTGCTTTGCTTTCTATTTTAAGAAAATATGTTTATTTTATTTTCCTAAGTCTACATGGTAAATAAACTAGGCAGCCTCCTAAAGATTAAGGCTTTAGTTTGAAACGCCCTTCTAAAGAATTTTTAACACGTGTGTGTGAAGTGCCGCAAGAAGAGCCCAAGATAAATGTGGGGAAAAAAGATTCTTCTTATCATAAGCTGCTTAGGAGATCAAATGTAAGTTCAGAAGTCAGTATAATATATGTGAAGGCAGGAATGTTCAAAGACAAGATTACTGCCAGTTGAGGATTCAGGAAAGGCATTTTGAAATAAGATTTAAGAGGGCCTTGAGCCACCTTTTGAAGAACCAGAGGCCAGGATTTGGGATTGAAACCCCAGCCTTGGAATAGCACTTCACCAAACTCTGGGCCACTGAGTGTTGTCTCATGAATGGGTCCTCTTTCAGCATCCTGTCTCTTTGCTGCTAATGCAGGTCCTTTAAGAAACACCTGCAATTCTTTACCAGGGGCTGGGTTGGGACTGTCCCTATCCAGGGCCTCAGTTCTGTCCCCTGGTGTCAGTCATCTGCTGGCCTGGGAGTATGGTTAGAAACGGGTGCAGATTTTCCCAGGACATAGGGTCAGGTATCCAGCCAGCAGTGAGGAGTCAGAAGTCCTCATTGAAGCCGAGACCACATACATCCTATGGACAATCCATGGTCTTCTTGTCTACCTTAGCAGCTGGGCTGAATGTTCCACAGTGACCAAGTAGAAACTGAGTTAGAATCCAGATAGACTTTATTCTAAAATTAGGACTCTGTTTGAAGGTACATAATCACAATTACTTACAAATTGGGGTGCTATAAGACTGCCTTATTTTTAATGCAATGGTCAATAGTGGCATTGATACAAACATATTTTTCACTTTTAGCCTTTGGAGACTCGACTGATTTCAGAGACCACATCTGTTTGCAAGCCAGAACAGGTGGCCAAACAAATTGTTAAAGATGCCATAGTAAGTAAAATCCTCGTTTGTTTTCTGTACTATTTGTAGTTATACTATATTTCTGAAGATATTTACTCAAGGACTTATTTCAAAAGAAATATTATTTTAACTCTGTGGTCAGATTCATCGTGTCTAATATCAGACTCTACTTCTCTTCCCTAGACACGTTATTATACCTCAAAATACCTTAACCTTAGGAATAGTGTCTGGAACTCTGTTCTTCAAATGAGACTCATCCATATGGTTTAAACCCAACGTGCAGCCTGTTCTCTTCTTTCTTCTTCTTTCCCACAGAATTTTCAGTTTTTAGATTAATTTGGGGACTTCATTGACAGGTGATTGATTCTTTTCCCTTGCTGTTTCCGAATATCATTTCCCCAAAAGATAACTCATATGAAAGTGCAGCCAGCCTGCTGGACCCCTCCTCCAGGTATCCCAGCCCATGTGCTTTCTCAGCTACTGAGTTTGCGGATAATCAAAAATGGTATCATCGGAAATCATGTGCCGTTTTGTGGAACAACAACCCCTGTGCCACATGCCTTTTAGCAACATTCCTATTGACCCACATGCAGAAAAATGTACCTTTCTGAGGTCGGCCTGTGATCCGCAGGCCCACAGTGGCTTTGAAACATCTTTAGGACCATTGGAGTGAAGGTGTCAGCACAGTGTGGTGCAGCCTCAAAATAGCACAGTACTGCTGCACGGGGCTGAGCTGACGGGAATGAAAGAAATACCGACCTCTGTTAAAATATCTACAGGGGTGAGCAGCTTTGCCTAGGTTGCCTTAAAAAGCACAGGAGAGGGTACAAGTGGCTCAGATGGGATTTTTTCCCGCAGCTCATCTCAAGTCAAAGCAAACAGACCCTAAATTCTTAATAATCCTGAAGCGTTCTTCCTGTTTGGGCAGGATTCATTTCATGAGATGGTTTTTCAAATTTTTCCTTCTCTCAACTACCTTACATTCTTGATAGTTATTGACAACCCTAGAGAACTTTTAGTTACCTGGGTTATACTTATCAGTAGTTGCCATATTAGAAATTGAAGCCATAGTGTTAAAAAATTAGTTATGAATTCATTAAAAATAATCCATTGTATTTTAGTGTGACATATTTTACAAAAATAATAATTTTCAAAACAAAAATACAAGAAGAGTGGCATTGTTTTGTATTTCACCCAGTCTCTTTAAGGTCTGCATAATAGAGGTCAGCTGGATTCTCTTGTCCATTTCTGTCGTCGGTCTATTGTAGTATTTTGTTTTGGTTGAAGCAGATGAAGAAAATCAGACCACATACGGCTATGTAGTCTGAAGAGGAAGATGTATCTTGTAGGACTTTTTAGATAATTTTGGATATCATTTTCTTCTTCTGATATTAAAATCCAAACTGAGCAAGTGGTCATTCCTTAAAGGTTAGCTACAATGTGAAATTGGAAACCACATCAATGAACTTTTTGTTCTCTGTGACATTAAAATCTGTTGGTCTCTTTTGCACTTTGAATGGATCTTTTACTCATTCATGATTTGGTATCAGGAATTAGTCATTTGGAAAATATGGGTTCACTGAGTTATCAAAAAAATCACATTCCTCAATATCACTGCTGATCTTACCATAAAAGAATGTGTTGAGAAGCTGACAGTCTCAAGATGGCAGACCAAGTTTTTGCATATCTGAACTTTTCCTTGAAAGCTCAGATTTTAACGTTACCCACGAATACACCAGGTTGTTTTCCTCCAAGTGACAGGCTCACACGGTCGTTCTGCTCATCTGCTGTAGCCAGGCAGATCACTCTCCCTGCCTGTCATGGTGCTGGATGCTTTCATATGGAAACAGTGTTCCTGGGAGGGCAGCAAGTTCAGCTCCAAGCAGTTGCAGGGGCTTTGCATTCAAGTGCAGCAGAAGCACTTGGTGCCAGTTTCTCACTTGTCAACAGAGTAATGTAGCACCCCCCTCATCCAGAGGGATCTCAGGGATGCCTGAATCTCAAACCCTCTACGTACTGTTTTTTTCTCCACATGTATGTAGGCAAACTTATGTAAGTTGTCTTTGTGTAGGTAATTATGGATGTATTTTTATTCCTTTGGAATTAAACCCAAACTCAACAAATGGTCACTTCTTAAAGGTTAGCTACAATGTGATATTGAAAACTGCATCAATGAACTACACAGTTAAACTATAAAATAAGGTAATTTATGAATTTGGTTTCAGATATGCTGGATAAAGAGATAATTCACGGCCAGGGTAGTACAGAGAGGAACGACATGAGATTCCATTGTGCTACTCAGAGCCGTGTGCAACTTGAAACTCATGAATTGTTTATTTCTGGAATTTTCTGTGTAATCTTTTCAGTCCTTGGTTGACTGAAGCTGGGGATAAAGGGGGCTACTGTATTGAGGAGACATGTCTTCAAGGGTTGTGATTTTATAAAATGATTGACTTTTCTTCGTTACCAAGGGCCTTTTTAAGTAAAATGGACATTTAAAAAATGTTTAAAGATTTTTTTAAAGTTGTGTTTTCTCTTATATTTATTATTGCAAATGCATGTGGCAAAGGTAGTGACAGAGATTTTTAGTCTAGTTTGGTGAGAACACTGATGGAGTTAATGGCCCAGTAGGCTTGCCTATTAGTGCACATGTCACTGTGGTTTGACAAGGCAGTGAATCCCTTAGTATTACGACGGTCATTTTTTTCCTTGAGCTTAGGGCTCCCAGGGCTCTGTGGACTCACATTTCGAGAGCTGCCCATCAGCCAGGACAAATGTCCAAGTTCTAATGTTTGCCTTGTTACCATTCTATCCCACCTAAAGTGAAAAACATACCTCATTGCTGCTGATATGTTGAATTGATTGCTTTCAGCTTACAATGGATCCCTCTCTCTCTGTCCTCTTCCTTCTCTTTTTCAGCAAGGAAATTTTAATAGTTCCATCGGCTCAGATGGGTACATGCTCTCAGCCCTGACCTGTGGGATGGCTCCAGTAACTTCTATCACTGAAGGACTCCAACAGGTAAGCTCTGCCTTGATCAGACAAACAGACGGACAGAAGGACAAGGCAGAAACTGCCCTGTGTCAGACCTCCATGGGAAAAGGCTAAGAGTGGTCTAGTAACTGTATTTGGGAATGTGAAAAATTTTTATTGAGCTGTCGAATTTTCCCCCTTCCTCTGCTAGCAATAAGTAGATAGGGAGTAGGTTAAGGATATAACCTAAGGAATGTAGACTGGGAAGAAATTTTTGGTGCTGAGCCCTGCAAACAGATGAAGCACTGTCTCTACTATTGGGGTGTTAATATGGGTTTTCACCTAAGAAAAGTCTTGCTTCAAAGAGTTTGGAAAAATGGAATTCTTTATCTAGTTTACCAGTGGCCTTACCTACAACATAATGAGCTATTAGACTATGTTACCTTTTCCAGCTAAGTCAGGTTACCCGTATCCAAGCTTTTGAAGGAGATGTGAGTGGAGGGTTAAAAGAACTTCCTACCGTTACGGCATTTATGGTATTGTCCAAGACACACAGAAGTTACTTATTGATGTGCATGCTGGTGCTGTTTGCTTTGGAGAATCAGATGTAAGGCAGCCTCTCTAACCTCAGGGTGCCTGCATTCAGTCTTCTTTTCTTTTCCTTTCTCTTTGGTAGTACTAGAGATGAACCCGGGGGTGCTCTACCACTGTGCCACATCCACAGCCCTTTCTAAATTTTTTATTGTGAGACAGTCTCACTGAGTTGCTGAGCCTGGCGTTGAATGAGACCCTGCCTTAGCCTCTGAGTTGCTGGGATTATAGGTGTGCGCCACTGTTCCCAGCACCAACTGCTTTTCTAAGTGGCAGATGAATCTTGTATAAAACCTTCCGTGGCTCCCCATTACCACCCAGATGTAGCTTAAATTCTAGCACATGTAGCAAGTCCTCTGACCTGCTGACCTTTCTGGCTCTTTCTCTTCCTTCTCCTACCCTTCTTTCTCTTTCTGGAACTTTCTTTATGTCCCTCATCCCCGGCTTTCCTTTGTCTAGCCAGTGTTCAATCTTCCTTCAGGTCACATCTTCAACTCTTTGTTAGACTGTCTCATAATAGCTTTTTCTTGAGATTTAAAAATGTGTAAATATGTATATTTACATATATATAATGTGTGTGTGTGTGTGTGTGTGTGTGTGTATAAAGTGTAACTATTTTTTAGAACAGTTTTAGGGTTATAGAAAACTTGAGCCTAAAGTAGAGTTCCCATATACCCCCACCCCACCCCACCTCTTCTCCAGAGTTTCCCTAACATCTTGCATTAGCCTGGTGCCTTGAGCCAACACTGACACATTATTCTCAACTCAAGTCTACAGTTGAGGCTAGGGTTTATTCTCAGTGATGTGCACTTCTGTGGGTTTTGACAAATGCATAATGTCGTCTATCTAACAACACAGGCTCATGCAGAATAATGAACTGCCCTAAAACTGCCCTGGTCTGCAGTTTTCATCCTCCCCAGAGTCCCTGTCCACGAGTGATCATTTTACTGCTTTCCTGGTTTGGCCTCTGCCAGCTTTCCTTTGGTTCTTGTGCTTTTGCAAGTTATCCTTGCTCGAGTTCAGAGAATCGAGTGATTTCCAAGGGCTGCTAAGGAGATCAGGGACCTTCCCTTGCACTCCTACCCAGGACCTCCACAGCACCCCCCACACACCCTGTTCCTTCACCAGAAGCTCTCCTGTTCCCCTGGAAATGGGAGCCCCCCCTGTGTGCCACTCTTTCATGTCATGTTATTGCCTCCCAGGACGAAAGGCGAGCACTTGGCTCTCCCCCACGCCATCCTCTCCCCACCCTCATTTTGTGATATTACTTATACTGACCTTTTGTTTTATTGTCACCTTGGGTAGATCCCTATTTGGGAAGATCATTTTGGTGACTGTTTAGATGCCTTTTACAGCTGAATGTGTGTGTCATGTTTAATGATTACTTGTTTAAAAAAAAAAAAAGCACAACTTCTTGTTTTCCCTAAAACTGTTTTTTTGCTTTTTAAATGTATTTCTGAACACTTGTTAACTCACTGTTCCATTCTCCTCTCACCTCATCTTCATCTTCTCTTGAGATGTTTAGAAATACCCGATATTGGATCAGGAAGGAATTCCTCCTGCTAGCCCGGACCTTGCAGACCAGACCAGTTGCCCCTTGCCTGGTGCAGAGCTGATGCCTGGCTGCCCGCTCCTCCCTCTGCCTCTTGTGTTGGGTCCCCTCTTCCTGTATCATATGACAGCATCTTTCTTTGTTGAACTTTCACTTCATTTGCCTCTGGCCATAGCATTCTGGAAAAATAGGGTACCTGGAAAGCCAATATGTTGAACCCTTGTATAGACAAAAGCATCTCTTTCTCTTTGTAGTTTAATGTCTTTTCAAGATCCCATTTAGAGTGGCTGTAGTGAGGGTCTGCTAGTGGAGAGAGTGAGGGTCAATAGATACAGGCAGTTGCTGCCTCGACCCTGAAACAGAAATGACCTTTTCACTTGATCATCTTTCTAGTTAACAAATAAGCTCCAGCAGAGCACGCTCCAGAAGGCTGAGGCAGGAGGATCACTTGAGCCCAAGAGTTCAAGACCAGTCTGGAAGACATAGTGAGACCCTATCTCAAAAAGGAAAGCTCAGAGAGGGCAGGGATATATCTTGCTCATCACAGTCTTGTCAGCACCTAGCACAGGGGCTTTCCCTTGTGCTCAGAAGATAGATCTTAAACCAAAGAAATCTTAATTACATATCTCGGTTTGGGATGCCAAGTGGAACTTCCCTTGCTATTGTAGCTCTGTTCTACTAAGAGTACTTATTTTTTTTTTTTTTTTTTTTTTTTTTTTTTTTTTTTTTTTTTTTTTTTTTTTTTAGAGAGAGAGGGGGAGAGAGAGAGAGAGAGAGAGAATTTTAACATTTATTTTTTCTTAGTTCTCGGCGGACACAACATCTTTGTTGGTATATGGTGCTGAGGATCGAACCCGGGCCGCACGCATGCCAGGCCAGCGCGCTACCGCTGAGCCACATCCCCAGCCCCAAGAGTACTTATTTTAATCCTAAATTTTATGGTTGAAATTTTTTAATTGAACAAATGTCATCTCTGGTAGTCTCAGTGCTGAACAGTGGTACTGAGCCCACATATTCTGTTCCTCAGGATTTACTGACATTTATATATTTTCATCATACTTATCCTTGGAGCAGATTAGAAAAATGTGTCCTAGAAACTACGTACAAGAGACCTAAATACCTTGAAATGAACTGCAGTGTTATGCTGTTGGATGAGCTGAAAGGTCTCTCTACCTTGCAGGTGGTCACCATGGGCCTTTTCCGCACAATTGCTCTGTTTTACCTGGGAAGTTTCGATAGCATAATTCGCCGCTGCATGATGCAAAGAGCAAAATCTGCAATCGCAGAAAAAACTGACTGATTTGTGGAAAAAGACTGTTTCCAAAAATGATTTGAACAGCTTGCTGCTACACGGGACCCACCTTTTGGCCTACAGACACTATGTCTTGTCTTCGAATATGTGGTTGGACCAGTGCTCTTCAGAAGCAAGAGGATAGAAGTTCATTCCGGACAATGTCGTTACACTATGCAAACATGGACCAGGAGCGTTTGGTTTCTGGCCTCTGAGGTGGCACGGTGGTGGTGTGAGAACTGATAGCACGTAAACAGGGTAAAGAACAGAATGCGAGTGATGACTTAAATTGTTTCTATTTATTCTCTTTTTTCCCCCATAGAGATCAAGTCCAGAAATGTACTTTATGGCACATAAGAATAGGTCTTGAGGGCTTTTTAAAACTTTCCATGAAAGGCAGTTTATGGATTTCTGGGGCTTTTTTTGTTTTTTTTTTTTTCTGCTTCCTTTTTAACTTGGTGTATTTTACTCGAGATGAGTTTTACTCATTGCCGGTGAGTCTGAATTACTGAGTCTGAGTGTCGTGGACACCTCTGTGCCGTGCTCGGGGGTCTGCTGCTGGTGGGCGCTCTCTCCCTCTGATCCCGTGAAGCTACGGGGGATGGGAGAGGGCAGTGGAGCGAGAGGTAAGGAGATCAGACTTTTCCAATCTTCTTTAGACCCTAATGCTTAGCAACTTTCCATATTTTATTCATGGGGAAAACAGCGTCCTTAAATGTTTTCTGAAGATGAATAAAATCTTAGAAGCTTAAAAGTTCACAGTTTCTTCAATAGCCATGGTGACCCGGGTTCCCCTCTCCCAGTGCATTTGAGTGGCTGCTCTTCCCGTCTCTCCCTTTCCAGTTTTGCTTATACTACTGTAATATTTTTGCTTAAAAAAAAAAAAAAAAGACCAGCTAAGATTTATTGACTTTTCAAATTAATTTGTGAATTCATTAAAACAAACAATTAAAAAGTGTGACCTTCTTATCCTTGTAGCATAGATGTAGCTTTTAGGAAAGGCTGATGATTGTTGATTTAGATCGTACTCATTCAGAAAAAAAGATGGCTAATTTTGAAGATTCTCATTTTTGAAATAAAACGAGCACCTGTTCTCTCGGTCTCCACCACTGACCCCGAGAACGGGATCTTCAGGCCACCTTTAGTTGAGGAAGCCCACTCAAACCTCTAGCTACCGAGCCCTGGAAGTCTTCCCCACCCATGAATGGGGGGTTGGGTTGTAGGATCTTTCGTCTGCGGAGTGGATTCCCACAGCAAGTGCCTCTGAGGAGTCTCAGCCACTGTTCCCCGTTGCCCCTTGTTGGTTGTACGTGCTCCTCTGACTTCAGGACAGTGTCCTTCCTCTTGACGTTATGTCCATCCCTTCCCCCTTGCAAGTACAGTAGCGCATTCCAGTTCACTTCACTGGGAAAAGACCTCTACTTTTGAAGAAGAAACTTTTTTATATTCGCTTTTTTTTTTTTTTTTTGATGTGTGTGTGTGTGGTACTGGGAATTGAACCCAGTGGTGTTCTACCACTAAGCTACATCTCCAGTCCCCCTCCCCCCCCCTTTTTTTTTAATTTATTTTTTGAGACAGGATCTCGCCAAGTTGCTGAGGCTGGCCTTGAACTTGCGATTCTCCTGCCTCAGCCTCCTGAGTTGCTGGGATTACAGGTATGCACCTCCACCCAGCTTGAAGAAGAAACTTCTTCATTGTTAAAACAAAACAAAAATGATCAAAACCATAGAAATGTAGCCAGGCTTTTTTTTTTTTTTTTCTTTGATTTTTTTGAAGCTCTTGACTTTAAAGTGACTTAAGTTTTTTAAACAGTAAGATGTTTAATGGCTCCATGATGTCTTTTTTTTTTTAATCAAGATCTGCATATGGCATATTTTAAACACTGATAAACAGGAGAAGTTATTATTTAATATATGAGTTACTTGGAATAACTTCATTACAGTTTACAGGAGTGGGTTGATGCCAAAACGGTCTCATAGATATTTCAGTCTTATATAGCCAAAGTTTGCAGACGATGTTGAGTCACGTTGTACAGCTGCAAAAATGGAATAATGCCTGTATTTTTCTAATTCACAGAAAACAATTACATTAATATCTAGATGGTCCTTAAATTTATTCTTCTCATATAAATGTTCCTTGAATGTTGACACCTCCTACTGCTGGTCTGTATTAAAATGGAGTCCAAGGTGGTGTCTGATTAAATAAAATTAACTATTTAACAGTAGTTATTTCAGCATACTTTTTTTTTTTTTTCAAATTATCCTTAGAGAGAATACTGTTACTCCAGGGAGTCTGCTGCCTTAACACATTTAAAAGCCCATATTCTGTGGTGAGATATTGTCCTTAAACCAGTGTAAGGCTAGGCATGAGAGCAGATTTGCAGAGATTGTAAAGCCATGCAATGAACCTTTGTCAGAGATGGTTAAGGCCTACACTCCCTTATCCCAAAATCTTTGAAACCAAGTTTGTTTCTCTTTTTTCTAAATTTTATCCCACTGTTATATTTGTTAGCAAAATTTGACTTGAACTAATGGGAGATTAATGTAGTTTATGCCACTTTGTATTGCCCCAAAAAATAGCAATAGGTACGATTCCAGGTATTGCCAAGACTTCGGAAGTTCTATAATAGACAATACATGCCCACAGTACCTTTCAAAGATCCCACAAATTTTGAATTCTGAAACATATCTGGCCCAAAAAGTTTTGGATAAGGGACTATAGACATTCAAGCAGCATCCCCCAGGGCTGTGACTTCATCCCAGGCACAATAATGTTAAAAAGAAAATTCTACTTCTTAATCTGTTTTGGCTTGATTCTTGTACAACTTGCTTTTCTGCGCAGGGGAAGAAGAGGAAAAAAACGAAAAAGGGAAAGAAAACCTCAGTCTAATTGTTAGGGAAACTATGAATTTTTTCCCCTTTTTAAAGATCATATTGATTCAGGGGCTGTGGACGTAGTTCAGTGGTAGAGTGTTTACCTAGCACATGTGAGAACCTGGATTCCATCCCCAGCAACAAAACAAGAGAAAAACTCACATTGATTCAATATCTGCTATAGCCCAAAGTGGGTAGATCTTCCTTACGGCAGCAGAAGTTTTAATTTTTTTTCCCTTTGGTGCTGGCGATTGAACCCAGAGCTTCGCACCATCTCTACCACTGAGCTACACCCCCAGCGTTAGAAGTTCAATAATGATTCTGTTGAAATGTTGACTCTGTGTGACCATCAACAACTTCTGTGAATTTCAGTTCTGAAGTGCCTGCTCTTCTGGGTTTGGTTGTTCTATTTTATTTTCATTTACTTGTGAGTATATTTATTAAGAATTAACATGCAGCCATACAAATTCTAAAATATGTTCAAGGACCCTTCATAATTAAAAAATGTATAGCAAACAATTCTCATTTCTTTTTACAAAAATAAAAATCATGGCCTGGGGATGTGACTCAGTGGTAGAGCCTGGCGTGCTTGGGGCTCTGAGTTTGATCCCCACCACCACAAAAAAAAAAGTTATTTTCTATATTTTTTAAAAAATTTAATAATAATTCACACAGTGAAAAGAAAATTTCAATTTGGTTATGATGTCTCTTTACATTAATTAGTACATATATTTGGTTTTATTTATCTGGATCTTTCAAGCCATATGTTATTGATTCTTGCAAGTGAAACTTTAAGAGACTTTCTAATACTTAGATGATGGGAGCCTTTTGGTAACAGTTGCTTCAATTCAAAGAATTGTATTTTTTTGTCTTTCTAGAAGAGGTCAGTACATAATTTTTTCTGAATTATGTCATCAGATTTAATTTTATTACATCATGTTCTAATTTAAACGTGTATTACTCACTTGAGGACGCTTTTAAATATTCATACTTTTGATGTAAATGCTTTGTATCGTTCTCATTTCCTTTAGTTCTTAGTAACTCAGCTTTAAAAAGTACTTGCTGACCATAACCTTCCAGTTGTGGACGGATTCACTGTTCATGTTATAGTTCAGGGTAGCTGTGGATTTGATATTTCAAAGAGGAGAATAGTTGCTTTTATATTTTACACATGCTTGATGTGACAACTCTATAGTCGTTTTTAAATTGAAAAAGAGCACATGGCTATTTTGATACATTTTAGAACTGTGTTGGCTACTTTAGAAGCTTTTGTGGCAAAATTGTAACCTAATTTTCATATCTTGTATTTCTGAATCACAACAAAAAAATAAATGAGGAACAAGCTTTACAAATCTGAGAACTTATTTTCCTAGATATATTTTTAAGTGGACATGTTAATTAACAAGACATGAACATCTTCCATAATGTTATATTGACTTTGCATCCTAAGCTATCACAAAGCCTGATTTTTATCATTTTTTGTTTTAGAAAGTGACATTTTCAGTACGTACATGATTGGTATTCTGAGTTATTTCAAACATGAAAGGATTCTGATACAGGGTATCAGAGTAAAAGTTCAAGAAATGTGGAATTTGGTAAAAATCTAAGTAACTGTTTCAGATACAAAAAATAGATATTTTGTGCTTTGCATTATATCTGTATATTCCATCAATAAACTATCTCCTAGCTCTAAAAAGCAGCAGATGATACAAGACTGATACTAAGGGCTGGGGATGTGGCTCAAGCGGTAGCGCGCTCGCCTGGTATGCGTGCGGCCCGGGTTCGATCCTCCAGCACCACATACAAACAAGGATGTTGTGTCCGCCAATAACTAATAAATAAATAAATATTTTAAAAAAAAAGACTGATACTAAGAAGAGCACACCTTAATATTCTTGATATTCTCTTTAACAGAGAATTTTTTGTCACATCAAGAAGAGATTTTTTGGACTCCTTGGTTGATAAGTTTAACTTTAAATTTGAGTAATTTTTATTCATAAGTGACATATGATATCACTTATTTAACTTTTATGTTTGGATGTTAAAAAGAAAGAAATTATTTTTTTGATTTCTATTAATTTCTGATTTTCTAACCTCCATCATATTTGTTGAATACCAATGGGGAGCCAGATGCGATGGCATACAACCATAATTCCAGCATCTTGGGAGGCTGAGGCAGGAGTATGGCAATTTCAAAACCAGCCTCAGCAACTTAGCAAGATCCTAAGCAACTCAGTGAGACCCTGTTTCAAAATACAAAATAAAAAGGGCTGGGGATGTGGCTCGGTGGTTAAGCACACCTGGGTTCAGTCCCTAGTACCAAAAACAAAAAACAATGGTGAGCTGGATGTCCAGACACTGGGGATACAATTCTGCACAAGAAATTTGTGATTTATCCTGGTGATTGCATTTCTTGTTTCTCTATCACCTCCTTTCCTTAATCCCTCTGATAACTCTACTAGATGCTTACAAGTTTTGTGGGAGAAAGGGGAACAAGTTCCCAACTCTTTCTTTGGCTTGAGGCCTCTGAATTTTATGACTGAAGTATTTGAATGCCAAGCACCCTGTTCTAGTCTGGGACTCCACCAAGGAAAAATGTGGTCCCTGCCTTCAAGTAACTTAAAATCTAGTGCAGAAACATGCCAGAAATTGCACTTGATCAACAATAGACTGAAAACTGATGCCCATCACTGTTGAGTGCTGGACATGTTTTAAATCACTGAAATTATACATTAACTCTATGAGTGATATTTCTATCTCCCTGTGTTATGAATGAGGGAGCAGATGGAGAGGTTCAGTAACTAGCCCAAGTCACAGCTGCCAAACAGTGGAGCCAGGATTCAAACCCAGGTTAGTGGTTTTTAAGCTACCCGTCCCTGTACCAAGCCACATCTACCAGCAGGTGGACTCCAAAGGCTGCCCAGGAAACTCAAGGATGTTTTCTCAGAGAAGTTCTTGAGCTGGGACCTGAAGAATGAGTATTAATTTATCAGGTGAAAAGGTTGGGTGCATTTCAGGAAGACCAGCCAGTGTGCAAAGTCAACAGATGTTGCAGATCTTGGCATGTTCCAGAAACCACCATAAGTTAACCTACCTGTGAGAGGGCAAAGTGGAAGGGAAGGGTGGGCAGGCTTGGCCAGATCATGCCATGCAGAGGAGTGGAAGAACTGAGCAGAAATGCAAAATCACGATTTTTTAGAAAGGTCATGGTAACCCTTGAAATTCAGTTTTAACATTGCTCAGCCCTCAGGCCTTTGAGTAAACAATCCTCATGAGTTTGAAAGATACCCCCATTAGATATATGACTTGAATTGTCACCCCTAAACATGTTGGAGTCCTTCACCTTATTCAGGGTCTGTAAAGATACAATCAAGTTAAGATGAGGTTATGAGGATGGGTCCTCCTCCAATATGGCAGACAGCCTGGTGAGAATCCAAAGCAGACACACAGGAAGAATGCCATCTCAGGATGGGCAGAGATTGGAGGGATGTAGCTGCCAGCCAAGGATCATCAAGAACTGCCAGCCACTCCCAGAAGGCAGGAAGAGACAGGAAGATCCTACCTAGAGTCTCAGGGAGAGCATGGCCTCACTAACACCTTGATTTTGGACTTACAGTTTCCAGAACTGTGAAAGAATATATCTTTCTGTTCTAAGCCATCCAGTTTGTGGGACTTTCTCAAGGTAGTCTTAGGAAACAAACAAAAACCTTGATTATTTTTTTTCTAATTGAGTTCAGTAGCAATATCTGGGAGATAATTGTGCTAAATATAGACCTCATAAGAGAACAAAAGTTATTGCACATAAGAATGCAAATCCTTTGCCAGGTATGGTGGTACATACCTGTCATCCCAGCAACTCAGGAGGCTGAGGTAGAAGGATCTCACATTCTAGACAACTTAGCAAGACTCTGCTTCAAAATAACAAAAAGGGCTGAGGATGTAACTTAGGAGCAGAATGCTCCTGGGCTGTTACACAAACTCTCTCTCTCTCTCTCTCAAACACACACACACACACACACACACAAGTGTAAATTCTTTACCTTTTCTGCCTAAATATGATGGTTCTATGACTGCCGTTTAAATCCAAAGACAGGAGTAGGCATTTGAAAAATGTAAGACAATTTCCTACCCTTAGTTTATTTCACTTTTTAAATGCCAAGTCATTAATCTGGAAGGAAAAAAAAATCACAAGTAAATTTCCTATGCTTTCTTTTACAAACCAAAAATAAACATTATTTTTTTTTAAGAGAGAGGGAGAGAGAGAGAGACAGACAGAATTTTAATATATATATATATTTTAGTTATGGGCGGACACAACATCTTTGTTTTGTATGTGGTGCTGAGGATCAAACCCGGGCCAGGCGAGCGCACTACCGCTTGAGCCACATCCCCAGCCCAAATAAACTTTATTTGTCCACTGTTAAAATTGCACCGCAGCATGATTTATTTGTAGTTTGTTGCCTAGTTTTATAAGGTTGTTGTTTAATTATTCTAACTTTTTTTTTTTTGAGGTTTAGAACCCACCATAAATTAATCCAGTGGGTTTCTAAGTTAAACTGAGGCTTGTTGGTTTAGATTTGACAAAAGCATTTCCTGATTACAAGAAGAGTTTGAGAGCGCAAAGCATACAACTGGGATGCGATCATTTACATTAGAAGGAGGTTCTAAGCCTGAACAGGTTGGGAACACTATTACTGGGGCTTATGTAGTGCTTGCTACCAAGTATTCAAGGCATCTGAAAGAGCATGCACTGTTCAGCATAAGAGTTCACAATGTAGAAGGTACTTGAAATTAGAAGCTAGCATTTAATTGCTTGTCAGGCCTGTGAGATGCTATTATTTAAGCAGTTCATTTTTTTTTAATGCAGGCTACATGGACTACTAGTTTTCTAGTTTACTCCAGTTAGTTAATTTCATTTATGTATTTCTTTCCACTTCATTCAGGGTCATGGTTTTTAACCTAAAATAATAAAAATGGTTATATTTTGAACTCATCTTTCTATTAGTAATCAATTCCCTCTGAAAGTCTTTCTTCCCTCATTTTAAATAAAAATGTAGTGATCTAATACATATATTAAACATTAGTGTATTCATATTAGAATAATTTCTTTTAAAAATTTCATGAACTTAGGGAACATCCACACTGATCTGGAAGAGAACTTTTTGAATAATGCTCTAAACATCAACCAGCAGGTGGCGAAAACTAGCCAAAAAAAAAAAAATAGCTTTTTGTTTGGCATACTGGAGAAAGAAGAAGGAAAACAGGCCTTTCTGACTCTTGATACACTCTCTATTCCCTGCATCTTGCTATTTCTCCCTGGTGCCACCCTACTGGTAGACTCCAACCAGACAGAGCTGGCAAAGGGTGGTCCCCTGGTCCTGAGAGATAGAAGCCATCTTGGAAAGTGAAAGGTCCCCCTGGTGCATGTGCGTGGAAAGTCTCAGCCCAGACGAAGTCCAGGACTGACCCAGACCTGTCCCGAGCTGCTGGTTATAGCCAGGATACCACAGAAGGAAGTGGTCCAGGAGACCCATCTAGTGAGACTGTGGGAGCAAAGAAAGAGAAAGGTCAGGAAGTTGTCCTTTCTCTGGGAATAGGGGATCCATTTTCTTCTGGCTGCCTCCCTTGCACAAGTGCAATTTCTTTTCCAGCTCCCTCCTCTGGTTTCCTCACCCACGTGCTGGGTATTAGAAGTACAAAGGCTATGAATTCTTAAGCAATTTGGAAGGTTTAAGACAAGGGTATGAGATCACTAAACCATGATGTTATGGAATTAATATATTTTCTACTATTTCTATGAGAACATATATCCCAGATCAACCAATTCCTAGTGTCTACATCCAGGCAAGACTACCTCCCCACCACTCTCCGTAAGTCAAAGAGGACTCTCTCCACAACCATCAGAAGAGCAAGAAGCAGCGCCTCCCTTCATTTCCTCCAATAATAGATTGTAGCAAGGCATGGGATCGTACGTGCGACAAGTTGGCAGGATGGCTGAAGGGATATGTCAGGTGAAGAAAAAACAATAATGTGGTGTGCTATTTCTTCTTCTTAAGAATAAATGCCTTGATTTTAAACTAGGAATGAGAAAAAATAAAGATGGTGTCAGAACGCACACATTGTAGTACTCATTGGTCATGTTTCTACGACCACAAAAGCCCAGTGTGCCTATGTGTTTGTACTTGAGCCCTGCGGCTGTGCTTTTACGAAACACTTTTCCCCTCCTTGGTGCTTTATTTGCCAAAGACTCTTAATGATAAAAATAGTTACACACATGCAACTTGTTTGTCCTCTTTTCCTTTTCTCTTAGGGGCTATTTAGGCTGGTGAATTAAGAAATACGTCTGGTTGTGGCACAAGGATTTGCTTGTGGAGACGCATACGTTTATCACTTGAGAAGGTGAGACCACCTCGGATTGGCCGCCAGGCAAGGTGGAGACCGTTAAAAACCCACCGTCCCAGTTAAGACGAGGCTTTAAAGTAGCCAGCCCTGACCCAGTGTCCCAAGTGTAGGGGCAGAGGGAAAATATGCACTCAACTATTTTAAAGCCCCGAAACAACCTCTCCCATCCCCTCCCCTGGAAGTTTGTTCTGGCCGGGGTCGCTCAGGTCTGCTCAGGTGGACCGAGGCCAGGGACCGTGCGGGCGTTCGGCGTGGACACCGAGTAAGCGGCTTGAGTGTAAACAGGACGCCTGGGGCTTCCCGGGTATTCCTTATTCAACGTGCACGGTCCCTCTTCACCGCAGGGCAGCGCTGAGGTCCCACTCCTCGGGGGTCAGCACCGGCCCGGCTCCTCTCCCAGGCGACCGAGCTCTGGTGCCACACGGAGTGTGTGAGTACACACACGTGTGCATACACATGCACGCACACACGGTCAGCAGCCACCCAGCGATTCCCAGGGCTGTCCGGCCCTTGTTTTCATGGCGCAACCGCCCAGCTGCCGCCGCTCTGCGCTGCGCCGCTGCCCGGCTCCCCCCGCCCCGGCCGGGCCGCGTGCGTTCCCCCGGCCCCCCGCGAGCCCCGGCGACCCCCGAGCGCGCGCCAGGCCCGCCGCAGGCCCGAGGAGGCCGGTCGCACACCCACCGCGCCGCGGCCGCGCGGGAGGCCTGCGCCGCCCGCGCCACCCACCGGCCGGGCCCTGCGGGCGGAGCGGCTCCGGCGGGTGGCCGCTCCGAGCGCGCCCTCCCCAGCCGCGGCCCCGCGCGCCATGTGTCCCCGGCCGGGCGCGCCGCCTCCGGGCCGGCCGCGGCGCCTTTAACCAGGGAAGGGAGCGGGCGGAGGGGGGCGGTCGGGCGGCTCAGAGGAGGGCTCTTTCTTTCTTCTTTTTTTTGAATGAACAGTGACGTACGTACAGGAAACCAGGCGGTTTGTGAGGAGAATGAAGTAAGAGGCCAGAGCCCCCCCGCCCCGCGCCCGCCCCCTTCCTCCCCGCCCCCTCCCCGCCCGCCCGCGCGCCCGCCCGCCGCGCTCTCGCCCGCCGCTCCGGTGTCCCCACCGAGCCGTCGCCGCCGCCGCCAGCGAAGGTGCCCGGGAGCCGGGCCCTCCCCGCCGGCAGCCGTCACTGCTCGGAGCGGGCTGCGCGGCGGGAGCTCGAGGAGGCGGCCGCCGCCTGCGCCGCCGCGCAGGAGCAGGAGGAGGAGAAAGGGTGCGCAGCCCGGAGGCGGGGTGCGCTGGTGGGGTGCAGCGGAAGAGGGGGTCCAGGGGGGAGAACTTCGTAGCAGTCATCCTTTTTAGGAAAAGAGGGAAAAAATAAAACCCTCCCCCACCACCTCCTTCTCCCCACCGCACCACACACAGCGCGCGGGCTTCTCGCGCTCGGCACCGGCGGGCCGGGCGCGTCCTGCCTTCATTTATCAAGCAGCTTTTCGGAAAATGCATTTGCTGTGCGGAGTTTGATCCGAAGAGGATTCCTGCCCCCGTCCCCGGCTCTTCCATCGTCTCCCTCCCGTGTCTCCCTCCCGTGGAGGCGTGAAGCGGTCCCGTGGATAGAGATCCATGTCTGTGCCCGCGCGTGTCTGTGCGTGTGTAAATTGCCGAGAGGGGGAAAATCACAGGACTTCTGCAAATGCAGGACTGAAAATTGTAATTCATCTGCCGCCGCCGCTGCCTTTTTTCCTTGTGCTCTTGAGATCTCCGGTCGGGATTCCTACGGATTGACATTTCTGCGAAGCCGAAGTCTGGGAATCAATCTGGAAATCCTCCCAATTTTTACGTCCCCTCCCCCAACTCCTGATTCATTTGGAAGTTTTAAAGCAGCTATAAACGGAGAGTTCTGAAGATTGATGGGATCGTTGCCTTATGCATTTGTTTTGGTTTTACAAAAAAGGAAACTTGACAGAGGATCATGCTGTCCTTAAAAAATACAAGTAAGTTCTTTGCACGGGATATTGGTTTAATGGTAACTTTCAATGGACACATTTGAGGTTTTCGACTTTGAGTGCATTCGAGTAAATTTAATTTCCAGGTAGTTTAATACATTCTTTTTAACCGTGTAACTTGTAGTATGTGTGCCCTGCTTTCATCCAGCGTATTAAGGAAAATGCACCTGATTTTGACTTAACTATTTTTTTTTCTTCCTTCTAACCTTTCAGCATCACGGAGGAAGTAGACTGATATTAACAATACTTAATAATAATGTGCCTCATGAAATAAAGATCCGAAAAGAATTTGAATAAACATTTCCTGCATCTCATGCCAAGGGGGAAACACCAGAATCAAGTGTTCCTCGTGACTGAAGACACCCCCTCATCCAAGAATGCAAAGCACATCCAATAAAATAGCTGGATTATAACTATTCTTTTTTCTTTCGGGGCTGTGGGGTGGGAGCGGGGGCGAAAGGTGCTGTTGGTACCCGGCTGCTTTTCCTTGGAGAAAGGATGGCTCACGCTGGGAGAACAGGGTATGATAACCGGGAGATAGTGATGAAGTACATCCACTATAAGCTGTCACAGAGGGGCTACGAGTGGGATGCTGGAGACGTGGGCGCTGCGTCCCCAGGAGCCGCCCCCGGGCCGGGCATCTTCTCTTCCCAACCGGGGAGCCATCCCCCGCCCGCTGCGCCCCGGGACCCGGCCGCCAGGACCTCGCCACCGCCACCCCCGGCTGCCCCCGCTGCCGCCGCGGGGCCCGTGCTCAGCCCGGTGCCACCTGTGGTCCACCTGACCCTCCGCCAGGCCGGCGATGACTTCTCTCGTCGCTATCGTCGCGACTTCGCCGAGATGTCCAGCCAGCTGCACCTGACGCCCTTCACCGCAAGGGGACGCTTTGCCACGGTGGTGGAGGAGCTCTTCAGGGATGGGGTGAACTGGGGGAGGATTGTGGCCTTCTTTGAGTTCGGTGGGGTCATGTGTGTGGAGAGCGTCAACCGGGAGATGTCGCCCCTGGTGGACAACATCGCCCTGTGGATGACTGAGTACCTGAACCGGCACCTGCACACCTGGATCCAGGATAACGGAGGCTGGGTAGGTGCACGTCGGGTTGAATGAGTCTGGGTTTGAGGTCTCGGATCTGAGATACCTTGGTTGAAGGGTGGGTGGATAGGGTGGGTCAGGGGAAGGCCGTGAGCCAGGGAATAAAATCGGGTTTGTAGTTCTGATCCCTTCCCTTTTCCTCTGGACAAGGTGCGCCTGGCCAACCGGACCGTGATAACTCCTTTCCGCGGAAAGTGTGTGATTTGCTTGCCAATCGTCGAGGCTCATTTTTGACCCAGTAGTATTTTCTGATAAATGGTTTCACTTCTGTGTTTCTCAAACTGGGAGCTCAGGGGTTCCCAGCATCACCAGTAGCTTGTTGAGATCAGAGATTTCAGGGACTGCATATTAACCAGACCCCAAGGGTTGGGTCTTCGCAGCATGCATGGTGGATTCCTCTTCCTACTGAAAATTGAGAACCATCCAGTTAGTAGAGGAACAGACTCCACCAGAGGACCAACGGCATGTCTTTTCCAACTCACTTGGTAAAATTCTCCCAGAGGAGAAAACCAATATAACTCCTTTTCCTGGAAAACTGAGCAGTGTCTGTAAGGAGGTTGGCATTCGATGAAGTTGGTAGACCCCAATCTGCAGTACCATATTCCCAGTGGGCAGGATGGTGCCTGTGCCAGGAAGATCACTAGGCTGTGGCTGCTTGACTCTGTCTCTTGAGTAGCAGAGTTAGCATCGGCCTCACCCTTTGTATTCTGTAACTCCTGTATGATTTAAAAGTCTATTGGTATTTTACTTTTCTCCACCTAGAATCCACATAATTCTGTAGTTGATCCACTGTGCTGGAAAAAAGAAAACAAAACAACTCCAAAACCTGCATCTAGCTCTCTATGTAAGATAAAGTGATTCTTAGCAGTGGATTCTCTCATGCCCTGACTTCAGTTGAAATGATTAATATGTATAGCTTTGAAGAACATTCGTGAGGAGATTTTTTTTTTTTTCTGGTAATGTGGTAGATAGGGCTTTCATCATTTTAGCATACAGTTCTACTATTCCATGAACCTAAGACTTGAGGTTTATAATTAAGACCTTCACCTTGTATTTAAAATGATTTATGAAAAAGTATTAATTTTTGTCTGAAGTCTTTTTTTTAGACACTTTGTTTTAATTTGAACAGTTTTCTTTGAAAAGGGGTGCAATTCAGTGCTTCCTTTTATAATCTCTGGGGAGAATTACTAATATTATTTTATAGGCCCTAACAGGAGCAAAAAGTCTAGAATTAACTGTATGTGGATTAAATGTCAAGAAGCACATTACATGTTTCTACTACAATTTACAAAATGTACTAATATTCAGGGGCCCAAAAGAGAAAAGGCCAAGGAAAGTAGATGATTGATGGGAACATCTGATCTTATTTGACCAAAGTTGACAAAACATTGATGCCACTGTACAATGTTTAAAAGTAAACTTAACCAAAATATCCTAACTTAAAATCTCTAAAATCTAAATGCTCTTTGTGAATCCTTTGTGTGTTGAGATTCCACATTCTTGCAGAATTTGCTATAGGATGAAAATATTTTTGTTAAGTGTTAAGTTAAAAGTAGGTAGTTTGATTTTTAACTTCTGTATCCAAACAGGTAGGGACCTCCAGACTCCAGAAGGATCACTTTAAAGCCAAAGTAAAACTGGTTTAATGTTTTTCCTATTTCATCTTATGAAAAAGTTATATTTGAAATTTTTCTTTCTAGTTGAAAGAAATCCAAGGCAGTAACTGTCATCGATCAAGAAAATTAATAAAAAGGTGGGAAACAAGGCCATGTTTATGATAGAAATATAGATATAACCTTGACCTTTGTTCTTGAGTTCCAGTGTGTTAACCTCTCATACAACTGAAGTTTCTTGTTAAGTGAAGGATCGCTTTTTTCTCCTTTCACAATCAGGTTTTCATTGGAGAGCCTATCTCTGTGGTCAACAGGTATCTGAGGCTGATAAATGTACAGGCTACATTTTATGATGCCAAACCACAACGACATACTGTAGAACATGATAAAACTTCTTTTTGGACAAAACCTCTTATAGTAAAAATAAATCATATAGAACCACAAATGGCTGATGGTAAAATACATAATAGTTTTCAGAACAACACATGGTTGGTTGACTGTATAGAAAAACAAAGGAATTTGGCCAAAAAAAAAAAAAAGTATATGTCAGGAAATGCAATCATGTGAACACTTTTGTAGAAAACTAGTAGTATTTGAGAGTCATAGATGATTTACTTATCATTTCAAATGAGCAGTTATTAATCTAATTTTCTATTTTAGGCATTTGGCATATAGATTCTTCTTAAAATTCGCACCCATCAGGGTTGCATCCTTAATGATATGTTGCATAGTGCAGTGTAGTTTTAATAACAATGGAAAAGTTTCAGAAGAGAGCTTTCATATTTTCTTCACAGAAGACAATGATCTGCATTATATCCAGGGCTCAATTCATTTGCAGAACACTTTACTGAACACTTGGAAGTTTTCTGCTGCACAGTCAGAACTTTCTGGGGTTGAGAAGTGTTTGCCATCCATGTTTCATAACATGGAGGAAGTAGTCCTTGGAATGATTTGCCTCTGATAGATCCCAGAAGCCTACAAATTAAGTCAAGACTAAAGAAGTAGTTGGCGATAGAGTGGGATGTGATTTTATTCCTAAATTTGAATAAGGCATTGTGTGGCATCCAGAGAAAGCAGGAAAGGAAGCAGTGAGACAGCAACAGTTCTTTAAAAATGTCTTAAGACCTTGCTGCTCAAGAATGGGTCACAGACCAGAGCTGGAGCTTCCTAGGGATGCAGAATCTCAGGTCTCACCCCAGTGCTCCTGAGTCAGTCAGACTTTGTGGTCTGTGTGCACAAGAGTTAAAGGTGCTGGCTACCTGCTTGATTCCTGGGGGCATCTTTTGAGATGCAGCACATCCTGGGAGGGCTTCTGCAATGTCCCTGTCCAGTGGTCTCCCAGGTCTAGAGCATACTCAATATCTCCCAGTTTTCACTAGAGCCATCTGATCCTAAGGAAGACATAGATTGGAATGAAGGAGAAATAGGAGGTCAATTGCCAGAAGCCCAGTCTTCTCAAGATGGTTTTTGATGGTAGTTATACAATTGGTACTGGCATCACTGGTCCTATTAAGGTGACATAGCTTTCCTATTTTCAGTTAAAAGAGAAATCAGCTTTTTTAGTGGCTCTGTTGGTTATTATTTTATTCTCTCATAACAGTGTTCGAATTCTGTAAATGGGTTTAGTGACCCTGTGATTGCTTTGAGAACAAAGGGTCTCTTGTAAACAAAGGGCTGAGAGATGGGCAATGTGGTGGTGAAGGATTGTTAGCACCCTCCAAACTGTGAAGTCTGATGACATTCAGACTCATGTGTTAGGAGGGAGTGAGATGCACGTGATGAGAAGGATGGGTTGCTTCAAATCAGAGACTGTAGGAGCTGGGCTTCATTCTGTTGATGAAATGGTGGGTTTAACTTTTTTTGGGAGGTGGTATCTTTTAGTATTGGTAGTTTGGGGAAGATGGGAGCTTCTCCATACCAGTAGAGGTCAGCTTCCTTTTTATTAGTTAAGTCAGCAAGCAGTTTTCTCTTTTCTGAATGCAGCCCACATCTAGCAGAACATTTGATTAACTGGAAAGCAGTGCCATTCTCATGCCAGTGTACAAATTATGTTTAAGAGCATCATTTTTCTAGTGGCTGAGCATCAGCTGCTTATGGCCAATTTTGGCAGCAAGATGATAGGATTAAAAATAGCATTACGATGATCCAGTCTTAAATAATACATTTAATGATGAACTTTCCTTGGGAAAGTGCATCTTTCTGCCTGCTAAGAATCACATGACCCTGTTCAATAATTTATCTTGTAGAAAAAAAATACATGATTGCTCCTAGAGTATTCAGTCATGTGCTGTTGAGTGATTATATTTCTAGACCTTCATGAATTTTTTTAGTTCACTCAATTCTGTTTTCTGTTTTAAAACTTTTGTTGCTATTTAATATCCATTGAAAACATTCTTTGGTGCATCCTGCTCTTTTGGTAGTATATTCTAGTGAGGACAGATTGATCTTTTTAGCAATCCGTGATGGATCTGATACCAGATACCAGAAAGTCATGAATTAAAAAAGGAATAAAACCAGCAAGCCAAATTCTTACCACTTTTTAATTCTCTCTGTACTTTCCTGTTCTCTCTCTCTCTCTCTCTCTCTCTCTCTCTCTCTTTTTGCAGGGATGATAAACTTACTTGTGAAACAAGCGTCTGGGTGCTGCATTTCTGCAACACAACAAGTCTATTTGGAGGTCACCTGTCATGTTCTAGCAGAAGTGTAGCAAAGCAATTCTAGCAGGAGAACATTTGTGCTAGAAAACAGCACTGTCTTTGTAGCAGAGGAGTAGAAAGTTTTCTTTTTCTCCAAAGATATATCATATTTGGGGTTCAAAGGATTTGTTGAGCCTTTTAAAAGTAATTTAATATCACCTTATTCAGGTATGGCTGTAACCCCTCAATCTGTTGCCTTAACTCCTAACTACATACACCATATAATGAGTTCATTTTCCTATGATTTTTCTCTTTTGTTACTCTTGGGTTGATTCAAACAACATGACATCTGATGTATAAACAGGATTGATGATGAGAATCATTCAAGGATTGAGAAAGTTATCAGACAGAAAAGATGGCAAGTCTTGGGTCTTGGGTTAGATTGGGGCACTGGAGGGGAGAGCGTCCCCTCCCCCAGTGAACTCATAGATTAGGATGGTAGGTGTTTTGATAAACTCATAGTTCCCAAGCAGTTCACAAGTATGATCCTGGATTCTAATATACAGAGGGAAAAAGAAAATAACTAATGTTATTTGCATGTACTTCAATATTGTCTACAAAAGTTATTTTACCATATAGCTGTTCATGTGTGCATTAGGCCTGATTTAAATAAAGGGTAATATGCAGATAAATTTAAAAATACTGTACAGTATAGAACTGAAAAGTATGAGTGGGGGTGGGGAGTTCCCTTTAAAAATAGTAACCCACTAAGCACTCTTTATGCATATTAAGAAGACAATAAACACCATTCTACAGTTTGTCAAGAATTTCATTAGTGCTTTTTAAGTAAAAGACAATCAAGGGTGTGATTAGAATGATTAGAATAAGGTAATTTGAAGAACTCTATCGTAGATAACTAATATGCAGAAAAATGCAAGTAGGCTTTGAATCAGAACAGAGCCTCTTCCTTTGGAAGAGAAGAAAGAACTTCTATTTTGTTTTGGTTTAGGTACTATTACTGTTCTGTTATCACATGTTTCTCTTCTAATATGCTACTTAAAATTTACA
Organism: Urocitellus parryii; assembly: GCF_045843805.1. Lineage (NCBI taxonomy): Eukaryota > Metazoa > Chordata > Mammalia > Rodentia > Sciuridae > Urocitellus > Urocitellus parryii. Next base: position 12,947,122 of record NC_135543.1, read on the forward strand.
AAAAAATCATAATGTGCTACAACACCATGTTCCTAAGAAGTAGGAGCTGAACTTTTAGGGCATATATGGTCCTCTTTCTTTAAGTGGAGATGGTAATTAAAGATTTTTTATGTAATTAAAAATTTTTTAACTACAGCAAAGCCATTTCTCTTATTACAAGTGTTTTTCTGTGGTTGGTTGTTCTGAGCTCTGCCTAATTCTGTAGTGCCAGCACTGGATTTCTGCTGAACCTACTTATCCTTCAGTGAGAGTAGGGATCTACCATCATTTCTATTTTTCCAAAGCCATTTAGGGTTTTCTCATAGGTACTGGCCCCCAAGGCCATCCCCTCTTGCCAGGTCTTTCTGTGGAGGTCCCACCTCCCAGATTTAGTTCCTGGTTACCTTCCTACTTGTAGGGACTCACCTGGAGGGAACAGCAGGAGGTCTAGATTCCAGCTGCAGGGAGCAGAACTGGGGGTTTAACTCAATGCTGCAGCTTACTCTACTCTGGATCTCGCCGCAGGCCATTGGGCAAGTAAAGATTCTGTCCCCAGATAGTGTCCTTTTCCTCCAGAGATCATAAATTTCAACTCCAAGCAAAGAAAAGACAGGGTCTATTGGCAGAATTTTTACTTGCTGTGGTCCCTGTAGTACAAGGTTATTGTGGGGTATAACTTGAGTTGTAGATGAATTTTGACTACATTAAAATAACTTATGGTAAGGACTACTTCCTCAGACACTCTCTAAAAAATGGTAAAAAGGGAATCTCCCCAACATGCTGGTGTGGCCGCTTGGTTTGGGCTCCTTGGGTGATTCTCTTGAGCGATGGAGCAGATTACATGAAGAGGTTAACCTTGGAAGGCACTTTGTCTTAGGAACACAGTGCTTCAATGGGAAGCAATTGGGAAAATCTGCATTTCCATGCTGCTGCTTGTTTTGCCCTCAGAATTTCAAGGATAGAACCTTATTCTCCTTTTGGTTAATAATCAGCTCTCTGGGGCTTCATTGTAATGAGTCAGAAGCTTATGACTGACTCCACTCTGCTCTTTATTATGTCTCCCAAAAACAGCCAGAGAATCCACTGTGTCAAGCAAAGCTTTAATTTTTCAGGGGAGATATTTTCCATAGAGACCAATACATCTTTGTTTGTGACAGTTCCAATTACTATATTTCTCTATTTTTAACTGTCAAAAAGACAGTTAAGCTGCAAAAGACTCAAGGAGAATTTACGAATTTTAATGCTTAGAGTCCCAAACAAGGAATCAATGTTACCACTGGTCCTTTCTTCACTTTTTTCTAGTTCTTCGCAGCAGATTGCCTTAAGATTTCTTCTGCTTTACAACACAATGAATGTTATGTCTGTGAAATAACCCTGCAATTGAATTGCAGCCAACTATGGCTCTCAGCTGCATTAGAATTTTCTATGAGAATATGGACAAAATACTTAGCCCTCTTAATTCAATGCCTATCTAATATATGATGTAGATCCTTATTACAATTAGTATAGGAATAAAATTAATTAAAAACTATATCATCAGCTTTGGATATGGGTTGACCTCTTTGGGGTGGGATGGGGAAATCAAGTCCATGAAGGGTGGCAGCTTTCGCACCTCCAGGTTTTAAGTTGCAGGCTATCTCCTAGCCATTTCCTCTATGGATTCCTGCCAGTTGCTTTCCTTTTTCTTTCTTTCTTTCTTTCTTTCTTTTTTTTTTAAATGCTGAAAACACCAAGTAGAGGTTTTAAAGTATTTTATAATAAAATTATCAGTACAGTGAGGCAGAGCCACTTAAATAATGGTATAAGAAAATGGTCTGCAGAAGTCTTATTTGAGGAATACTAGCAATTGTCACAAAACTTACTTTGGGTTCCCAGAAACCAGGGCAGGGATGGACAGGGAAAGGGCTAGTAGGACTTGGTTATTTAGGGAAATATGCATACTAACTTTTTTAACTGGGAAAAAGAACATTTATTGGAGGCCTACTGTGTACTTTGACTTCGAGGAATTTGCCGACCAGTAAGAGCCTGATAGATATGTAAACTGCTGGAGTCCTTGATAACCTTAAGTATCCAGAGAGATCCCATACAGCTAGAAGGCCACCCATTAGAGTTTCAGGAGGAGATGATTTTGAGGCAAACTTTGGAGAATAGATAGGAGGTGTGGGGAGAGGACATTTCAATTAGTGGGAACCAGAGGAGTCAAAGCAAGCAGGGATGTGTGAGACCTGTCTGGAGAACTGTGGCGTCTGCCTTGACGGGGGCATCAGGAACACTGCAGTAAAACCTGACTTTGAGAATTTATCATTTGATCCTAAGTTGAAAGATCTGCATTTAACTTAACAGATGTTCAAAGGGCTGTGAGACAAGGCAGGATGTGTGGGTTTGAAGATCAATGATAATGGAGGCAGGATGGGGAAGACCAGGTAGGAGTCTAACCCACCTTAGCAGGTGGGGTGGGATGGAAAAGACAGGGTAGATGTGGGGAAGGTGCATTTCTCTAAAGGAATGAGGGAGGGAAGAATCAGGGCTCAAGGTGTCTACCAGCCCACTCCGATAATGGCACCATCTTTCAGAAAGAAAGATGAAAACAGTTAGATCTTGGTGGGATAAAGATGATGATTTAATTTTGGACATTTTCAACTTGAGCTTTCATTAGGATATCCAAGTCGCATGCTCAGTAAGCAGTTAGACATGGGATCTGGAGCTCAGGAGGGAAATTGAGGCTGGAATATAATATGTCTTTTCCCCCAAACTATGTGGCTTTCCCTTTTTCCTGTTCATTTCCCAAAGTGGTCCTAACTGGACTGCTGATTCTACTACCTTTTATTACTGCTGTTCACATACCACCTTTGCTCACAAGTCCTCTGCAGCCCTCCATGAATTGGAGTTGATTAACCTGAAGCCTTATAGTCCAGAGATGGGCTTCCCAGTACCAGTTTGTCAACAGTAATTCAACTTGACTCAAATTAGTGCTGTTCTAATATCCTGTTGCTACTCTCCATCTGTGGCTCGAGGCCTTTGAAAACCAGGGCACACTCCTTTGCTGGGATTTCCTCATGAAATATTTCTTCTATTCAATTCAAGGTGGCAGCTGGTATAGTAGGTGGTAGGCACACACGGTGACCATTTTTGAAGGAATGAATTAATAAAATTATTATCTTAGAAGCACTTTGGGTATCTAACTCACCCTAACCAGCTAATGTTCTTACTTGTCTTTTGTTATAGTGTGTATGTCCCAAATGTTTCATCCTACTTGTTTTTTTTTAAATATCCAATAGAAATTAAAAAGAAAAAAATACTGATTTTTTTTCTTTTCCATTGAGTTGAAAAAGTGTATCATTCATAAAGTGTATCATTTCAAAGAGAAATCTTTTGGATTTTGCTTCATATTAAACCTTCAACAATCCTTAGCGCTAACGTGAGGTACCAGCCTGCTGAGTGTCACATTCTGTTGGCACAAAGGCTGCATACACACAGTCTGCACAGATGTGCCTACTTGTTCTCATTCCTCGTGTTTCACATCTCACCCAGACTGTGAAGATCTTGAACTCCAAGATTATTCATCACCTTATCATTAAAGAGGGCAACACTTGTGCAGGGTTCTCGAAGCGGGAGCAAGGTGGATTTTAACTCTGATCAGCGTTGTAGCTCCCAATATGAAAAGAACAGCATAGAAGTCACAAAGATGAATGATCCCCTCGTTCTTCCATAAAAACAAGCAGCCAGTTGAAGCTGGAGGTAGTATAGCTCAGCATTCCCAGAGGTGAGAGAACCTAAGATTTCATTTCTAAAGACGCTAACCAATAAGGAGACCACCAGGGCTGTCACAGATAAAACTATTGGCCTGGCTGCGCAGGGCTCTGTTCTCTGTTCTGGTTCAAGCAAGTCTCACAGCTTATCTGCGGTTTTAAGAACTGGTGGAATTTTGAGACTCCTCATCCCTTGGCATGAGGCGAACTCAAAGCATTGTTGCTCATCATTTGTCATCTGTTTGAGAAAGATCGTATGATTTGTTTACTTGTAATGAAGCCTGACCATACTTCTCCAGGGGCTTTTAAAAAAGACGGATGTGTCAGCTTGCAGATTTGTCCCCATGAATGAAACCACAAGCAAATCCTCTTCTCTGTCCCATCCCCCCCTTCCTCCCTCTCTTCTTCCATGGCCATCTGCGCCTTAGGTTCCCACTGCCAGCCCCTCTTCAAGTGGCTTATCTTTGAGTGAATTCAGAAACTTCAAATTATAAAGGACACCCAGATAATTGGCCTGGTCTCCAAACTATCTGTCCCCTGTGCTGCTGCCAGATTCCTTCTTAATGAATACATCCAGTGACAGTGGGATTCTTGAGCTTGTCCATATCCGTGAGAAAATGAGCTCCCCTGCTTTGTAACAGCTTGCAGCGCAGGGGAAAAAAAAAATGACAGCCATTGCACAAGTTTTCTTTGCATGTAGTTTTCTTTCCCATAAATGATACTTTGAGAATACAGTTAAGGGGTTATTAGTTTTCTATTTCATGCTTGGCCTGTGTGTGAGAATAACACAAGCTGTCACTGCAAATCAGTAGCTAAATGCGCTTTGTCTGGTTAATGTGAGTCTTTAATATTTGGTGCAATTAAAAATTAACTGATGAAAGTACATGTCATTGGAATTTCAAAGTATCTCTTGTAAGGGATTTTTCAAGGGCATGACCAATGAGTAAATTAGTGGTTTTAAAAGAGAATTCAGGAGAAATATAAGGAGTGCGGACAGAGACTCATCCTTTTAACCTCTACCTGTTTGGCCTGGCAGGATATTGGAAAGGAGTGTCCGGGTTGTTGTTAAGGACTCACGTGTATCTCTGCATTTTTGAGTGAATGATAATTTTGTTCTCATCCATATGATTTAAGCACATAGAACAAGAGCTCGGTTAGACTTTTATACGACACATTTTTCTCATTGTGCACATGGTGTAGGCCAGGGATTGGAGAAGTGGGAAGTGGGAGCCAGATAGGCCTGGCTGGCAGACCAGGGAGAGTGGGGATCCTAAAACAGCAAGTATGGCAGCGCATGCGCGGGGCCCAGAGGAGAAAGGCACCAATAGCAGGGCCATTTGTTAGAGCCAAGGAGGGATTCCTAGCAAGGGGCTGAATCCTGAGGATGAGCAGAAGCTAACCTAATGAAGTGGCAGGAGAAGCGAATGGAACTTCTACAGAGGCCGAGGCCCTGGAGAGCTGCAGGAATGAAGAGTGCGGCCTGGATTGGAGTGGGGTAGCCAGTGGGTTGGTCAGAGAGAGTGCCAGTGACCCCACCAGAGGGGCTGACACCAGACAGGTCAGTCTGACTCCACTCAGTCAAGGGAGACTGGGGAGAAAGAAACTAGTGACCGGATAGGAGCGTCCTCAAGTACCGCAGGAGACTGTGTGTCTGGCCTGGAGGGATGGCAGTAAGATGCCACAAATGGTCAGCTTTGTGCAGCTAAGGTGCAGAGGCTTTTAGACCATGCAGTGATCGGCCACATGCTTCAAAACTCGTTCATTCTCTCTTCTAGCTGCCGTCGTTTTTATGACCATTTTGAAAACAGTGCGGTGGTGGTTCTGGTTATATATGAACTTTTTTTTTTCCTTCATTTTACATTTTTCTATAATTAACATGACCTGGTTGAAAACATGTTTAGAATTCACATCGTAATAAATATTCGTTAACCATTGGTAGATAAAAGTGTATTTAAAGGGAGAATTTAATCACGACAGGCAGTTTTTATACGGTTTTTCTCTAGGAGATACAAATGGCACTGTTGATAGGTAGGATTTTGAGGTTTCCAGAGGAATTCCGTATTTGTCGGCTGTTTGAGGTTCACAACACCCCTAAGGAAGGCAGGCATTCGGCTTCCCCCGCTTTCTCCCCTTACACTGGAGCTGTTCATCCCATGGGAAGAGGAAGCTGTAACAAGCTGTGTGGAGCTGGGAAGCAGAGGAGGAGCAGGCCTCCCCTGGGAGTCCAGGGGGGACTCCTTTGCACTATTCTGGGTGTGCACCAGATTGTTCAGTCAAAGCTTAATCGAATATATTTAATTTTGAAAAATAGTATCCTTTACTACCCTCTGTCTGAAAACTTTTTCCAGAAAATTAAAATTTGGCCTTTTATTTCTGGCTGTTTCTCTTCCTTTGGTTCTGCTTTGAAAGTGCTTCTGAGCTTGAAGCAGAGGGACATCTTTACTGCTTGCTATCAGATGCCCATGCGTTAGCTCAGGACCCTGTGGGGACTTTTGGGCCCCATTAGCCTTGGATATGTTTCTCCTACTAAAGGGACAGCTGTGTGCTCGATGGGCAAATTCTGCACACTCCAAGAGATGGTTCCACAAATCAGCCCCCTTTTCAGGGACCGAGTGGAACTACATGGACACACGCGATTGTTTTTTTTGATGGTCACTAACTAGCGATGGTGTTTTTATTTACTTCTAAAATTGGACTCCTCTCTTTAGGTGACCAATAAAAATTTGATGTTTATTGAATTTTAAAAATGGTAGAGCCTCCACTAGTAGGATTTCCATGGTGTTAAGGGGGATATTAGTCCAAGTTCATTCACTCAACCAGTATTGACAGAGAGCTTCCTATGTGCCCGGCACTGTTATTCTAGGGGCTTGGGGCTGTATCAGAAAAGGTGACAGTCAAGAATTGCCTCTCCTGTGTCTTGAATCCAGTATTATGGGGGAAGTCAAACTAGGTAGATAATTATGGAAAACACAGAAGGGCTGCAAAGTCAACCTCACAAGGCTGCTGGGGGTGGGGGACAGTATGAACGTCTTCATTGGTCTTGGAGCACTATGGCAAGTCCATGGATAGGGCTAATGGCTTTTCTTCTTCATCAGCAGGAAACCTTGTTCTAACTTCAAATTAACCTATTGGTAGAAAACTGCCCTTATATCAGCTGTGAGTTCTGTGCAAATACAGAATCAAGAGACAGCTCCTATTTTTGGCAGAATGATTGAAGCACTTTTTCCTTCACAACTCCTCATCTTTCCCAGTTCCATTTATCATGGGGTCATTGGCCTCTGCTACCTAAAGGAAGAAAGGAAACGAGCACATATTGGCCCCCGTAAGTAAGTGCCAGACCCCAGATTTAACATTTATGGATAGGAGATCATTTAACCTTAATAACCTCCCCTGAGGGTAGGAAGTGGAGTTACAGATGAGGAACCAGGTTCTGTAAACTCTAGTGACTTCTCCCAGTAAGAGGCAAAACCGGGATCCCCCCCTTTTTTTTTTTTTTAGGCAATCCAAGTGGTAATTCAGGTCCTGTAGAACTTAGAGAAAATCGTAAACATTTAAACAGAATCCTATGAAAAATAACAAATTGGTGCACGGGACTTTTTGGTTTCTTTAGAAAGCCAATTATTCATCTTTGTTTTGGTAACTAGGAGTTGAACTCTTTCTCACAACATGGATTTTTTAAAGTTCTCTCCTAGTTAAGAAAAAAAAAATGAAACTTTGAAATGAAACTTGAGCTTCTTCCCTTTGACTCCAACGGTCTGTATAAATAGCCTTTGACAAATAAGTAGTCATCACTGCTCCGTACACACCAGACAGGCACCTGCTCCCCAAGCTCTTCCAGGGGTCTGAGCTGTTGGAGTAACACACCCCCAGCGCCTCCAGGACCCAGAGCTATGAGCTCACTGTCAAATTGAGACCTGCCTCACGCCTTTAATAAAAAGGTGGGAAAAGACTGTGGTTTTACCTCTGGTGCGATCCTCATCCTCTCTGTTCTTATTTTAGGAATGACCTTAGTGTTTTTTTCCAGAGCCCGGAGGTGGAATGACATGTTACTCAAGTTTACAAGATGATGATGTATCTGTTTTTAGAGTTCGCTGTAAATTTTATTCTACTCATAAACAAACCCACCTTCAGCCACTGCGGTGTATCAAGGGAGGGTTATTTCTATCCCCTGCGTTTTAATTTGGATATTTTGGCCCCAAAAAAGACAGTGTTTCCATCATAACATGTGAACAGGATGCAGTTGTGTTGACTCGGAGGCTAAGGGGGTTCTAGCAGGAGCCAGGAAACTCCTTTCTTGAGAGAAACTTAGACACTATCTTCTGACAAGATAGGAAACTCTTCCTGCTTTCTTACTGAACCTTTTTTTTCCTCCCGATTTCTCATTCACTGATATTTTTTGTTATTAAACACTTATAGATTGACTGTTTAACCAACTTCAAGTTCCCGCGCAGAATGCAAAATTAAAAGGAAAAAAAAAAACCCCGATGTTCTAAGAAGTTTGTTTAATAAGGCATAGATAAATTTTAAAAATTAAATGTTCTTTCCAGGCACAAGTTATGAATTTTTAGAGTAGAACTGCATGGTATTTCATAAGAAAGCAAAAAATGAGGGGGGGATTATTGTTCAGACAGAAGGACAATCGTACGCTTTCATTGAGTGAGATAGTTCCATGAGAGGCTCCACCAGGCTCCATGTGCTCTCTGTTAGTTGAACTGAATAAGCCACCAACTATCTCCTCTCTCTTTTATGATCAGACTGCTTTAAAAATGTTGGTCCAATATAACCTAGAATGTTTAATTTATAAGCTATAACTCAACAGTGTAATGTTGGAAAGCCTACCTGATGTAATTTTGTAAATCCTTAAAATTCCAGTGAATTTGGAAGATCAGCATCTTGATTCTTTTAGCAGTGTTTATGTGGCCTCTTAGTTGCAGATTGCTCTCAGGACAAGGGAAGAGTAGGTTGGATTCTGTGCCCCGCTCCCTGACTTCCAGTGTGAAAAGAAGAAAGCCCACACTCTTCTTCGATGCCTGAGTTCTCTGTGGGATTTTTCCTAATGTCCACCCAGGAGTCAGGTGTGCCTGTCTATAATTTGTGAGAGAAGACCTTTATGACCGCAAAGCATATTAACACCCTCAGATATCTCTGTTTAATGGTGATAATTCAAACCACAACTGGGAACTAGGAAGTAATTCCAAACCTTTTGTGCAAAGGATGTTATAAAGTTCACATGCTGAAGTTTACACCCACAGCTCATAAGAGCTTGGCCATCATTGCTTTAAAATTAACATATATATATTATATACATGTAAAATATGTATATTATATATATATTATATATATATATATATATATATATATATATATATATAAAGGTATTTATGGAGCTTGTGTGTGTTAAAATATAAATAACATTCACCATCTTAACCTTTAAAATTGTTTTTGCAATGCTGGGATGGAGCCCAGGGTCTTATGCATGCTAGGCTGATACTCTATCATTGAACTACATTTACACACCCCACTTAAAACCATTTTTAAATGTACAGGTTGGTGGCATTAAGCACATTCATAATGTCATGCAATCATCGCCACCATCCATCTCTAGAAAATTCCATCATCCCAAATGAAATGCTGTACCATTAAATGCTAGCTGGCCATTCCTCCTTTGGCACCTCTGGGTAACCACTATTCTACTTCCTGTCTTTATGAATTTGGCTTTTAGGTAGAAGCACACAGTGTTTTCCCTTGGGGTCTTGCATGTTATTGAACAACAACAACAAAACATCAGCCCATGTTGTAGCATGAGTCAGAATCTCATCCCTTTTTAAAGATGAACAATATTCTATTCAATTTGCATTTAAAAAAATCTTCTCCCAAGATTATTGTTTTTATCCTCCAGTGGTAGAAACAGCAAATACATTAAATTAGAACTGAGTTGGCATGGTGGTAATGGAGACCTGAAAATTACCAGAAAAATTATTTTAGAGTCCAACAGCAAGGAAGAAGACAAAAGTGCTATTCACAGCAGTCCAGGGGCTACACTAAACAGCCCTGTGTGGCTGCTGTGTGTGGGGTGGATGGCAGTGAAGGTCTCAACAGGCCTCGAGGTGACCGCTGGACAGTGGCACAAAGCAGGCTCAGTAGTTCACATCCAGGATGTTGCTGAGTTACCAGGACAAGCCTATTTTCTGCAGGAACAGTTGGAGAGTTCAGAAAGGTGGGTAATCAGTTGCAGAAATGTCTCCATCCCCAATGGTTAAAATTTTTCAAAAGTTTAGGCTTCAGTCATCTGAAAAATTTACTTATGTAAAATGATTCATTCCAGAATGTAGTAAGAGGAAGCAAAGCAATAGCAATATATATAAAAATAATTTTTTTTTGAGGCTGAGACCTCAAACGGCATTTGCTTACCTTCTGAGCTCTTTTTTTTTTTTTTTCCTCATACCTTACTAATTCTCAGACTAGAGAATTAGTAGGAACTTGATTGAAGTCTGTGTGGATGTTTTGTTTCCAGGGAAGGGTTTGCTCTATAGCTGTATCTAAATCACTCTATGCATAAATTAAATTGTGCACATAATTAGAATAGCGGGCCCGACCTGCTCCGCGAAGCTGCCGAAGCCCCTGGGAGGCTGCTTTGTGGTGTCTGAACTCTGCACATCTGCCTCGTGATTTCATTTTGAAACTACTGTGCGGTGGAATGTGGTCATTTGTTCATTCAGCATTGCCAGTGCCCACTAGGTTTCCGATCACCATCCCCAGCAGTGTGGAGGGAAGTCTCCTAGGGAAGCAGATACCCAAGCAGGTGCATTACAACACAGTGAGCTTTTCCTGGGAAAGTTGAGATGGGTCACAGAGGAGCTGCGTGCCATTGGCCTGGGTCTTAAAGGATAAGTAAGAGCTTGCTTAGAAAAATGAAAATGCCCTATGGGGAATGGGAAAGGGTACCCTATGGAAATAGAGTGCTTGAAGGACTTGGTAGGGTTAGCCATGGCAAAAAGGTCTGAGTACCCCAAAGGACAGAAGGAGGTAGAGCTGGGTGCTGCACTGTGGAGTTTAGATTTGAGCACTCCTGCCCTGGAAAGCCAGTGAAGATTTCTAGAAGTTGGTAGATGGCAGGACAAGGCTTTTCGTAGAGGGAAACACTGATCTATTGTATGTTGGTGGGTAGAGAGGGCATCAGGGAGGCCAGATGGGAAGATGGGGCCAGTGTCCAAGTAAGGTGCTGAGCAGCTGCACCCAGTGGGGGCAGTAGGAACATCCAGTACAGGACAGGCTGCAGGCACACTCACAAGGCTGCGCACAGGAGTGGAGGAATGTGCATGTGATTGATCATCTCTGCATACTCAGTGCTTAGCACAGGCAAGCATGCAGTAGGTACTCAATCAACAACGATGGACTGAATGGACAGCTGGCTGTGTATAAGCTCCTGGCAGTGCAAACCAATGTTGAAGGGACTCTCCTGCTATTCTTATGGCAAGGACCTTCCTGTGGTGGGTCCTAAATGTTCCGTCTCTATTAGCATATTTCTTGTGTCCAGTAGTCCAGGCAGACTAGTACAGTTTTTATCCTTGTCTTGCACATGAGGTCACTGAGGCTTGGAGGCGTGACTCTAGCTGATTGGGAGGTTAAGCTGGAGCTTGATCCCAGCCTGTCCTGGAGAGCCTGGTGCTGTGAATGATGACACTCCGTTGCTCCTCTGCTTTAGGCGTTTCCGGGAAGCTGTTTCTATCACGGTCCCAGAAGTGGTGACTCGGGCAAACATACTAGAGGCAGGATGCAGAGAAGCCTGTTTAGGAAACCATTTATCTCACGTAGACATAGCATCTGAGATGACCTTAGCAGAAGTGACAATGGCTTGATAACAGCCCCATAGCCTGCACCCCCCATTCCACCCTGGCATAAAAAAAAACCAGTGTGGTCATGAAAGTGGAATTTCTCTGGGGAATAGTCCTAGAAAGAAATAGGTGTTGAGATAAAAATAACAAAATATAAAATAATATCTCATGGTTTTCTGTGTTGTTCCTGCCACACTTGGCCCATGTGCTTTATCTTGTTCCCCTGGCACCTAAAGGTTGGGTGTCGCTGAAATTTGACCCACTTGTCCCTTGGTCCAAAGGAAGAGAGACAGGTGTGTGCATATCCAGGAGGTAGTTGGTAGCACCTTACCAGTAGTGTACCTTCAACACACCTGGCTGAGAGGAGGAGGGCTCCTATAGGGTAAGCTGTACTGTGGGGATGGAAGCCCGTGGCTTTCTGGAATGAAGGGGGGTGAGCTTGGCTTCCCACATGGCCCAGGGGCAGGAATCTGAGCTCCCTGCCTTCAGGTGTGTGTGTGGTCATGGATCATTACAGCCTCCACTGAAGCTGTGTTTTTATGCCATAGGTCAGTCTTGTAAAATAAGCTCTTGTCATAACAAAGGATGCGGCAGCCAGATTGCATCTCAGCATACCTCCTCTGCTTACCCCAGAGGACCTGGCCCCTGCGTCAGTGTGGCGGAGAGATTCCATCATTATGTTGATGCTGTGTCTTCTCTGGGGCTGTGTCTTGCTGGACCATGTCGTCCGTGGTTCTAAGTCGTGGTGGCCATAGCAGTGTGGGGAGAGTGAGGTGTGGAAACCCAGCCAAGTTCTCTTGGCTCCAATTTTATGCAAATTTACTTAACAGAATGCAAATGATTTCTCAGTAATACAGGGTGCAGAGACACATGTTCATCTGTTTTTAGCAGTCCTGGGCTTTTAGATGCAGTCACTTTATAAAGAGGCAGGGTGTGTGTCATGAGGCAGGTTAAAGGCACCTTGGGAATGGTCCACTCCATCAACAGAAGCTGCCGGGAATGGCTTCAGGACCAGGACTTAGGGTGTTTGGGGAATAGAAGGTCAATACAGACTAATGCATCATCAAAGTCTTATTCCTCCTCTTATCCTGAAGAGTTTCTGTGATCATCAAATATATTCAAATATTTATCCATCCCACACATCTTGGTTGGGCCTTTATTCACTACTAGACACTGAAAAAAAGGTTAGCATGTACCACCAAAGTGTACAACCGTGATACTGTGAGGAACTCTACTCCTATGCTGTCCGGCATCATAGTCACTCACTACCTGTGGCGATTTGGCTTGTGAATGTGGTTAGTCCCAGTTGAGATGTGATTGGAGTGTCACATATATATCAGATTTCAAAGATGAAATCTGATATTTATGTGAAGAGAGGAATGCATGAGTATTTCATTATTAATTTTGTATTAATTGTTAAAGCAATATTTTGGATATGTTGGTTTAAGTAAATGTATTAAATGTGGCCACTAGAAAGTTTTAAATGACCTATGTGGCTACTGTTATGTTTCTGTTGGACACACTCACTGGTCTAGATGGCTGACCATTTATTGCACCATGTGGTCACCTTTTTATTCCCATATTTGGATATTATTATGCAAGGACGATAGAAGGACCTTCTCTTTTTCCATAGATGCAGTACAGTTTAGATTATTTTGTGGCACTTTGACCCTTTTGAAAGTGTGTTTGTGTCTGTGTTCTTGCTGATCCTGTTGTCTGTCCACTGAGGTAGGCAGGGGTGGTTGAGGGAGGGACCTGCAGACCTGCAGTTGGAGCTGGGTCAGGAATTCAACTTTGGCCTTTGACTTCTATCCCAGTGCCTGTTGGAAATATCCTAAAACTTACCCATGGAAAAAAATTTTAAATCATTTTATTTATTTTTATTTTTATGTGGTGCTAAGGATCAGACCCAGCGCCTCATGCATGCTAGGCAAGTGTTCTGCCACCGAGCTACAGCCCCAGCCTGCCCATGGAAATATTTACTTTTATTTCTGTACCAAAGATAATAGAGCACAGCCTGTTTAGAAGAATTTGAGTGTGCCTGTGTGTGGCTGACATGCCTGTGTATGCAAACGTGCAGCAGGGGGCTGACACAACATTAATCCAAGGTTGCAGTGGATAGCCACGGTCAAGGTACAACTCCTGTTGGGCCTTTAGACCCTCTGAGGAAGGACAGGGTCAGGGTGGCAGGGGTGTTGTCATGACCAAGGGACATTTCCTTCTGTTGGAAGTCAGTGACTGTCACTTTGAATTCCTGGCAGTGTGAAGCAAGATTGGTGAGTCCTGAGATTGACTTTCAGTCATTGATGGGATGGAAGGACAATATAGCTTCCCTGGACTAAAGGGGCAAAGGATCCGATCCAGAAAGTCACCTGATGTTAGGAGAGATGCTTGGGACTAGGGTTGGGGACCTGCAGTTCAAGGAAAGAGGAGAAACGTTCTCAGGGCCAAGAATAAGAGGCAGATATGGCAGGTGAGGTCTGAGCGGTGGTTGAGGGCAATCGGGCCAGGGCCCTGGGTGTGTCCTCCTGGCCCTGCCAGGAACTGCTGTTTGGGCATGTCACATACTTTCCTCAGCTTCTGTTTCTTCATCTACAAACAAGGGAGTTGATATAGTCACTCACAATCATTTTGTGATTTTTTTGAACTTTAAAAGCCCAAGAACCAGCAAGAATGGCATTAGTAAGCTATCAATAGAGGTTTAGGGTTCTTCTCGACATTCCCTCCGCTGCCCGATGTACTTGGGGGCACTGAGATCCATGGTCTGTGTGATCACCAGCCAGGGCTGATCACCTGTCCCTGACCGAACCCAGGCTGTACGTAGGCTGACTTTACTGGTCACCAGAACATGACTGTTGTAGCAGAGGATCTAAACGCGTTCACCCCTACTTGCTTTTCGGACCTCTCCATTCTCCTCATCCTCATCTCTTCTGTGAGTTCTCCTTCTTTATATCTTCAGACGGTGGTGTTCCCCCTGTAGAATTCGCCCACATTGGCCACGTGCTTTAGCAAATCACAGCCGGTTCTTTGTCTAAAACTATTTCCTCTGCTTTCCTCGGCTTTACTGCTTCCTATGAATTAAAAAGCTCGAGGGCCATAGAGGAATGGCATAAGAATTTAAATACTTTTCCTTTTTAAGCCTATATTTTAATTGCTTTCCCTAAGTGCAGGGAGACAAAGGCCCCTGGGTCTTGGGGTGGCTTTGTCTTCGGTAGAGAACCATCCTAGAGCACATTCCCTCACTGAGGCGCCAGCCGCCTCTTCCGCCTCATTATACTTTGCTTAGCACTGGGAAGGCTGGCATGGTTTCTGTTGGAATGAAAAGTTTGGCAGAGCCGCCCCAGACAACAGCACCGCAGAACACTGTGGCAGAAGGTTTGGTCTACATACCAAGGCAGCCAAACTATTAATTGCATTCTCTGTGATCACAAAAAAAAAAGGTGCTGAATTATTCTCTTCATGTTTTAAGAATGACAGGCTTCTGCTCTGCCAGCGCTAAGCTCTGCATCACAGGGAGAGAGAGAGAGAGAGAGAGGCTAGATTTGAGAGAGGGGGGGAGAACAGCTCTGAAGTGAAGGTAGCCTGCTAGTTCTTTAAAAAAGATCTAAAAGGTGAACCGTTTTGTGATCGGTAGCTGCAGAAGATCAGAAGTAGGACGAGGATGTGTTTCCATAAATTTACATAATTTAATTAAGCATTTTCCATTTGGTAAATCTTACTTCCCATTTCGAAATGGGACTTTTCAAGTGGCCTGCTTCTCCTCGCTCCCGTTCCCTCTTGCGTTGGCGTGTGCTGGAGGGAAGCTGGCTGTGGCATCTCCGTGAACTTCTCTGCCTCAGCACTCGTGAACATACTCCCGACTCCCTGCCGCCTTTCCTTCCAGCCTGCTGTTCCTCCTTCCAGGGTCGTAGCCCCTCCGTGGCCCACATTCACGGGCCCACGCACCCCCCCCCCCCCGCACACACATGTTCTTGCTCCTTCAGCCTCTGTGCACCTGCAGAGGATATTTCCTGAAGAACGGCTTGTGATCACTCAACTTGGTTGGGAGAATAGACAGAGCAGGTGTCATCCTGTGTGGGGGGACCTTCCTATGCTGAATATTGTTATTCCGTGCAGCGCCCCACCCTTTCTTCACAACCCCCAAAAAAGAGAAGTACGGGGAGCTGCTGATGTTCAGGGTTTGAGTATGTTTTGGTTTAAAATGTTCAGTGGATCAGAGAATTTCATTCTGGGCAGTGCAGTCGGGCTTTCTTATTTCTCCATCTTGCTGTCCTGGGAATGGGGCGTGGCACTGAGACCCTGGCTGGCCTCACAGGAGTGCTGCATGAGGTCTAGGGGATCAGCTCAGAGCACAGCTTGCAGTTGCAGGAGGCTTTGAGCCCAAATAATTCTTCTGAATCAGCCCTTTCCTAATCTTGGGTATATGAAGATGCTCTATTCAGTGGATTTTTTTTTTTTTTTTTTTTTTGCAGCAAAAACCCTTTTCTAACTGTCCCTGCCCTCACCCCAATAGTGTTTCACCCACAGAATCAAGGAGAACAGCTAAGCCATTGCTTAGTGTTGACTCTCATGGCTTGAGAACCATTCATTCAAGACACTGGTTAAAAAATGGTTCCTTCATTGCCTTCTTTCAAAGACCATTTCATCTGCTCTCCATGTACTGAGCACGTGTTACATTCTGACCCTTTTCCTTTGGTGTGCAAGCAGTGTTCTGTATTATCGAAATGCAACTCCCAACCTAAAACTGTACACGTCAGTGCAGTATACAAAGTCTGGAATGTGTATGAACATATGGCACAATGCAGAAGGAAAGCTCTTTCAAAAGTATTCTGTTTCAATATTCACCTTCATCTAGTAGATCCCCATTCTTTCATATCTAGGACAACCATAAGATTCAAGCTGGGATACTTATGGGAATGCAAAGGGATGTTATTTGTTATACTGGGATATCAGAGTGAAACAGGATGGTCCCGGGCAAGTTGGTGCCTAGAGTAATAACCTTGAACATACCTGTCTTTTTAAGGATGGGGCATGATTGGTGGTGGGGGATTGAGATGAGTCCTTCCAGTATTTTTCTGAAAGCCAGTGAACTGTTTTACAGGTTCCTGTGGCTCTGTAGACATGTCCACCAGAAGCACCCTGGTTCATCTACTGAATGGCTCCCTGGCCTCATCTGCACCTGCTTCACTGCCACCCCTGTGGTCAATCGCCAGGCCCCCTTTCTTGTTCTGAAGCTCTCCTGTGAGCTCAGCACTGCTCACAGGTGGTTTCTGTCCTTCTCAGACTATAATTGAACTTCTTTCCCATGGAATTCTTTATTTCCCTAACCCATCTTCTAGGCATTCATTTCCATGATTAGGATTCTAAGAACAGGCAGAAGAGATAGCTTGATGTCATGCCCACGTCAATAATGTTGCCTTCCACCTGTCTTTACGAGAAAGAAATGAATGCACTTAAAACATTATTTCATCAAAATCTTCCATTTTATTGAGAAAAACGGGGGGGGGGATGCTTATGAGTACTCCAGGGGCTTGTGTGATAGTGTGACAAGAATAGTTCCAACCGAACCAAGTAATTCAAGGTAATTCACTTTATCTCTATTCCCTTTAATGTGCTCTTGCCTGCTTCCACAGATTGGATTAATTCTTCTCTGTTTAAATTGCAGAGTCCCAAATGGGAGCTCTATTTGTTTAACTTTCCCTCAATGATCAAGAACAGGTCTATGGACCAGTTGATCTTTGATGAGGACTGGTGCTTATGAAGGTCTTTTGAAGAGCAAAAGGCCATCTGTGAGGGTCTCTATCCAGCTAAACATGTTCCCATATGTACTGTATAATGAATATTTGGTAAGACTAATAATCTTTTGAAAAATGTAGTGTTTTATTTATTTATAACCACAGACTTCAATTTCCTTAGTCAAAATTATAGTCCATCTTGGGAATAATTTAGACATTCTTTCAACAAATAAGAGAAGACTGAAGATCAAGCATGAGAGTCTCAAGAATTTGACACTGGAAAAAAAATGCAGCTTCCTCTTGCTAAGTATCTCTTGTGAAAACCTTATCCATTTTTGCTCTTTTGCTCATCTCAATCTGCAGCTAAATTAGGCCACAGGAAAAGGATGGTGTACCTTCAAAGAGCCAACGGGGTTGGCTGTGCTCAGTCTATTCGTGGAAAACAGCTGTGGGCGCCAGTGCAGAGGTCGAGAGCTTTTGTTCCATGCAAAGGTGGGAAGGTTTGGTGCTGAGATGATGGCTGTGCTGTGGAGGAGTCTGCACGTGCTGAAGAGCTTTATCTGCATCTCAGAGACTTTTGAAGAGTGTTGATAGCGACCTGGGAAAGAGCCTGGTGGGATGAGGGTGGGAGTAGCCCTCCTACTCTGTGCTCTTGCAGGGTGCTGGTATCTCCTCTTATTTTTGTATCTGTGGTGACTGCAGATTGAATGAACAAGTTACTCCTTTCCGTGGCCTCCCACCCAATAGAAGTACATATTGCTTACTTTACCTTAGTGGTTACCTTTTCCCGTCAAAGCATGGATTTGGTTCAGGAAAGGAGATCTGTGCGGAGCAGGTTGCGTTTCCCCCGCTTTGCTCCATCCTGCCATCTCTTTCAAGTGAAATTTCTGCAGGGGAGTTGATCCTTCACTTTGTCACACTGGATTACAAGCTATTGCCCTTATTAGGAATGAGTTGTGGAGGTATTTTCTTTATCTCCAGTTAAAAGCCAGCTTTCAGAACTTTCTTTTGTTATGAAAAACGCGGACACCCCACTTGTCTTCATTTCCATTTTTGTGTTGAGGAGGTCCGTGACCAATGTTCATCTTGATCCATTCTCGCCCTTTTTCCTGACTCTGTTGCAGGTAACCTTCTCCATCGCCCTTGCTTCAGTATCCCCTGTAGCCAGCCAATTCTTAAGCAGGTATTTCCACAAGTCCCAGTTCTGCTTATGTGCCAGCTCCTGATGCGTCTGACTGTCTGGATCTCTTATTGGCTACTCAAGTTAAACATGTCATCAGAATGTTGAGTTCAGGCGTAAGTTTATCATCCTCTCTGCAAACCTTTCTCAGACTCAGCACTTTCTCTTCATGTGACTGTCGTTGCCCTGATCACTCAGGCTCAGAGCCTGGGATGCTTGGTTACAGCTCCTGCCTGGCTCCCTGGGCTGGGAGTCCTGTGGCCCTGGGTGGCCGGCCCTTGGTATGTCTCTGCACCCGCTCCTTCCTCACTGCCTTGCTGTCCCCATCCTTAATGCTTGCATCTGAGACTTCATTAACCTGCCCCAGTTTCTCTGCACTCCAGTTTATCTTGTGCTTTTATCAGATTTAAATTCTTCCCTGATTAAAAAAAAAAAATGGTCCTCCTCTCCTGCAAGGCAGCCTTCATTTCCTTTAGCCTGCTGCACGGGCTCCACAGGCGAGGTGGGGCCAGCATGGCTCCCTGCTCCTCATCAGTGGGATGGCTGTTGCTTGAATCCACCCTGTCCTCTGTGCCCTGAAGATCTTTTCCCTGCTATTTTTTACTTCCCAATATGCTTTGCTTCCATCCAAATTTTCCAAAATTCTCCTTCTCTTAAGTCTCCCATCTGATCTCACCCCCTGGGTGAATAGTATGGGAGTGACCCCACTGACCTTTAAATCTTTACCTCCTTTCCAACCTTTTTACACCACCCTGGGCTTGGTCACATGCTGATATTGCTTGGATACACGAATGTTTACCACACTTTTCTTTCTTCTCCTCTTAGGTATGAAAGTGTTGAGGGCCAGGGCCATGTCTTCTGCGTGCTCGTATCCACCACCATGCCTAGAACGCTATCCCAAACCAAGTGCTCGCGACACTTGCTGAGTGAATGGATGAGTGAGTGAGTGAGGTACAGAGGCTTGGCTTTGCATCTTTTACTTGCAGCAATTTGTTCACTTTGCTCCTAGCTTCATTCATTCACTCATCAAGTATGTATTGAGAGTCTCTGTGTGCCAAGCACTGGGCTGGGCCTGTGACTCCATCAGGGTACCACACAGGACTCCCTGACTAAGGGTATACACATGTCCGTGTCTTCCTAAGACCCACCATATTTCCACAAACCCTACTCAGCTCTTGAATAAACAAGAGGCACTGCTTTTTAATGCTATTAGCTTTATATTTTGTTATTCTGGGATTAAACTTTACTGCCAAGAACATGATGCCTTCTTGGTAGTTTGCAACTCTGAGGTTCTGGTTCATAAAATTGGTTACATATCCTAGTGGCCCCAAGGGTGTTGAAAATGCTACTCCTTTTCCCTCCCCATCTACTAAATCAAGTCATTTTTCCAATTTCTCTGAAATATTGACAAAGTCTCCTAAATTTCAATCCTCTAGGCAAAATGGAAACTTTTGCTAATAGCAATGCCCATCTTCCCTTGTTTATTTACTTAACCACACAGTATAAAACAAAAACAAAAAGAAAAAGAGCAGTAGATTATAATCTGGCATCAATAAGAATGAAAACAAAAACTGCTTTTCAGTTTGGTTTGCATTATTATTGACAAGGAATAAAAAGCCTTTTTTTTGTTTGTTTTTTGTATAGATACATGAAAATAAGGTAGAAGGAATGTCAAGTGCATTAATGGAGAATGTGCCTAAAATCTTTATTGGATAGCTATCATTCCCTCTATGTGATTTTGAACAACTGTTGGTCACAAAACAAAAACTACTCAGAATAATCTAATGAGCCATCCTCATGTCAGAATCCATTGTCACAAGTTCTTTTGTATTTAAGCTGCAGAGAAACCATATTTGTGGAAAGATAACTGCGTTCAGTGCCAACACCCAACAATTTTGTTTTCAAATTCCTGAAAACTAAAAAAAGAAATCTTGGTGACATGAATGTTCCAAATTCAAAATATCCAAAAGTGAACTCATCAACTTCCTCCTCGGGCCTGCTTTTCTGCGTCTGTTCTGTCTGGCTAATGATATCACCGTCCACTCAGACAAAGTTCGGAACACTTAGAACAGTTCCAACTCTGTTTTCTCGCTGTGAGACAGAGCTTTCCTGCACGGTTTGTGAGGTCCTCTCTTCCCCATCTGCCTGAATCCCACTTGTGAAGTTGGTCTCACCTGGATTTTGATTCTTACTATGACTGTTTATTCTGCTCTGAGCCTTTCATGACTTCTTGACTATTCTATAGTCAAGCTGGCTTCCCCTTCATTTTTATAAATGTATTCTCAAATTTACATACAGTAAATCTTCATTTTGGGGTATAGTTTGTGAGTTTTTAAGAGAAGTATAAATAAATCACCACCATCATAATCAGGACAGAACCCTCACCTCTAAAAAATTCCCTCCTCCTACCCCTTCCTGCTCAGACCCTGGCCCACACTTAGCCCCTGGCAGCTGCTGATCTCTTCTCCATCTGTGGAGTTTTCCATTTTCCAACAAGTCATAAATTGGTCTCTTTCCTTGGAGCACCTGTTCCTAGACCATCTATCCTCTTCATCAATGCCAAAGTGTCTTAAAACATCTCTGTTGGAGACCATGGGAAACATGTAATTACTCTTCGCTTCACTTTCCTTCTTAGCATATGACCCAGCCAGAGTATAAAATTAGGACCATGAAGAATTCTAGTACTTTCTAAAAGGAGGTTGGCTCCTGAAGAAGATCTTTAGTCTCGCTAATTGAGGCGACTGATGGGGAGACCAGAAAAGCAGTAAGTCATTTGGAGTAAGAAATGGTGTCCTGGAGCTAATGAGAGAAAAGGAAGAAAGAGAGGGAGAGAGATCTACAGGATGTATTGCAAGGGACGATGTAGACTGCAGTCATCTTTCCTCAGTGGCCTCAGGAACCTGCAGGAGAGACCTGAGTTGTGTGGCATACCTGTGTGTGTGTGTGTGTGTGTGTGTGTGTGTGTGTGTGTGTGTTGCAGGGGATCAAATCCAGGGCCTTGTGCATGCAAGGCAACACTCTACCAACTGAGCCATATCCCCAGCCCACGGCGTGTCTTTTGGATGGGTCTTCATGTTGAGAAGGCAGTCAGGAAGCCCAGACCTATAGTGGGGTGTCATGAGGATATAATGAGGTGGCAAGCTGGCACCACCTGGAAGTGCTGACTCTCTTCCCAGCATCCCACTCCTTCTTCCTTCTCCCTTCTGCCATTCAGTCCCTCTCCTGTAATACTCCAAATCCCAACTCTAGCCTGCAGGGACCTTCTGCAATGGTCTTCAGGGATGGCGCTCTGCCTTCTAGCTTCCCTGCCTCTAATGCTCTGTCCTCTCTACTTGCAGCTTCCCATGCCACTCCCACCCAGCCTAAATCTCACATTCCAACTGCATTCAGCTTCTTCACTGAACCCTCCTGAGTCCCCTTCAATCAACATTAGCTTGGTCTTCGTCTATGATCTTTTTGGGTTTCTGTAAAGTACAATAATTTTGTATCATAATTATTCATGTATGTCTTGATCCTCCCCTGAACAGTGTAAAGATATTCAATTTGTTGTTGATAAAATGAAATTATTTCCTAAATAATAACAGCAACTTTGAGAATAGAATAGGGAACATTAAGACATTGCTTTTAGGTTGTGCTTGCATTTTTATAAATAAGCAGCAGGCTGTGGGCTGTGGGGCAGGTTTTATTCTTACAGGTTTCCTGCATTTGTGAATGTGTTAGGCAGTCTGTTTCCAAACAGCTGTCACATGGTCAAAGCTCCTCAGGTGACATTTTTATGCACACAAGAGTAGGACACAGTCTAGGTAGGTCCAGGAGAAGCCAGGCCATTAAAACCTCCAGGCTGCTGGTGCCAAAGCAGAGGAAGAACGCCCTGCTTGGAGTCAGGGAGCTGGGCACTGCTGCACCCTGCTCCTTTGTTATCATCAAATAGTTGGTATGCTATCAAATTACAGTTGCCAGTAGAAGTCTGGAACTCAAAGACATGCTTGCTAAGTCAAGTCGAGGGAGATGCACTTCTAGCACCTTCCACACCCATGCCCAGATATAGAGCATACCCCCTCCAAACACATATGCCCCCGCGTGGAAACTTGCACCACCTTCACACAACAATCTCCTCCTATGCACGCTCTGAGATGAGAGCAGATGGGCCTGTTTGTGAAACCCAGACTCAGGATTCCCATTCTTGTGTAAGAGCCTTGCCATGTGGCTGACATATGTTCAATTTGTGGCCCACACAAGCCTCTAGAACACATCTCCCATCCAGTACCTTACCAGTAATTACCCATCTTGTATTTGCATATGTTCCCCTTTCTCGAGAATCTGGGCAGGTTGCAATCTGCAGCTGCCCCCTTCCCCAGATACAGCTCATTGAAGGCCGTGCACCCTTGGGGAGACAGGAGGAGAATGCCAAAGACTGCTTCCATCCCCTGCAGTGCAGTGCCAGAGGTCGGCAGAGAGAGGAGCAGCAAGGACAGCCCCCCACCCCTGCCATTCCTCATCCCACCCAGCCCATCTCCAGGGCTGGTCTCCAGGACCCACCCACCCCCATTACCTGCTGGAGATCTGAGTACGTGCAAATTGTTTCAAGAGTGAAAAGTTCCCCCAGTGATCTTGATTTTTCCACTTAAACAGAGTGCTTGTTCCAGCTCCCTATCTCTCATGCAGCTGCAGGTGAGCGGCCATGGGCAGCGGTCCCTCTGCTCCTAGGCCTGCTCCGTTTCCCTCCTGGGCATGCTCCCTTTCCACTGCCAGCAACAAGCCTTCCAGGCCCGACTCCCCCTTTCCCTTTTTTCTTGGCATCTATACTAGCTGGAGGGCAGGCTGGTGGGAGCCAGGCCCCGTGGCCTTCCAGGATTCCCATCGTCTAGAGCCAGAGCTCTAGGAGCCTGACCCGGGCCTTGGGGGGAGAGTGGTTTTGAGTAAAATTCAACAGCTCCCACCAATTCACTGCAACCAAAAATGCACTCCTTATGCCATTTTAAAATGTTCCCATTCCAACAGTAATGTTCCCATGGCCAGAGCTTCCCTCTCTGAAACTTTATGCGCTTGAGCTCTGGATTTGAAGGGACCATGTATTTATTTATTTTGATGTAAAATTTCAAAATAATGAATTTGTTTTAAGTTCCGAGTCGAGCCCTGGGGGCACTTTAGTACCTGCTGCAGAAGCATATGGGCTGCCTGCATTCTGAGCCCTCCCTCACATGGAGGCAGATGAGCCCAGGGCACAGCCAGCCAAAGCCCACCTTGTCCTGATCCGTAGGAAGAGTCTGTCCACATTTGGTGAATCAGATCTTGGGAGTGTCAAGGTGTGAAACTTACCTGGGGACCCCAGGAGCCCGAGGAAAGGGTGGATGATTGTGTCTGTCCTCATTCTTCAGCCTCAGAGGGTCTCCATTAGACCCAACCAGGCAATGGCTACAAATCCCCATGACCCAGCCTCATCTCAGACCAGTTTAATCAGAATGTCTGTAACGTTCCCAGGCCCAGACCGTTGTTGACACATTCATAAGAGCGCTCGGTGGGACACGGGTGTCCCTTGGGTTACTCTGTGCAGTGAGGATGACAAAAGCTGGGTTCTGCTTGCCCAGAGGCTTCTGTGCTGTCACTGTGGAGCCTGAGATCAGACTTTCCATTGGAATAGAAAGCAAATGCCAAGTGTATTTAAAAGTGCTCTTGATCTACCTAAAACTAGGAAGTATAAAGAATCCTCTGGGAATAGTTTATTCTCACATTTGAATGGGTTTTTGCTTCCTCCGAACTAAGCCTTACAGTTTTTTCCATTACCAAAGGTGCCCTGTGACTTCTAAGGAAGACAGTTGAACTAAAAATTCTGCAGTGGTGCACGGGGCTGGAAAAGTTATTTAACCAGTTTTTCACCGCAGAGCAGAAAGTGATTTGGAGTTAGGACCAGTCTCTTCACGGCGATTCTGGGCTGGAAATCACGTCTCATCGGCAGAGGATTATTCCTGGCTGATTATGTTAAGTGGTTATTTGTTTAAAACTTAAAAGAAGGACAGATACAGTACGTTTGTACTCAGCTAACCACGCAACATTTTTAGCTTAAGAAAATAAGCAGCTAAAGTGGCGATTTGTTTTATTACCAGACTGATAAAGAGTTTCACGGGCAGGAATGAGTCTATCTCCCAGACTGGAGAAAAAGTTAAATGATTTTGTCAAGGAAGATTGAAAACTTTATTATTGGTTGAATTTTACTGAGATCAAAAAGTGATCATTTTATAGCAAAGGACCAAAGACCCTCAGAGGTGACCTGGAATGCCTTTAATTCTGAAAGATGGGCTTTTCAGGACTCTGCAAATGACATTCATTTTGGCATTTGGTACTTTGTTGCCATATTTATTGCCTTTAGTTCCTAGTGGGAGTAGTTTTCCGCTCCTAATTTACCCAAAAGGCAAGAAAAAATAACTAGATTTTTTTTTAAAAGAAGAAAAAGGAGAGGGGAAATATGTCTTGAAAGTTTAATTAATTGCAAAATGAAGTTAAATGGAGCATTCAATAAAAGTACTTCTCAGAACCGACAGGATTTCTCAGAAAGGAGCCTTTAAAGCTGGATTCTCTAAAGCAGTGGAAATCCCAGGAACAAAAGCCAAATGCCTGGGAATTGAGTTTCAGAAGAATTTTTGAATTGGTGCTGCTCGGTAATTTACAAAATGGAATGGAATCACTGAATGTTCTAAAATCTGTTCAGTTAAAATGGCATAATAAATTCAGCTCATGCAGACCATGCACATTTAACTCATGCTATTATTATATATATTTTATACCATGTATTCAGCATTTTCCATGAGCCGGGGCCTGTGTTTTGACATTCATGATCTCACTGTAGAGGATTACAAAGATTCAATTCTTTACATAGAAGTCATTGGTAGATTACAGAAGGTTCCTAATGCTGATGCTTGTGTTTCAAGCAAGTAAAATCTTTAATGACATTTGTGACATTGATGTATATTTGTTAAAGCCAACCTTGCAAACAAGATTTCTATTCCATTGACAGACTTAACAAATCAGGTCTCCATTCAGGAAGGAAGAAAGAAAAATTAATGAAGTCAGTTTTCTTTATTGCTTAAGCCGCAGGCTACCATGGGTGTTTGGGCAGATCATATTCAAGGCCACTATATTTATTGCACACAAATATGGGTTTTTGAAACGGGAAATCAGTTCTGATAAATTTTCAGGGTAACTTCTGATCCTTTGGCAAATGAGAGCAATAACTACTAGTTGCGTATCGTGAGTTGAAATTGCAATTTGAAGATAATCAATATTGCAACTTAAGCATCATCAAAGGGTGACCTGTAGCTTAACTTTCTTAATTATGAATATCAAGAACTTGAGGTGACATCCCTGACTGAAGTGAGTTATTGAGTCAGGTAATATTAACATCCTTTTAAGCAACTATCATCTTTAATTTACCCAATCAGCAGTAAGCTCACCTGAGCTAACAAGCTATAGGCTACAGTCAAACTACTTATAGAACACTTAGTATGATAATATTAGTTTGCAGATATTAGTTACTACTATGGACTAATTATTTGCCTAGTCTTTACCATAAGAAGTTCCTGTCGATGTTTATGTTGAAAGATGAAATAACTTAGGGAAGTTGGTAAAGAGGTATTGGAATGTATGATATGAACAGTGTAATGATAACTACCCATAGCCAAACTTCTCACTCTACAGTGGACATGTTGTTTTCTCTCTATTCTGAACATGGTATAATGAACTTCTCTGGTTTGTGAAGATGCATACAATAACAATTGCTATCCTTTTGAGAAGTATTTTTTAAATTGTGGTAAAATATATATCATAAAATTTACCGTTGTAACCACGTTATGAGTGTAGTTCAGTGACATTAAGTACATTCACATGTTCTGCAGCCATTACCACCACCCGCCCCCAGCAGATTTTTTCATATTCCCGGAAAGAAACTTAGAACCCATTAAACAATTCAACACTAACTCCCCATTCCCTGTGCCTCTAGTTTCTGGCAACTACCCTTGTTTTCTGTCTACATGAACTTGACTTCTCTAGGTACCTCGTGTAAGTGGGTCGCACTTTGGCCTGCTTCACTTAACTTGTCTTCAGGGTTCATCTGTGTTGTGGCCCATGTCACAATTCCCTTCCTTTTTAAGGTTAATGATATTCTGTTATTCGACATACCACAGGTAGTTTGTCCATGGACATATGAGTTGCTTCCATCTGTTTGTTATCATGAATTTCTACAAATTGTGTACAAAATCTAAAATCTGCTGAGTGCCTGCTTTCGATCTTTTGGTTATATACCCAACAGTGGAAGTTCTGGATCATCTGGTAATGCTATTTTTGACTTTTTGAGGAACCTCCATGCTGTTTTCCACAGCTGCTGTGCCATTTTACACTACCACCAGCAGTGCATAGGGATTGTTTCTCTATTTCCTTACCAACCTTTGTTATTTTCTGTTTTTTTGGTTATAGCTATCCTCATGAGTGAGAAGAGGTACCTGATTTTGATTTTGATTTGCATTTCCCTAGTGATTAGTGATGCTGAGCATCTTTTGCTGTGCATATTGACTATTATTAAATCTTTTTTAGAGAAATATTTATTCAATTTTTTAAATTTATATTCATGTGTCTGTTTTGCTGTTGGTGAGTGCAGGCATATTTACATTCTTTAGATATTAAGCCCCTATCAGAAAAAAAAAATTGTTTTAAAGTGCTACCATTTCTTGAGCACTTGTAGTATTCAGAATGGTCTACTAAGTGCTTTGTATCCAGAACCTTAATCCATTCTATAATCCTGACAGTAGTTATTATTACTTCATTTAATAGATATGGAAACCAAGCCTTCAAGAATTCAAATAACTTATTCAAGATCATACAGTCCGTAGGTGGCAGAGCCAGGGTTGTTACCCAGGTGTGTCTTACTCCAAAGCCTGTGACCTCATTTCAGCTCAGTGTGGATAGTCTACCTTTTAGATTTATGAATTTATTTCACTATTTTTTAAAAATTTGAAGTATAATAAATATATAATAAAATTATAAATAATAAGTAATCATTCTACTGGATCAAAACCCTGTAGCCATTATCTAGGTATAAGAAACAGCATTTCCTGCTCCCCAGAAACCATCCACAGGTCCCTTGATAATCAGTCCCGTGCCTCTTGCCAAAGGAAAACATTTTATGGTAGTCAGTTCTTTGCTTTTCTTTATCCTATTGCACCCTAAGCATGTATCCCTAGTTGTTTTTATAATTTAACTTTATATGCATGAGATTATGCATATTTTGTTTGGTTTCTTTTGTTCATAGTTAAGCTTCTGAGATTAGTGAAGTCAAATATTTTTCCTTGTTGAATTCTGCTATAAAACTTCACCCACTGTGTTAATCCATTCTCTTGTTTTAGCCCTCGAATATAATGCTGGTGAGAACATTATTGTACCTTTCCTTGGGTGTCTAAGACATTCATTTCTTTTGGTTATATAACAAGTAGTGAAACTGTTGTAGATGTTATGCCAAATTGTTTGTATTGTGTCAACTTATACTCTCACCGCAGCGTATGAGAGTTCCTGTTGTTTTGCATATTCTCCAGATTTAGAATTCTTAGTCCCTTTAATTTTAGCCATTCTGTGTTTTCTTAGTAGTATCACATATGGTTTTAATTTGCATTTCCCTGATTACTGATTACTGATACTAATAATCTTTTCCTATGTTTATTGGTTGTCTCTTTTATGACATGTCCTTGCCCATTTTTGAATGGTGCTGTCTTTTTCTTTATGGATTTCTAGGAGTTCTTCACAGCTTCTGGCTGTGAATTCTGCGTTAGTTATATGTGCTGCAGATATCTTCTCTCCTTCTGTGACTTGCCTTTTTAGTCTCTTAAGAGAATCTTATGATGAAAAAGATTTCCTAATTTTAATGTAGTCTGATTTATCACTTTTTTGATTAGTGCTTGTTGTGTCTTGTTTGGAAATGTTTCCTACCCCAAGGTCATGAAGATTTTCTCTTATGTTAACTTCTGAAAGTTGTATCATTGCCTTTCATGTTTATATCTATATAAGCATCTGGAGTTGAGTTATGTGAGTGCTTCCAGCTGGGGGAGTGACCAAGTGTTCCTTTCTTCTACAGGGACACCCAGTCGACTCAGCCACATTTTGGAGGGAAGGGGGGGGGATATCTTTTTTTCTCATTTTCTGTCATGTTTTTTAAAGATTAAGTGCCTCTGTATGTATGAGTCTGTTTGGGGGCTCTCTGTCCTATTTTGTCAGTTTGCCTGTATTTGTCCCCATACCACACTGTCTTAATGGCTTTATAATGTCTCAATATTGTTAAAGAAAAAATTACTTATGATACTAGTTAAAAATGGTGAGGAACATTTCAATCAAGGGGGACCATTGATTGCAATGTGTATAGAGACAGCTGCGATGGAATCTTGGAGTAGGAGAGAGATTGGGCTCCATCCTGGCTACAGTAAGGACAAGTGAGGGTGTATTGCTAAGGAGCAGGTGGCATCAGTGGATGGGAAATCACTAAGAGGAGCATCAGGGCTCTTGTTAGACTAAATAGAATTGTTGCTGAAGGACAGATACTAAGGGTAGGGGTTGTCACTAAATGGACTTAGTAGAATTCTCCATCTAACTGGATTCCACAAGGATAGCAAAGGAAGCCAAAGGTCAGGGACTAGTCAGAAAGAGAACTCACAGACACTGATCCAAGTTTGACCAAAGGAGAGCATCTCTGCCAATGTCCAGTAGAGAAAGTTCTTCACCTCATTTTCTTTTCCTCCAGTGTGTCTTGGCTGTAGGTGGCCTTTTAGAGTCCATTTATTAAGATCAAACGTAACTGTCAGGACTTCACTTTTAATAGCATTTCTTCCTGGTGATTTCTAAACAGAATTCATTTCAAGGTGGCATGTGGGGACAGTGGCATGACAAGAAACAAACCCCAGAAAATAATAAGGAAAGACATACTTTTGCCATCAGCAGCTACTATTTAGTGACCTCAAAATTGTCTGGTTTTGAGTGATATTGATTAGGTAGGGTCTTAAGAAGTTGGTTAGTTGGGGAGGAAGCTCTGCCTTTCAGAATCCAGCCTCTGTTTCTCCAGTGTCGTTCTGACCAATGTGCAGAGAGGACAAACAGGGGTCCCCAGGTCTAGAGGCAGCACCTCTGTCAGAGTGCACACACACAGAGCTGGTCCTCACAACACAGTTATTTTAAGAAAAATTCACCCCCTGCTCTTCCCTGGGCTCCCACTTTTACTGGGCTGCTCCCTAGCAGAGGGTGGGGCATGGGGACACAGTCAGAGGAGGGAAGAGCCCATTCTGTCACAGTGCTCACAGGGTGGCAGTGGAATGAATGTGCTGGTTCCCAGGGAAGCTGGGCCCCGTGGTAGGACCCAGCTTGTTTGTCCGTTTCCACCTTGATTTGTCGTGTGTTAAGTGCCTTTTATATGTCAGACCCTGTCCCTGGTGCTGGGGGAAAAGACCAAATTCTTGGTCTCATGGAGCAGCATTCTAGTAGTCGAGAAAGTCAATAAATAAATATAAAATTTAATGTAGGATAATGATACATTCTATAGAAAGAAGAAGGAGGACCAGGTTGGAAGGGAAAATAAGATATCTGAAAGATGCACTTTCCAGACAGATGGCAAGTAGAAGGCCCTGGAGCAGGAGCTGAGCATGAGGAAAGGGACCACGAAGTGTCACCGAGTGCGGGAAAGTGATAGGAAATGAGAGGGGGGGAGGGAGCCCTGGCCAGACCCACACCTTACTTTGATATTTGGTAACACTCCTTTTATTCTTGCAGTGAAATTTGTAGAAACGATGATCTCCTGCTCGCATAATTACATACCGTCAATGTGATTTCTTAACTGTAATATAAAAGGAAGTACCAAAGAGAAGAAATTTGTAATAAAATAATAAGCATTTCAACACCTCAGTGTCAGCATGCCTATACCGGAGAAAATAGCAGTGTGGTCACGTCTTGTACCCGCATGGAGGATCACTGCAAACGTGGCAGCTATAAATACAGAGGGCTGCAGATGTGTTACATTGGTGACTCAGATGACATAATTGCTGTTCCATCCAGTGGTGTGATGTTTCTGAAATGTTGACTGCTTAGTAAAGTTCTAAACAAAGCAAAATATATCATTCTGTATTGCATTCCTAGAAATTCAGTGTTTATGGAAATCGAGGAGAAAAAACCCTGACATGTGAATTGGTGTTAGGTTTGTCACCAGCGCCATATTCAGGGGAGGCTGGAAAGTCAGGGACGTGGGCCATTTCTGGATTGTGCTGGACCACGGGTGCATTTCAGGTTGTCCAACCTGCATGGACCCCACCCTCTAATGTCACTGCTTCCCCCTAATTATCCTGTGACTACCAAAGCAGCAGCATGGATGTCCACAATGTCCTTGGGGGTGGTTCTGTCCCCCTAGAGAACACAGCAAGGGCTGATGACTCTTGCAGGACTTTAGGACATTGTTTTGAGTGCCATGGGAGCCAGGGGACAGTTTGCAGTAGGGAAAGGGAATGACCAGACCTGGGCTTTCAAGGGATTGCTGTCCATAACCGGAATCAAGTGGAGACGGAGGTCTCCGGGTTTCTCAGTGAGAACCAGGCCCCCTGTGTAAGCTGCAGAGGTGCCAGGTTGGCCTCAGACTCCCTCAGAAGTCTGTCTGTCTGCCCCAGAGCCAACTACACATCACCTAAAAGGGCAGTTCTTGGTCTGTGCCCCACACCCTTAACAAGAGCAGATGTTGACTGACATCTCAAGCAGGTTTCAACCCCCCTTCACACCCCCAGTTTTTACTCCCCTTCCTGTAATAAATAACAGATTCATGCAAAGTGGTTAGAAGCAGTTTTGTAGTTAAACTTCACACTCAGGTTATTTTGCCAGGCGGCCCCCCTTGGAAAGTAAGTTACCCTTCCAACAGCCAGCACCCCGTTGGGTCTGTTGCCGTCGCCCAGGCTTTGCTTTGTGCCTGCAGGCCCTGAGATGGCAGAAGCATTTCCTGTAACTGGAATCCCCCATGCCTGGCCTTCCAGACAATTGATAGATAATTGGATAAATCCTAAACTGGAAACTGCAAACAATAAAGAAAGAAAACTGCACATAATGTAGTGCGCACACCCCTCTGAAGCTAGGCAGTTTACATATGAAACTACTTAAGCGAGGCTTGTATTTTTTGACAATGAAGCTCATTGAGTTGTGAAACTCAGGGCCACTCTTAAAATGTGCTTAAGAAAAGGATCATGGGTAGATAGAGCTTGGCACCAGAATGGAAGCCCACATTCCAAGTTCTCTACCACGTGCTCACTGATGGGCTTAGGGGTGCCAAGGAGGACAGCTAGGGTAGGGCCACTTCGTATTTTGCCACGGCTGGGTGCAATGTTATTGCTACATGTGTTTCAAGGTCACCTCAGCTTGTTTAGCATGGCCTCAGTAACTCTGTGGTCTTCAGGTCACACAAATCTTGGTAACCAAAACTTATTTTCCAATTTCTCTCTATAAAAGGATGCCAGAACTACAAGTGGCCAATAAGTACTTCCTCTGGGGCCACACCCCAAATCATGAAGGTGAAATCTAATTCTGTCCTTGGTGTGTTGAACACAGTAATAGCAGTGTTGTTCTGTGCAACATGGGTATAGTTGGACTGAGATTTTTCTATTTAAAAAATTACATTTGTGAATTACAAATACCTAGATTCAGCCAAGTGCCTGAAAATTTCTTCCTCTGGAGGAAGGTGGGGTTGGAGGCAGAAATTCCACTGCAGCCTCCAGCTTCAGTGTCTTTGGCTCATAAGTGACAGTTGGAACCAAGCCCAGTGGGTACACCTGTAATCCCAGCTGCTGGGGAGGCTGAGGCAAGAGGATGACAAGTTCCAGGTCAGACTGTGCTACGAGTGAGACCCTGTCTCAAAATAATAATAATAATAAAAATTATTATTATTATTATTATTAAAAGGGCTGGGGATATAGCTGAGTGGTAGAGCACCCCTGGGTGCAATCCCAGTACTTGCAAAAAAAAAAAAAAAAAAGTGAGGAGTAGAAGAAAACTGTGTTGCCCTGTGGTTCTACTGGCTTCAGAAATAAGGGCAGGACAAGTTCAAACAGCGACCTTTGTGCATGTTCAGTGGGGGAAAAGTGTCATTTAAAGGCCAACTCCCATGGTAGATGGGCCTAAAAAGTGTTTACCAGAAGACTTAGAAATCAGCTTCTGAAACTGTGTGTTGGAGTGATCTAAATCAGAGGGTAGATAGGAAAAATATCTTCCCTTCCTTCTTCATCTCCAGGGAATTGAGAAATAAGAATCAAACACTCAAGAACGAGGATTGAGGAAGTGGGATGTAAAAATGGCTTCCTAGATTCCTTGTTTGAAAAGGAAGCCTGAATTTCCTAAAGCAGGAAACTCTTCCTTTTTGAGGAATCCGACCTCAGTCGTCTTAGTTCAGCTTTTTTTTTTTTTTAATGTCTTTACTATTCATTTTCCCTGTGATGCTTACAAAACAAAGAGACAGGAAGCATCTTGATGAAAAAGTTCTCATGTCGTCATGCTATGTGCAGAAAATAGTGCAGACAGTCTGAACAGAGATGAGCCAGGGGCACAGCTTGGGGGCGGGGCCAGGCTCGGGGGCCGGGTCTGGCAAGGGTGGGGCATAGCCACGGGGGTTGACCCTGAACCTTGGACATTGCAGCCTGAAAGAACCTTGGAGTTACCTTGTTCAGTGCTACCTCATTTCATAAGTAAAATAATGTCTAAAGCGTTCAAAGAGACTGCCACAGTTGCACAGCCCATAGGCAGCTGAGCTAGCAGCCCAAGAACAGATCTCAGATGAGGGATTTTCTTCAGAGAGGTTCATATAACTGATACTGAGAGAGTCAAAAGGCACTGAGGGTTCCTTAGGCTATTTTAATTTTTATTTATAATTTAACTTATTTTTATTAACAAATAATAATTGTGCATATTTATAGC
This sequence comes from Urocitellus parryii, assembly GCF_045843805.1. Taxonomy (NCBI): domain Eukaryota; kingdom Metazoa; phylum Chordata; class Mammalia; order Rodentia; family Sciuridae; genus Urocitellus; species Urocitellus parryii. The sequence continues at coordinate 12,980,561 of NC_135543.1, forward strand.
ATATGGTATGATTTTTTGATCACTCTACATTATAGAAAATTGGATCAAGCTAATTAAAATATCCATCACTTCACCAACTTTTTTTTTTTTTTGGCAATGAGAATACTAAAAATTTTTCCTTTCTGTAATTTTGAAATATGCATTAACTATGGTCACTGTGCAGAATAATAGGTTACTAAACTTACTCCTCTATCCTGAGATTTAGTTCTCTTTGATCTTCCTGTTGCCTATCCATCCCCCACCCCCATTGCCTCTGGTAGCCACCTTTCTGGTCTCTGTTTCTGTGAGGTCACCTCACACATATATGTGAAATTATATAACATCTGTCTTTATATGTCTGGCTTATTTCACTTGCCATCATGTCTTTTAGTTCCATCCATGTTGACAAATGACAATGAATGACAAAATTTCCCTATTTCCAAAGTTGTGTAGCAGGGATTCCATTGTATGTATGTATATGTATGTATATATATATATATATATATCACAGTATATATATCACATTTTATTTTCCATTTGCCCCTATACACTTAGGTTGCTTCCATATCTCAGTTATTGGCTGAATTAAACATGAAAGCACAGATATCTCTTTGACATATGAATTTCAATTTCTTGGGATAAATGCCCCAAAGTGGGATTCCGCTGGGTCATGTGGTAATTCTCTTTTACATTTTTGAGGAACCTCCATGTTATTTTTCAGGATGGACGGTACTAGTTTATATTTCTACCAACAGTGTACAAAAGTTTCATTTTCACTAAATCCATGCCAATACTTGTTATTGTTTATCCTTTTTTTTTTATAATAGCCATCCTAATGTGTGAAGTGATGTCTCATTATGGTTTTAATTTACGTTTCCCTGAGATGTTGAACATTTTTTCACATGTCTGTTGGCCATTCATATCTCTTCTTTTGGAAAACATCTGTTCAGATCTGTTGCCTATTTTTTAATTGGGTTATTTCTTGTCTTGCTATTGGGTTGTTTGGATTCCTTATATATTTTGGATATTAGCCTCTTCTCAGATGTATGGTTTGCAAGTATTTATCATGGTCAGTTTACTTTGGTTTGCCTTTGACCTTCACCACCCCATCTGGTAAGCATAAATTGTGGTTGCTAATTGGCTTTCCTTGAAACATTTGTGAAGGACTCTCTTTGAAAGGAGTCAGCAGAGTTTAGAAGGGAGGAACTAACAGTTGCAGTGCATTTCATACCCCTACCCTCAGACTCCTTCCAGAATGGCCTTGGAAGTTCTCAGTAGGCTGACACCAGGCAGAGGCTAGACTTTGATCTGAAAATGTTTGCATGATGCAATTTCATGTGCATGGGGTAATTGGTTTTGCTGGAAAGTCTAACCAAGAGAAAGCTTTCTGACTCTGGCATTAGCTCACTCTTCACCTGTCCGTGCACCTTATACTTCCTACATTTTTTTCCATATAAAATTTGCAACTTAAGAACTACCTTTTAAAACAAGCGGACTTGATTTTTTATATATAGCATATATCATTATGGAAATGTTGCTGTGCTTCCAAAACCTCCTAAAAGGTTGGGAAGCTTATTTTATTTGATTCCAGTTTTTTTCTTGTGCTTTTAGATGAGGTTATAAACAAGCCATGATGCAAAGAGGCTACCGAGAGATGCACAACAGAAGCAAGCCTTAGAAATAGAAATTGAATTTATAGGCAGTGAGATAGGATAATTAGTTTTTATATTTAAAAATATTCTCCATCCAGAGGAGCCTGCTGTCTCGAATAGAGAAAGGAATTAAGTTTGAATCCCAGTACCTCGAATAATTTAGTGGAAACTGTCAGCTTTGTATAAAATATATACATAAATCTGCTGTGTGTGAACACACATAAAACACGCATACACACAGTATTATGAATTAAAGTGTGCATTCAAATCCAATGATTATGATTGAACTAATCATTTATACTTATAAAACCTGAAAAACAAAAAAAAAAAAGAATCTAAAAAGCTAAAGATAATCTGATTGGCCCTCTTCTGCCTTTTATTTCATTTTACTTTTTGGCTCTGAGTAGTTAATTTTCTGAGTCCAAAAAAATCAAACAAACAAAGACTTGCTCTTTGCTGCTTTTCACATAAAAAGCAAAAGCTGTGTCTGATGTTTACCCTAAGGTTTTTTTGATCCGATTCACTACAGAATGTACCTTTAACACACTTGATGTATGTAAAACAAAAAACAAAAAACAAAACAAGAGCGTGTGAAGTGTGTGCTGATGTTAAATACGTGTGAATTCAACATGCCTTCTCTAATGGCAGGTGCCTTCGCCTCTGATCTGAATTGGCAGACACCAGATCTGGTTTTGGATCTTGAACAGACTTTTTTTTCAGGGTTGCATCATGACTCTTGGGAGGCATCCTGTCTGCAATGTGCTGCCTGCCCAGCTTGGGTCAGTGGGGACAGGGAGAAGGAGTATGGACCAGCCATGCTGAAGTCGCCAACATGTGGAGTCAGTTGCTGGTTCCTTGCTGAGGGTCTGGCCAGTGGAACTGTCATGGCTTGTGGCTTCCTTGTTTCCACAGGGGATGCCTGAGGGAGGGATGAACTTGAAGACAGAGGGAGTGGCCCTGAGCCTGCCACGGCTTTCTCTAGTTTGATTTTTTTAATTGGGTTATTTCTGGGGGTGCCGGAGGCAGGACCCTCTCAGTACCTGCTCTGTGGATCATAGGAGGGTTTCATCCACTCCGTGAACTTTATCCCTTTCTCTGGCTCCTGTTCTAAATCTCTTTCAGAGGAAGAAAAAGACATGGTTGTTGAAGCATGAGCTTGCAGGTCAGCTTTTCTTACATCAGACTCCAAGATGATGTCCAGTGCCTTTTGTTGAACTGAAACGCTAGACGGGTTTGAAATAACTGAGCCATTCGTTGCCTGGTGTTAGGAAACCTTTCTGTGGTCCAAGGGAGGTTGGTTGGTGGGTGTGAGCATGTTTGCGTATGTAGAAAGCGGGATGGCTTTGGGATGGCTTTGCCTTGTGGGGACAACATTGCCAGACCCGCTGCTCCTGAAGCTGGAGGGAGTTGCGTGGGCGAGTTGGTCCTCACTCCTGGAGCCATTTCCATTCAGGTACAGTTTCCTTCGGCTGCCTCAAGTTTTCAGTGTCAGATCAAGTTTTCTGGTTTGCCATCTGTTCCTTTCCTTTGCTAACTGATCTTTACACAATGTGACTCTGTGTTAATTAGACATGTGTCTCTTTGTCATTCATCTGGAGAAGGGGTTAATGATGATTTGTGTGACTTTAATTGGTTTTCCTCCAAACTGTTATATTTAGTTTATTATTTTATAAGAACTCCAAGAAATTGGGAAAGAGGAAGAGAGGTTCACTTTGATTCTTCATAGCCCTAATCATATGACTTGAAAAAAAAAAAATCTTGGCCTACATGTTTTGAGGTTTAAAAAAATATAGTCCTTTAAGTTCTTGTTAAAAAGTGATATATATATGAGTATGAATTTACTGCTTACCAATGCACAATTTATTAGTCACATTTGTTGGTCTATATTAATTTACTTTTTAATAAGTAACATGTTTGCAGGGCTTGAAATTCAAAAAATTCTGAAAGGTATGTAGTGGAGTCTTCTTTCTATTATCCTCAGACATCTTGTTTCCTTTCCCAGAATCTGTATTGTTAGGGTCTTGTGTGTGCATATGTTTGTACTTTCGTGTACACATATGTACATGCATAGGTATACATGTATGGATGTTTATATATACGTTTCCCTCTTCTTTGCAGTGTGGCTAAACATACATGTTGTTTTGCATATGTTATTTAAATACATGTTGGAATTCAGCACGTATCAATAGGATGAGAGCATCCTCTTTTTTTTTTGGTAAGACCACACTGATTACTGCTCAGTGAATTGTAACTAGTCCCTTACTGATCGACATTTCGCTGTTTCCAGTTTTTGCCAGGACAAACAATGATGTAGTGAATAGCTTTGTATTACATTATTTTGTATATATCTAGGGAAAAGATCCTAAAAATGGAATGCTGCCACTGAAAGTGAGTACGTTCGTCATTTTGATTGATTCTGTCAAATTGCCCTCAACAGAGGTTAACATTTTATAGTTCTACCAGCAGTATGAATAGTGATCAGCCCTTTTTTATATTAGTGAAAATGATAGATGAAATAGCTATCCCAGCTTATAGTTTAATTTGTTCTCTCTCTTATTTTGAGTGAGTTGAATATAATGAGCACTCTGAAGTAAAAAAAGATGAATTCTTACAATTGGATCCGTGTGTGTGTGTGTGTGTGTGTGTGTTTCAAAGATGGAAGCCTATTTGTGCATTTCTCCCTCTAATCCTTCAAAGAACTAGGAAATTATATCTGGTTTCTAGTAAATTAGATAACTAATTTCTATATAGCTGTGTATTAACAGTAGAGATGCTACCAATGTTAGAAGATACGTAATATTCTTCTTCAGATGATTACCAAAAACATTGCTGAAATCTAATTTCAACTGAAATTATTTTCAAAATAATGCATTTAAAATTAACTGAATCAGGTTTTTTTTTTTTTTTAAATATTTATTTATTTTTAGTTCTTGGCGGACACAACATCTTTGTTTGTTTGTGGTGCTGAGGATCGAACCCGGGCCGCACGCATGCCAGGCGAGCGCGCTACCGCTTGAGCCACATCCCCAGCCCCCTGAATCAGGTTTTGATTTGTTAGGGTACATTACATGATATCTTCTGAGATACAATATTACAAGTCCACGAGACTCTGACGTGTTTTGCCATCTACTAAAAGTCTACAGATTCTAGAGAAATTACAATTTGACTAACATAGGAAAAATGGTCTTTTCCATAAAAATGCCCATTTTCTTCTTGATATTTTTTTTTTCTTTGTGTTGAGCTTTAGCTGAAAATCCTTGTGGTTATTTTTTATTTTTATTATTTCCTTGTATAGCGGTACTAGAGATTGAGCCTAGAGGCACTTTACCACTGAGCTGTACCCCAGCCCTTTTTATTTAATTATTTATTTTAACAAGATAAGGTTAAGTGGCCCAGGCTGGCCTGGTCCTTGTGATTTTCCTGCTTTTAGCTTTCCTCCTGCCTCAGCCTTCTGAGCGCCTGGGATTACAGGCGTGGACCGCTGTGCCCCAGCCTTTGTGGCTATTTTTAGCAACTATAGCTTGAATTCATCTGGGTGATTCCATGGCCCCTACCAGAAAGAGAAGTCTGAGGGTCGTTACCGGTGTCCGTCTCCTTGTTCATGTTTCTTGCCTGCACTCACAAGTCACATAAACCTTCATAAGCGGGAAAATACACTGTTGATTTCTTGGCAGAATGAATGCTCTGTCTTATGCCTTAACATACAAGCCTATCACTTACGTAGCTAAAGATTGAGTAACACCTCCGTGGTCCGCTGCCACTGTCTCTCCCCTGTGAGTCCACTCCTATGCCTTCTTCAGGCTGTGAAAAGGCATGGCTTCTTTGGCAAACATGGAATCTGAACACCGAACATCTGCTACAATATCGTAGTAGGGATTTCCCTTTGGGATGCACATACTTGCCATTTCAACAATTTTGCAGAGAACACAATGATACCATTTCTGGCACCCAGTTAAGAAATCAGTTTCCAAAATTAAATTTCCTTTAATGTCTAATGATAGCTTTGAAGTGTTGTATTCACATCCCTTCCTGAAGCTAAACTCACAAAATTTTAGAGCCAGAAGGAGATTTGGAGATGGTCCAGCAGTTAATCCCAGTTTTCTAGGTGAGGGAACTGAAGCTGAGAGATCAGGGTCACTGGGGTGAGGGAGGAGAAAGCTGGCCCTCTGCAGTTCCGGCTCCAGACCTCACTTGGCTAAATTGTTCCAGAATCTTGTTTACAAGTGATTTTTTTTTTTTCCTGGAAGAAAAAAATGTATCAATCCTCAGATCTCTTAGTAAACTGGTTGGTAGTTCAGCCTTAGGTCGGGGTTGGTTTTGCTGAAGACCCCTCAGCAGAGAGAAAACCCCAGAGCGTTCCTTCTGAGAAACAGCTGGACAGCACACCTGGCACAACCCCCTCTCTCGGGAAAGGGCTGGACACCAATCCCCTGTCTGAAAAATAAGGTCTTCAGGATGCTCATGCTGGTGTGGAGATGCACTTACCCAACTGTGACCACTTCCTGGTGGCTTCTACTACGTGCAGTTAGAGGCACAAACTGGGAAAAATAAAGGCTTTGGCACTGATGGGCTGGGTCTGGTCAGAGCGACCACTTCCCATCAGCATGTCAGGAAACCTCATGTCAGGACTGTCGTCCTTTTAGGAAGGGGAAAGGCTGCGGGGAGGGGTGGGCAGGACAGAGGGAGGCAGTGGAGGGGAGAAAGAATGGGGCCAGGAGCTATCTGCTTCACAGGTAACACTTCTCCAAAGGGTCTTGCTTGAACCAAATCCTTTAATATTGAAGACGTGCCTGGTACCTCCCAAAGCAGGGTTTCCAGGCCTGGACTTTTATCTAAAATTTAGACCCTGTGGCTAACTGATCACTAGACCCTGTGAGATACTTGACCCTCAGCCCATCTAGGACTGTGTCACCATCTCACCCTTCTTCTCACCAGGTCCTTTCTCTGCACTCTTGTCTCAGGTGTGTCATGGATCTCCAAACTGACCAAATCAGAACTCAGAGTCATCCTTGGTTCATCTTCTGTCCACCTCCAGCCTCCACCCAGGTCACCCACCTGGTCCATTCACCTCCTTCATGTCTCCCGACTCCTTCCCTTGTCCTGGCTCACTGCCACCACCACATCACTTCTTCCCTGAGTTACTGCCACCCTCTCCAGGTGGCCTCTCTCACCCAGACAGTCCTGTAGACTGGGGCCAGAGAGGTCTTTCTAGAAAAGTCCATCCAATCATGGAATTCCCCTGCCTAGAAGGCTCCATTGGCTGCCCACCACCTCAGGGAAACTGTTGTGACTGGTCCCTTGCAGGTCAGTAGCCACAACTTGGCTGTACCCTGCCCTCCCACCTCCACCCTGACAGGCTGCCTGGAACACACCAGGGCATTTCCCACCCCCTGACCTTTGCACGTGCTAGTCCCTCTGAGCCACACGTCCTGCCTCACCTGCTTCCCGCTTCTTATCTCATTCCTACTTCTTTCTGAGGTGACCTTAGATGTCCCTTTTTAGAGACATCTTCCTTGACCAACACTTATTGAAGAAGCACTTATGCTTGCATTTGTTCACTATGTACCAGGCACTCATCTAAGGACTTTGCATACATCCATTCATTGGCTCCTCTTAGCCTTGGGAGGAAGGAAAGACGATCATCTCAATTTTATGAATGAACAAACAGACCCTGTCTAAATAGTGAAGCAACCACTTGCCTAAGTTCACACAGCCTTAAGGGCCAGAAGACTCTTTGGCACTTGATTTTGATTTGTAAGTGGTAGGTGTGTGTGTGTGTGTGTGTGTGTGTGTGTGCATGCATATGTGTGTACATGTACATATGAGTGTATATATGTTAATTTATTTTTGAGTAGGTAATCTAAGCACATATTATAAATTCAAGAGACTCAAAGAGTACACAGTTCAGCACCAGCAAGTCTCCTTCCTGACCTTGCTCCCCCGCCACCCATCTCTCCCTCAAAGCGCCTACTGTTGCCAGTCCCTTGTGTACCTTCCCAGGGGTGCACACCGATATGCTTGTGTCTGCATGAGGTGTTGTTTTCCACTCCTGATGACACACTTCGATTGCCATTTTTCATTTGCTTTGTTTGGTGAGCAGCGTGCCTTGCGGCTTGTTCCATATCAATATATTAAGCGCTTCCTCTTCTCCTTTATGTCTAAATAATAGGCCATCATAGGGATATGCCATCATTTATTTATCAGTGTCCTTTTGTTGGACATTTAGGTTCTTCTCAGAGTTTTGCTAGAACCAACAGTGCAGCAGAAACGGGCTTCCTGCCGACGTCATTGTGCACACTTCTGGGTTCACCTGCAGGATAGAATCCTGGGATTGGAATTCAAATCCAAGAGTAAGTCTATTGGTGATTTTGATAGATGGTGCTAGATCATCCTTCCTGGTGGATGTCTTATTTCTTCTCTCATGAGTAATTTCTGAGAATGTTGCTTTCTGCATAGCCTCACCTTTGTGTATCTATCAAACATTTTGATGTTTGCCATTCTGAGAAGTTTAACCCTCATTTCTCTGGTTCTTTTAAGTATCTTTTGGTGGGTTTATGAACTATTTTGATTTTTCTGTTAGCTGACTTTCATTGGGCTTTGTTGGATTTTTTTTTCTTGATTTATAGGCATTTCTTATATTTTTTAAGGAAATTAGCCCTCTATCTGTGATTCATATTCTAGATAGTTCTTCTGGTTTGCCATTGTATTTTGTCTTTGTTTATGGTGTTTTTTTTTCCCAATGCAGGAAATTTTTATTTTCATGTAGTCAGATTTATCAGGTTTTTTCTTTTATAGCCTCAAGGGTTTGAGTCATGGTTAGACTGACCTTCCCCATGCCTAGACTATAAAATTCTCCTCTGAGTGCATGCCTGTGTCTGTGTGAAGCTGCTGCAAACAGAGAAGTAGTACCATAGTTTAGAAAACAGATCCCCAAGTCAGACTGACCCAGCTGCCCTGGCTCCATCTCTAACTAGTTCTGTGATCTTGGATGAGATTTTAAAACGGGTCAGTAAGTGCTACACCTAGGGTTGTGGGTTACCACGAAGATCAAATGCGACACCGTGGGGAAGGGCCTCCTGGGCAGTTGTGAGAAATGGGTCTCTCCCTCCCAGCTCATTATAGCTCCCGACTTCTACCTCCTCTGAGGTCCTCTCACTGCAGGGCCCTTCCTCCAGACCCCGCTCCCCAGCGGACCTGCTGCAGGGCCCAGTGCTGGCTTTGAGGGCTGGGCTGTTTGTTTTGATTCAAGAGGGAAAGACCTGGAGCTCTGGCTGGAGCCGCCTGGAGGGCAGCTGTGCTCCCTCCAGGGCCCTGGCGCCTCGGGCATCTCATCCTCTCCACGGGTCACTAGTGAGAGTCCCTGGTCTTCCCTTTGAGCCCCCTGTGACCCCTCCCGCCTCTGCAGCTCCGCTCTGTGGACATGGCTGCCCTGTGGTGCCCCAGGGCCTCAACTGGATCCCTTGCCCATTCTGACCTGAAACCACGTTGGCCACGGGCAGGTGCCCCGTGAGTACTTTTGCCCCAGTGAGTTGAGAGAAGCCAGGGGTTGGGGCGTGGTACAGGCTGTAAGAGCCGGACGTCACTCCGCTCTGTCATCATTCTCAGCCGCCTGTCAAAAGGAATTACTTAAAGTAATATCTTTTTCAAGTGGATAATCACCTTAAAATTTCATATGTGTCAGCTTATGTTAATACTTATTAGTTGCTATGATTTTTTGACTCCTTAAATATGTTTAATATTAGGCATGCTCTTCAAAAACATTTGAAGACAAAGCTGAGAATTTGACCTTCCTGACTTTTATATCTGTGGTTGCCTTCTGTTCTCCTTTACCTCTTTAAGTATCTCCTTTGTGTATTTTAACAAAGGCGCTCCTTGAAATTTCAGAGGTAGGACATGCCGCTGGTGGTGGGGTGTGTGCACCATCATCTCATATCAATTTTACCACCATCCTGACCATTAATTAAAACAATGCTTGGTGCACAGTGTCGACGCACAATTTATAGGGAGGGTATGTATAATGGTCCCCTGCCTCATCTGAAGTGTGCTTGCTCAGAGACAGGCAGAGAGGTTAGGGGGAAAGGCAGAGGACATATTATCAGGAAAAACTAGAGGAATTCAAGTATTTTACTGTCTTATTAAATTTAACATGTGTCTGCTGTGGGCAGGCGCAGTGACGGGTGAGGCAGGAACCTGCGTGCGGACACTTCTCTTTATCATTTACTACACTTTGATTTGCAAGAAATGTATGGAGGACATCTTCACTCCCATTTTATGGATGAGGAAACTGAGTTGAAGGAAAGTGGACTAAATTCACTGGTCCCACAGTGCGGTGGGGCCAGGACGAGGTGGGGGGGGACCTGGATTCCAAGCCTGGCATCTCCATCCATGTTGCACTGCCTTCCAGAACCTTCCTGTTCCATAAAGGGGAGAGGATGAAGGACAGTAATGTGACTGTTTTCAGTGGAAAAGTTGAAAAGTAGGGAAATAAAAATAAGAGGAAACAAATGGACACCCTGGAGTTTTCTTTCTGCTTGGGGCTTTTGGCTCTTCCTTCTGCAACGCATTTGGATATGGTGGACATTCAAGAGAGGTCGCTGTCAGCCATCCTGCTGCCCCCACACCACCTTCCTAAAGGAGGTCTCCTTGGGATGAGTAGTAAAGGGGTGCTGCACGTTCCTCTCTGGCCCACAATCCCAGTGAAGGTAAACTAAACCAAACTGCCTGGAACCCTGGGCCCAAAGGGTTCATTTCTTTTCTTTTCTCTTTCTTTCTGTTTTTTCTTTTTTGCGGTGCTGGGTTGGAACCCAGGGCCTGGCGCTTGCTAGGCAGGTGCTCTACCCCTGAGCTGCACTCCCAAGGAATTTATTTTAAACCGTGCTTGAGGTCCTCCAGTTCGCATGCTCTGTTACTAGGAGGTTCTGTTGCTTTAAAGCCTCTCAGGCCCGCTTCCTCCCACCCCATACCACTTCACAGATCTGGGCCCGGGCGGGCGGACTCGCCATGCCCACTGGCTGCCCTGCCCGCAGAGCCCTCGGTCGCCCAGAGCCTTGCGTTTTCTTGGGAGGATTTCAGCCCCTCTGTGAAGGAGTCCAGCTTTCTCTCTTGTTTCCAGAAGAAGCTTCTTTCCCCCGTCTTGAAATCTTGCTGTATTCCTTAGTGTTTTGGAAACAGAATGTTCAGCGAGAGAATTCTGGCTTTGTGAACCCTGGACCACGTCGTTCCCTGGCACAACAATCGCTCCTTTGTGTTAAACATCTGAGAACAGAAGTTCTAAATAACATTTTTATATTCCTGTTGATGGGAGCTTTTTATTTGGGGACAACAGTTTGGGGCCTGTTCCTCTGTCAAGTTCTGATGTACTGTCCCCTTCTTCAATGACAGGAATGCCACTGGCCCAGAGCTTGGGACTGTCCTTAGGCCAGGGTGGTGGTGAGTGTTCATCTGCCCTCCGGAACTTTCTGGCTGGGTCCCGGCAGGATTCTCTGAGGGCTCTTGTCAGAGTGGGATGGCCGGCTAACAGAGGAGGCACCCAGTCACTGGCCTGGCCAGGAGCTGAGTGGCTGACCTCATCAGCCACAGCGGACCAGATGGGCAGACAGACCAAAATAGCCACTGTCCACCTCCTTTCTGGAAGGCAGAGGGCTGCTCCTGAGGTCCAACGAGACCTAATTTGGTCAGAATCCCAGCTCAGGAGTTAAGCTCTGACCCTGGCACTAGTTCCTTACCTCTGGTTCTGGATTTTCACCAACCACGTTTGCACACCTTGGGAGGTGATCCGCCACACCAGGGCCAATTAATTTGATAGCAAACACCCTCACCGTGAAAGCACTTTCGATTATTTTCCTTTATTTTGTACTTGTACAAAGTACTTGTACTTTGAGTCCAAAGAAAATACGTGGGTGTGTTCTCATCTTTAGGCGAACCCCATATTACAAAAATTCAGTTTTGTATGAAAAATTAAGACTTTTATTTTTTCAAAAACTTTATCACCACATTCCTTAAATGGCAGAGTTAGTCTAATAAAAATACAACGGATTCTCTCCAAAATGTTTTTATTTCTAAGTTTCAAAGCTATCTCTTTTTCTTATTCATTCAACAAACACAGGTTGAGTTGTCCCACAAGAGGTGAGCTGCCCTGCTCGGGTCTCTTGTGACTAGTGACAGGAGCACTGTGGCTCTGGTGTTTTCTCTTGTTGGGTTGGAGAACTCTTTCTTGCTTCCTGTTCCCTCTGTGAATATTTATTCTGTGCTTCCTGTGGGCCAAGCATTGTGCTGCTGTTCTCTGCCTTTTCTGGATGGGGGTGCTTGGGATGGTGTTGTCTTGTGGGGAAGATGAGGTAATACTGGTCCCATGGCCACCCAGCCACTGGTCACTGGTGTGGCTGGTCCTTGCTCTTCCAAGCAGGAGCAGCAGCCGAGGCCCGGGGAGCCTCAGGCAATGGGACGGATTCGATTATTTTCTAAGTGAAAGAACATTCTACTCCTCCTGTCTAGCCTTTCTTTGCAGACTAAAATTGGAAAAATCACTCACTCGATGAACAGACAAATGATTTAAAAAAAAAATACCCTTTCCAAGGCAGCCTGACCGCACCTGTGAAAGTCAACCGTGTTTGGATAAGACCAAGCCCCTTGAGAGGGGAATGGAGCCCTTCTCCAGACCTTAATTGATTTTTGTGTTTATTGTGCGTCTTCTAATTCTTTGTAGAGAAGTGATTTGTGGCGCGGAGTGCTTTACGTGTTACGGGCACTGTATTACGTAATTCCATTCTTATCCAAAGATCATTCTGCTTGGTTTTTCCCTTTTCTTCTGATCCAGCTTGGTTGTGCTAGTCTTTTTCATTTCTTCTTCTCTGGGCAGTTATTGTTCCTCTTATTTCTCCCACTTGATGAACTCCCATCCTCTGCCTGGAAAACGGGATGTGGGCACTTTGTCCTTTTTTTTTTTTTTTCTTCTCTTTTTAAGATCAATTGGCTGCATGTCTCCCGCCACCTTTTTCTGAATGAGCTCATCAGGTTGTAAGGATCCTGAGACTGCTCTTTAGGAGCTGGGTTGTGCTTCTTCCTCAGGATCGAGGCACTGTCTGCCCTGCTTGTCTGTGATCTATGTCAGCACCCAGCCCTGCTGGCTAAGGTGAGCTTGGCTCCCCAATGGGACAGCTGATACAGGTGCCCTGCTCTGTAAGAAAGTTCTGTAGACTAGTGCCTACTAAGATATCTTTTGGTAAAACGAGGTCTTGAAGCCTTGAGATATGTACCTCTTGAGCAATTCACATAGTGAGTTCAGAACTTGGAGATCCAAAGGGTATGGCCATGTTTTCAGTTATGTTGCTAAGGAACTCTGGTAGTTCTAGGAAAGTTCAAACGATCCATGGCTCTGTGTGTGTGTGCGTGCACATGTTGGTGCATGTGTGTAGGTATGGAACAAGAAAAATCAGATCCTTCATGTTCCTGTACTATAGTGAAACGCTTGTGAAACTTGTTCAATGGTGACCTCAAGGAAAAACACAGACTTTGTTTACAGCAGTGTTCATGCGACCAAGAAAAAAAAAAAAAAGCAGATGAGAAGTAGCCAGGCATATTCAAAGCACAACTAATATATCAGGTTTCTGGAACATCTGAGTCTAAGGGTTTGGTCTTCCTCATGATATGTTGAGAGGTGATATTTTAAAAGCGAGAAAGGGGAGGAGGCCAGCTGCAGGGGACAGTAACAGAGACAATTGGAAAGCAGATGTGTGTAGCTGAACATAGCCAGCTTTACACAGGACCACCATGTCTTCTGCATGCTGGGTGGAAGGGAGAGTTCTGTTCAAGGTCACATAGTAAAAAGCGAGCCATTTTATTCTCTGTGCAGTAGCAACACAGGCATGCTGCGGGGTTTTGGACTGTGACTTACTTTCTCATTGGCATGGCTCCCATCTGTCCTGGAAGTCCCTTCCGAGGTGGCCTTGCCCCCTGCAACATGGACGCCAGGGAAAACACTGAGTCTAGACGTCTGATCACCAGGTAGGCAGGTAAGGTAATCACCTGGATGGCTGGAAGGTGTTACCGAGGGAAAAGGAAGGCTAGAAAGAAAATAAAAGCAAACGGTTTCCCCTTGGGCCATGACTGCAATCAGGATTCTACTGCTGATAAAATGCCACCCCTTGGTTCTGCTTCCTGCATGTTCGTCCATCCGGTAGCCGCTGGGCATTCCATTCAGGTTCCACTCACCTGGCCTTTCCTCAGTGCCAAAGAATGGCAAGGTGCTCCCCAGCTGCCAAGCGGAGCTGTGTGCAAACAGACCTCAGCAAAGCCTTCCCACGCCTGTGTTTTTCTTCTGCATGCTGCCCTGCGCCCTGTGATGGGGGCTGGGGCCCTTCTCTAGGTCCCCACGGTCATCGATAGGCCTGTTCACGTGGGAGGTGACAGCAGTGTTTTGCCACAACATTACAAGCTGCTGGGTTCAACGTGAGCAGAGGGCACGAGGCTTCTCACAGCCAGGAGAGTCACAGCCTGTACCGCCGGGCAAAGGCGCTGGACCCAGGCCATGCGGGGGACACTTTGAATTTCTTCTTGTGGGTTCGGCAAACATGATGAGCCAACGTTAGTGATGAAGTGCTGTTGTGAGGTTTTCTGATAAACGCTAACCGAATTACTGAAATCTTTGCCGGGCACTGTTTGCATTTTTAATCTACAAAGGAAGCCAGTGATGAGCTCTCTCAGTGTTCATTGTAGCTGATGCCTCATCAGCCAAGTCAGTAGGGAAAATCACCCTCATCCATGATACAAACCCACAAGAAGCCCAGAGATCGTTTGTGTTTGGTGTTGAAGTGGAGACAAGAGTGTGAGCACACAGGGGATCAGTCGTCATCGTCTTTCAAAGTCCAGGCTGATGCCACCTGCCCCCGCCCCCAGCCCAGCCCTGCTCTCCCTGAAGACTGGGACAGTGTCTGGGGACCTAGGAGGCGGGGAACAGGTGGAGGAGATGGCCATCAATCATCAGAGTACGTTGACAGCCGTGGAGAGAGCTGTGTTTTGATAATATCTCACGGGTAATTTATTTATACTCTTTTAAAGATAAAAGTAACACACACATGTGGTTAAAAAACCAAAGAGCAAGGAAGGCTGTTCATAAATGTTTCTGTTCCTACTTTGCTCAGCTCCTCCCTTAGGCCCACTTCCCTGAGACAGCACCTTTGTCCCCGCACAGGCGTGTATACCATCTGTGCCAGTCCAGGGCTGCTGTAACTCAGTACCGTAAACAGCGGGAATGTATTGTCTGCCCTCTGGAGGCTGGGAGTCCAAGATCGGGTATCAGCAGGGTAGGCTCCCTTAGAAGTCCCAGGAAGCGTCCTCCTGCCTCTCCAGTTTCTGGTGTTGGCCATCAATCCTTGGGGTTCCTTGGCTCACCCCATGTCTCTGTCTTCCACTTCTTAGGAGGACTCATTCATAGTGGCCTAGAGCCCACTAGTGACCTCATTGTAATATCCTGGGCAAAGACCCCATTTCCAAATAAAGTCACATTCCCAGGTACCAGGCACTTGATCATGTCTTTTGAGGGGACACTATAAACCCATAACATCTGTGTTTCTCGGTTTATAAACATGTGACTCTGTTGTCTTCTTTTAAGATAATGAGGGTTCTCTTCCTTATTCAGCCATCTCTTCCCCCCAAGCCTCTTCCCTCCATTTGTGTCCCTAACTCAAAGGGCATTGCTTACACTCATGCAAAATCCTCACACCCTCATCTTATATTCTGCTGAACATAGAGAACCTCGTTAAATGACCAGTTAAAACATGAGAACATTAGCTCCTCCACCCTCCTGCCCGCCTCCCCCCAGCCTCTGTCAGCCAGGGCCAAGGTGGGTAACACCTGTGTTCCTTTTTTTCTTACCATAATGGTTAATTCTCTGTTCTTTATCCTCTGATGCAGAATCAATACTTGACTATAGCTTCTACGGAACTGGAACACCAATAGTATTTTCATCCTTTATTATTTTGACCCAAATGTATCGGGTTACCTTGCCTTTGCATGCTCTTTGGGTTTTAATTAAAATTCTTAATTCGGCTTGCAGAATGGCAATATAATTTCTGTTTGTATAGTACCTTAGAATCTACATTTCCTTTGATTTTAGATGGAAGCCTACTTTCCTATCTCAGAATTTGGGAATTCCATTTATTAGTACATCTTGAAATTCTCTTGAATTACATATTGAAATGATGCGTTGTGTCCTATAAAACATTTGATCACGTGGATCTCTGCTCTTTAGGAGTTTTTAGCATAAGGTCACTGAGGTAGTACTGACCAGACTTTTGGGTTTCAAAACTCTTTGTTTCCTTTTTCCTTTTTCTATGCAGAAATACTTTTTATTTCTTATGGCTTTTATCGGTGCATTATGATCGTACATATTCATATTTCATTGTGACATATTTATGCATGCACATGATGTAATTTGATCAATCTCATTCCCTAGTACCTCTCCTTTCCCTTGCCTCCTCCTTCCCCCTGATCTATTTTCTCTACTCCACTGGTCTCTCCTTTCTATCATTGCTTTTTTAGTTGGTGCATTATAATTACATATAAAAGTGGGATTCACAATAAATGGGATGGAATCAAACTAAAAAGCTTCTTCTCAGCAAAGTAAACAATAACATGAAGAGAGAGCCTATAGAATGGGAGAAAATCTTTGCCACCTGCACTTCAGATAGAGCATTAATCTCCAGAATACATAAAGAACTCAAAAAACTTAACATAAAAAAACCTCCCGAAACCAAATAACCCAATTAACAAACAGGCTAAGGAACTGAACAGACACTTCACAGAAGAAGAAATAGAATCCATCAACAAATATATGAAAAAAGGTTCAACATCTCTAGCAATTAAAGAGATGCCAATCAAAACTACTCTAATATTTCATCTCACTCCAGTCAGAATGGCAATTATCAAGAATACAAGCAACAATAAATGTTGGCAAGGATGTGGGGGAAAAGGTACACTCCTACATTGCTGGTGGGACTGCAATTGGTGTAATGACTATGGAAAGCAGTCCAGAGATTCCTCAGAAAACTTGGAATGGAACAACCATTTGACCATTCCTCAGCTTATACTCAAAGGAGTTAAAATCAGCAAAATGCAGTGATGCAGCCACATCAATGTTTATAGCAGCTCAATTAACAATAGCTAAACTATGGAACCAACCTTGGCTCCCTTCAATAGATGAATGGATAAAGAAATTATGGTAAATGTACACAATGGAATTTTACTCAGCCATAAAGAAGAATGAAATGATGGCATTTGCTGGTAAATGGATGGAGCTGGAAAATATTATGCTAAGTAAAATAAGCCAACCCCAAAGAACAAAAGGCCGAATATTTTCTCTGATATGCGGATGCTAATTCACAATGTTGGGAGTTGGGAAGACTAGAGGTACTTTGGATTAGATAGAGGGGAGTGAAATGAGGGGAGGGAGTATGGGGTAGGAAGGATAACAGAATGAACTGGACATGATTACCCTCTGTGCATGTATGTACATCCAGAAGAATGAGAAGTTATACTCCATTTACGTATGATGTGTCAAAATGCATTCCACTGTCATGTCTAACTAGTTAGAACAAAAAAAAAGTGGGACTCACATATGGAAGTCAGAGAAATATAAAAGAAATTGAGTGAAACTAGAAGGGAGACCAAAAGAGGAGAGGAAGGGGATCACCAGGGAGGGAAGAGGGATGGGAGGGGGAATATTGGAGAATAAAATTGACCAAATTCTGCTTCTTCCACCCATTTTCTAACTCTAACGACCAATGCAGAGAGGCTAATTTCTTATTTTGCCAAATCGGAATGTTAATAAATCAGATATATATATATATATATATATATATATATATATATATATATATTTTACTCCTACTGGTAAAATAATATTTAACACAAAATAATGGCAATGACAAAATATTGGAATAAGCTACATGATTTTAAAATAGGATGAATTAAACCTTGAAAAAAACCTGCTTTCCTTATTTTTTCCCACTTGGCGTGAACTGACGAAAACAGTCTAGAAAGAGGATCAGCCTTGGTTGGCAGATATGTATTTGATTTTAATAGATGGAGTACATGACTGTTGATACCCCCACCTGTTCTATGTACAATTAAGTTGATTCCTTAGGACCTGGTTTGGAAGACTGAGACAAGGGTAGGCTGATTTGGGTTGATTCACACTATTTTTGTGACCTCAAACTCCTAAGTAGACCTGGTATCCTTAACTGTATACCCTTAGTGCTGGCCAGCTGAGCCATCTCATAAATGTGTGGTGTTGGGCATGAATCTAAGTGGATACCCACGGAGCTGTCACCTTTACAGCAGAACCCTGAGTGAGTCATACTTTAACTCTGTGTTAATTTCTCTTTTCCAAAATGTGGTCACCTGTCTGTGCATATGTTACCAAAGTCATTTTGTAACTTGAGTTAATAGGACTGGTAAAAAGTAAGCATCCAACCAAATACACGATAACAGCATTTTCAGTCCTCTCTAAACTGAAACAGAATGAGACCACTGATTGTATTTGTCCCATCAAATATATTTGATTAAGGAATCATCAGGTTAAGTTCCTTCTGTCCTTAAAGAACTTGTAGATTGAGACAACACCATTAGTGTTAGTATATTCACTTGCCACATTCAGTTAAATTTAGTTTTTAGAACATGAATGTTTTCAATGTGACATTTTGTGAAATCCCCTCAAATAAGAACAAAATTAATTTCCTTTTAAGGGTAGGGTCAGAAATGTGGGAGAGTGTGTGTGTGTGTGTGTGTGTGTGTGTGTGTGTGTGTAGCCAACCACTGAGGATGTATGGTGGCAGTATACAGCACCCTGCCCTTTCCTAGGGCCACATGCTGTGAAACATTCATTAGGTGATCTTCACAACACCTCTGAGAGGTAGGTAGACCTTGTGTTCCCATGGTTTTTTCACAGGGGAAACCCAGTCAACTGGTTCTTAAACAGTTAGGGTTAAGAAGTGAGTATCCCAAGCGTACCAAGCAACTAACTCAGTTGCAAAGAAAGAAAAGAAATCCAGGCTCTTTAAAGCACGTTGCCTTTCCTGGCTGGTAAATGGCACCTCTCCAAGTCCAAATCCTCAACTTTAGGATTTCACACAAGGGCATTTTGGTATTTGAAGACCTGAATGTTCAAATAAATCAGATGTGGTTTTACAAGTTAGAAGTACGGACAGTGTGTCCTGCAAGAGAAATGAGTTAAGATAACAGTTAAGCCCTGGGACACCGGCTGAGCCCGCTAGAGGAGGGAGGGGGCTTTGAAGTATCAAAGTTGGTCTGTTTATCAGGGATAATGCTTGTACTGAGCTGTCCACACTGTCACCCCATTTTATTGGTGACTAGTAACAGGTATTACAGAGAAGGTCTGGTTAAGAATTCATGGAACTGGAGGGGGTAGCAAGTGGTGTCCTGTACCTGTCTGGCTCCGGTGACTTAACTCGTTTGGACCTCAGCTATGCCATCAGTAAAGGGAGACAGTGATGCCAACTGCCAGGCCCTTCCCTTTGCATGTGTTTGTCTTCCAAAGGCCCTTGATGGGAATGGGGCTTGCAGTCAGAGGCTCTGTTAGGTCGGTCCATGGTCCCAGCCAGCGGGTTCTGTACAATCCACAGGCCAGGTCTAGGGACAGGCCCACGTGTTGCAGGTTTGCATCCATGCTTTTCTAAGTTTCCTCTCTACCCACAGTCCATGCGACCTTTGGAAGGCCTCATGCTCTGGCTTTATGTTCTCCTCCGATGGTTTTGTGGAGATCCAGGGAGTGCACTCCCCGTTTGCTGGCAGGAGGGTGCCTTTGACCACCCACAAGAAGATCTCATCTTCATTTCAGTTGAAACCTAATCCTCAGAGTGAAGAGTGAGGGCAGCACTGCTACATCTGGTCTCTTTTTCATAATCCATATTTTGAATACATGTATTAATTTATCATACAAACATTTGGCACTTCAAATAACATTGGGCTATTAAAAACTGGCCTTGATAATCATGACCCCAATTAAGAAGCGCACTCTTCAAAGGGAGACCGGTGCCGCCTAAGCACGCTCTCGCTTTGGTACAGTCATGTTGCGCATGGCCATTGTTAAAAGCAGAAAAGCCACCAGGCAGGCATCCCTTTATCTCCCAAGCAAACATTCTCCGTAGCGGGGAGTTTGTTGTACATAAAAGGAAGCTTTCTCTGGTGCGGAAGCTTTCCAAACAAATTTCGACTCCTGAAAGTCAAGACCGAAGAAAGAATAATTTGAGCAAGCTTGCAGTGGGTGGGAGATAAACACTAACTTTATGTACATGTCAAGAACGTAAAAGACGCAGGTGGGAAGTGATCCTCCTCGATAAGAGAGGACTGCTTAGTGGACGGAAAGAAAGAAAGCACAGAGCTGTTTTTGGCACTGGAACTGTGCAAGTCCAGAATTTCTTTTCTTTTCTTTTTTTTTCTTTCTGGTTAACTACTCATAGCCACAAGTATGTATATTATTTCCTTCTTGCCCACAATTTACTGAGAATCATCTTTCTAATATACTGGGGAATCCCAAATAAAAATCTTGTTTTTCTAAAAACAGACAAGTCTTTTAACTCTAGCAATTAAATTATTCATATCCAGATCATAACAGAAATAAGCAAATTCCTAGAATAGCAGTCTCTCATGTCCATCTCAAGGAACACACCCCACCCCACCCCGTGTGTACTGTAAATGGCTTAGGGTGTTAGGGCCCGAGCTTTGTACTGATCACTGGTGTCTGCAAACGGGATTCTGAAACTTTGGAGGTCTCTCTGGTGACTGGGTTGTGCCATGTAGGTAGTGGTAGGATTACAGAATATTTTAACCCTTTCTGCATGTTGCAATATAGTCTTATGTTAGAAATGACTTCTAATTGCTCCGAATACGCTTCTTATCAGCCAGCTTCACAGTTGGTCAGGGTGGTATCGGCTGTTGGTATGGACTCAAGCCAACTTCCTGGATTCAAAACCCCAGCTCTGCCTCCTTCTACCCAAGGTCTTCTTCCTGGCTCCTTTTCCTCATTTGCAAAGTGTCAAGTAAACAACACCTTCCTCTTAGGGTCCTTGTGAGCTTTGAGGGAATGAATGTGAGCCAAGTGCTTAGAATGGCACCTGGTGCATAATAAATGCTGCATACGTGGGAGGTGCATAATGAGGAGACAAACCCACACTGTGTGCATCCTCGGGATACTTTTAGTTACCATTAAAATATGTTTTTGTTTTTAGAGTCAGTTTCTGTTGTCTGTGTGTTCACTTAAATCAGGTCTGAAACAGCAGATGCTCGGCAGCCATTCATTTTGCCCGTTCTTCCTCCTGCCTTTCTGCCTGCTGCCTCTTATAACCCTGATCCAGATCTGATGCATTTATCTGTGCACCATTATCCTGGGCGGAACTGGTGCAGGACAGACCCTAACACATTGGCTTGAATACGGAGGAAGTAAAAAATGCTATTTTTTTTAATAAGCGCACCCCCCTAAGACATGAGGGCATATGCAGAAAGTGAGTAAATTATTTTTAAGGGAGTTTGGAATGTTAATAAGAAAAGAAAGTGCTGACTTTCAATTTGCTTTCAATTAACTTAAAGCAAATCTTCTGCCAGATAAGCCATGACATAAATATGCAAGATTCAACAAGTTCTGTTTCTTTGTAAATATTCACCCCTTCATCATTTCTAATACTCTTAGTGAATAAAAATCTCATTGATTTCTTTTTTTTCTTTTAAGATAGCAAGAAGATTAGCATTTTATGTTTGAGGAGCAAAAGATCAGTAGAGACATAAAGACACGAAGTCTTGTAACTTGTTTTGTTTTTATTTTCTAGATGGTAAATCTAATGCTAAAGTTCATTACTTACGACTGACTGAAAATTGTGCCTTGACAGTCAAATAAAAAATACCTTTCTTAAAACTTTTTTCCCCATAAGCTTATACAGTTAGCATTGTCTTTTAAATATTAAAATTAAAAATCTCCCCCTCCACCAATATTGAGACTTCATGGTATCCATAAGCCTGGATATTCCATGTTATTTACTGTAATGAGCAACATAAATTCTTCCTTGCCAATATTTTACTTATTTTGATTATTTGTAGATTTTTTAAAATTACCATTATTATTTGCTCATTGGCTTTTTGTTGTTGTTTTAAATACTTTGCTTGGACTTTTGGACCATAGGTTTGCATTAGAAATTTCCCAAAAAACAGTAATTTCATAAATAGTATTCAAAATACCTAAAAAGTAAAGAGGTTTGAATTTCAAGTGAGCTTGATTATGGAAGGATAGAGATAAAAAAAAAGAATATTCAATTACCAATTATCCCTGCAGAAAGTTCCCATTCCCCATGAGGACCATGGCACTTTGGAATAGTACATTTTGTGGATGAAATGAAAATCTCCTGCCCCTACGACCACTTCCACCAACAGCACCCTACTCCCTGGGCTTCTGCCCATTCATGATTTCATGAAAAATAGCCAAAATGTATTAACATTTTGCCCAATTGTTAACTTGTCATGCAAAATTTTGTAGACATACTATTTGTAATGTTCAGCCATACCATAACTTAGTTCTTATTACTTTTTTAACGTGATTCATTTTTCATGAGTGGTGAAAATTCATCCTCTCCCCCACATCCACAAATGAGAGAATATTTTGATCTTCCTTGTGGTAGTGATAATGCAGCGCCACCAAAGTTCAGATATGCAAATTCCTGATTTAATATCTAGTTCAGCATGATTTGATCAAGAGCTGCTTTGTTGAGCAGGAGTATGATAGGCTAGCAGGAGTATCGGTTTTGGAGTCAAAGTGTTCTTGGTTCAGATCCTAGTGAGCTTACTTGTTTAGTGGGTGGTTTTGAGTTTCCTGGTCTGTAAAATACCTCCCCCACAGTGTTGTTGAAGAGCTGAGTGGCAGATGTGTGTACAAGTGTTGGGTGTTTGCTGGGGACTTCGTAAGCGTTGGCTTCCCTTTCTTCTCCTCTGGAGGCCACTGCTGTAACCCCTGTCCACAGAGGGGACAGGAGGCAGAGAGGAGTCACTCAAAACCACTCTCGTCCTTAATGAGTCAAACACATTGTGTTGTGATATCATAGGCCAATCCCTTCACTATGGAGGACTCTGTTAATTCCTGTGTTAATTTGGGGGTTGACCTTTAATGTATGACTAAACAGTCACAAAAGATCACTTGAGCCCTGACCTTCTGGGAATCTATGATATTGTGAAGCCAAGGGTTCAAGAATAGGAGATGAACAATAGAGTGTTAGGTGGGTAGTACCAACCACAGTATGTGTGTGTGTGTGCATAATATAATACAACATAATATACATACTGTATTCTTAATATACATTCTTATATATATTCACAGCATATTCATATACGTATATATTCTTATATATATCTATTCCTTCATGAAGGAAGAATCTGCTGAACTTAGTGACAGATTAGATGTGATTAGACACAAATTAGAAACCCTTCTAAGGTGGCCTTCCCCAGGATGCCCTCTATAAAATACTAGTTCCTGGGAAGGATAGGAGGTGTTCATTGACAAGCGTTTCTGAAGACCACTGGGGAAGTGGCTTCTTTCTTGTGGCATCTGGCAGAATCCTTACTCTGCCCCTGTGCATCGTGATTCCCAAACTGAGGAACGTAGTAATAATTGTATGAAGCATTTCCAAAATCAATTTCATCTTGGAATCAGAGTTATTTTGTACCCAGGTAGCATCTTGCAGGCCCAGTGCTTCCCAGGAAAGACTTTGCAAGATGCCACCCTGCTGTTTGAAACCAGGAGTACGGTAGAGTACGGGTGTCATTGACCCCACTAGTGAATAGGCTGAGTCTCCACCACTGGCAGTGTCCCGGGGAGGCCAGAGGTGGATAAGATCTCATCTTTGCAGCAAGTCTTGCAACACACCCCAAGTGTGGCGTTGGCCTGCGGCTAAGAGCGAGCATGCTTTGGGGGCAGCGGGATCCTACCAGATGGTTGATTCAGAATCAGTGGAGACAATATCCTGAGAGAGCCAGCCCTGGTTTCTACCTTGGATGTGTTGAATTCCTGTCTCTCTGATAAAGCTCCGACAATTAGCATCCTGTTCACCTCAGAGAAGTTCTGTAGATGAAACACACCTGCAGTGCCCAACCTCGGGTGGCTGGCATTAAACTAGTGGGAAGTTTCTCTGGAGTACCCAGCCTTCCCACCTCCACGTCTACCCTTGGATTTAAAATCAAAATAGAACCTGAGGGAGGAGCCTGAGAGACGGAACTATGGGCACATAGTTTTTTATGAGGGAAGGGGTATCCCAGTGTTGGTTGAAAAAGATGGCACAGTCTGTATCTTTATTTCTTATTGATAAAAGGCAGACAGGAGGCCCGATGGCCTTTCCCCCGGCGGCTCTGCTCTGTGGGCTGCTTCACCACTGGATTTCCCTGCCTGTGGGGCCTTTGGAAACGTTTTGGCAGGTTGAGCAGTTATTTTGCTCATGTTGTGCGTAGCATTTCTCTGACCTTTTGCTATTTACTGAAACAGCCTGTTTTCTTTTAAGAGAAGCGTGAAGCGAAGGGGGGTCGCTCGGCACATGCTGACTGTGGTATCAGAAGACTAGCTTTTGGGGCGGCTTGGCTCCACGATACTTTTAAAGCCGAGGGGTCACTGGCCTCCTTGTTTCTTATTCTTGTGATTTTTAAAGGAGTCTTTGGGGGATTCTTTTTTCCCCCTCTCCTTGCTAAAGCAGATGCATGTGAGGTTAGTGATTTACTGGAAGCACCTCACCACATCTGAAAACACAACCCGCTGTGAGTTGTTTCATGACGTCCTGAAGTCTCACCTTTTTGAGCAGTGACATGACATGTGTCAAGGGGAGGAGAGCTTGACGCTAGACAGCTTGGTGACATGGTGACAGGGCAGTCCTCACACCTGACCTCTTAAAACCCTGTGGGCTGAGTCAATGGAGATAATGACAACATAGAAGATGGCCTTCCCGGGTCACACAGCCTGGCTGAGGGGCCTCTTTCTCCCTTGTTCTCTGCCTGTGTTCAGAGGACTCACCTCCCGGATGCTTTTCTTGCTCTTTTCTGGACGAAAGCCTCCACTCAGTACGGGCTGACTTAGAAGAGTAAAAGAAACATTCGGATTGGATTACATCCTTGAAGATGAAGGCCGTGCCTGTGGGTGTGTTTAGTTTGTTCCCCTCTCCTCATCCATCTCCTTACCCGTCTCAGACAGAAACCTTCGGCAGGAATCAGACCTTTGTGTCGGGAACCTATAGGACTTGAGTTGGGTGGATGGTGTTGAAGACACTGCTCAAATTTGTCATGTTCATTCTCTTAGCTAGACGTAAAATGGTCATCGCATACCCACACTAGTGTGGATGATGATTAATCAAGGCCGTGTGCGATTTAATAAAGATCTCTGTGTTTGAGGATTACCATATTCTCATAATGGGCCGTGACTCTGGAGATGTTTCATCCATCTCTTCAGTCAGTCAACAAATACCTTACTGTCCTCAGCTCTGGGGACACAGTCATGCACCAAAGAGACGAAACTTCTCAGGGTTTCACAGTGGAACACAGAGATACAGACAATAAGTAGTAAACCCCCAAATAAGGTCACGGTTTGTGCCAGAAAGGATGGTGTGGGGAGTGATGGGGGAGGGCGAAGACTGGTTTAGAGTCTGAACTAAGGAGTTGCTTTGGCCAGGGACTCGTAAGATGAGGAGCCAGCCGTGGAAATAGTGGTATAAAATTTATGGACACAGAAGGAAGAGCAAAGTCCTGGGCCACGTTGTATTCTCCTTTCTTCCCTCTTTCTTATCAAAGGACCTCATGTAGACGTTTGTCACTTAGGGATTACCCCTTACACCTTTAGGTCCTGGGCAACACCCATGAAACACAGAGAGGTACTGTCTTGATGGGATGCTGGTTCCAGAGCAGGACCTGGTGAGCCCAGGAGGAACCCTTCAGAAGCCTGGTTATCCCTCCCCACCCCATCTCCATGGCTGTCATGTTCAGAGGCCTGTGTTTTACAGATCAGAAGGTACGTTGACATCGTACCTTTCTTAGAGAAAGGCGATAGGAAACACTTAAAAATGCCACGTCTGCAGAAGAGAGGCCGCGAGGGCTTCAGAAACAATCAGGCCAGTTGGACAAGCGGTTGTCAATCACTTAAGTCCTCACAGAGCTTTCCCGATAACTTTTATCCTGTGATTTTAAAACAATTATAGACTCATAGGAAGCAACAAAAGGAGTGCAGGAAGGTCCACGCGTGCCCTTCCCCCAGCTTCCCCCGGGGGTAACACTTTGCCTAACTCGAGTGTATAGGGTCCCAGATGGAGTATGTGCATCACCCACACCAGGAAATAGAAATTCGTATCATCTCCAGGCCTACTTCAGATTTCACCGGTTTTGACACGTACTCAGTTGTGTGTGTGTGTGTGTGTGTGTGTGTGTGTGTGTGTGCACGTGTTGCTCACTGTCCAGGTTCCTGTGGTTCCTCTGCCGTCGGGTGGAGTATCCATCATTACCAAGAAACCCTCTTGTCTCATGGCACTTTGTGTTTGACAGACAGCAGCAGATGCTCTCCAGTTTTTAGTCTTCATCTTCTGGATGAATCTGTAGTGAGAGAGGTTGGACAAGACTCTGCGCTCTGTCGCTTGGTTCGGCTGACATAAACTGACATGCAGATGGAATTCCTGGGTCTGACTGACGAGAAGACCTCATGCGAGCCCAGAACACAGGATTGAATTAGTGACCTTGACCCCATCCTGGGAGCTCAGCAGTTGGTACCAGCAGCCAGGCCTCAGCAGTCTACCTCTAAGAGCCCCTTTCTGGTGCCACGTAACTTGAGGACTTAATCATTTCTATGGGGCATTTTCTACAGAGTTTCTAGAAGATGGCTGAGAAAACAAACACCAGTAAGGGGTTAACAGGTTACCTGAAGAGGGAGTGCATTCCTTGTAGAAAACAGAACAAATGATAGAAAAATACTCCTTTGTGTGCGGAGGCAAGGAACCTTTTGCACGTGCAAAAGTTCGCTGTGAGAACTTTAGGTGCAGGCTGAAATGGAAACACGCTATAAACAGATGGAGGGAGAGACAACAGATTTAAGGGAAAACATCTGTCTGCTGAATCTGACATCCAAAAGCTGCATCTGTGGCCTAGGATCAATCTTGTAACGCTTAAAAGAGGAATGCAAAGGGGCCCAAAACAGGCTCTGGAAGTTTCTTTCTTTCCTCGAGATTTTTCTGGTTGCTCTGCTCAGAATGCCACAGGGGCTGATGAAATGAACTCTTGTGGTCTCCTTTCTCAATGCTGAGTAGCATCCTTAGACGTTAACTTTAGAATGATAGATTGAAAAGACATTTTACCTGTATTTGTTCTAAGCACACCCCTCCGAGGGGCCCATATATTTTGCCAAATGAAATCACGGAAGATCTTGGGTTGGACTTAAAGAATTTTGCATTTCAAATAGAAGTGTTCAGTAGTAACGAAGTTGGAAGCCAGAAGAAAGGAGTATATAATGTTCTCCTGAAGCCTCAGAGGAGGGGAAGAGCATCTGTCTCAGTGCTGGCTGAGTTGGTCACAGTCATCCCTAGATGTACCCACTATATTTTCTCTTCATGTCATTTGTCTGCATCCTGTAGACACAGCCTAAGAGGCTAGGTTGAAAGGAATTTGAGGTCAACTGTTCTCCATGGACAGGTCAGTCCTGAATTTCTCTGAGGGAAAGAAAAAGAGGGTGATGCATGGTCACCCCTGCCCCCGGACGTCAACCTTCCTCCTCTAGCCTTCACAGTGGGATGCCGATAAAGGTATCATTCATTCTTGGGGACTTTTCCCTTGAAGAACTTAAGCGACCCAATCCATGTTACCTGAAGATTGTCATAACTGGAATGTGAGGGTTTGTCCTAGATGACCGTAAGTAACCTTTTGGGGAATTTCACAATATCCCATATCCTCTTAGCTCCCTTTCACTGCCTTCTCTGCATCTGGTCCCTCTTTTAAATCGTGTCTTGATTTTGATATAAAATCTTATACTGAACAAAAGATTCCCATGTGCCATTGCCATACGTGTTTGAGGCAATTTTAAATTTAACTGATATGAAACGAGCTTGTATAAACGATGGCACTTGAGTGCTGTGGCTGATTTGGGGGCAGAATGGCTGCATTTTGAGCAGGGTGGGGTAGACGGCCTAATGAGGGCTCACTGGTAATGTGGCAAGACTGGAGGATAGGAAACGCAGCAGAGAGGGACCAAGGACCAGCTGGCACTGGAGTGTTGGGGCAAAGGAACAGAGGACGAGGGCTGTCTCGTCGGGCCAGGGTGGCAGGCGGTGACGTGGAGTTTCTATCAGATTCTCATTGCTGCTCTTCGTTGCTGTTTGTCCCGCTATTGAGATTCCGTCATGTGCATTGTGGCTGGTGCTTTCCAGAAATCATCCAGCAAAGGAGTGTCTTCTGCATTAGTAACCTCGGGAAGAGGGTTAACAGGAAAATCCTAGAGCAGATGGTCTGGTAGAGAGTGGGACCTTTCCTTCCCTCTTTCCAAGGGAGTGTCAAATGCAGGGTGATGCTGCTGATGACGCAGTTCCACTGAGATCTCATCAGACCTGGTTATCTCGATGGTGGTGAGGGTGCAAATGGTAAGATTCCCACCCTTATTTCTTGGGATAAGGATCATTCCTTTGGCATACAGTATACGAGGAACCATGAAATATTCTTGGTAGACCAGCTCTTTTCCTGTTCTTTGTTTCTTAGTGGCCTCATTACTACAGAGTTTCAAAATCACACTTTACAATACGTATT
Source organism: Urocitellus parryii (assembly GCF_045843805.1). Lineage (NCBI taxonomy): Eukaryota > Metazoa > Chordata > Mammalia > Rodentia > Sciuridae > Urocitellus > Urocitellus parryii. The sequence continues at coordinate 13,008,997 of NC_135543.1, forward strand.
TTTTGCACTTTACCTAATTATTGAAAAACATAGATGCCATGTGAAAATTTAATATGCTGAGATTATGGCAAGATAAATATCATGGGCCAGAGGTCAGAAAATGATGGTCGAAAGAGGATTGGAAGTTTGAAGCCAGCCTCAGCAGCTTAGTGAGAGCCTATCTCAAAACAAAACATTTTAAGGGTCGGGGATGAAGCTCAGTGGTAGAGCATCCCTGGGTTCAATCCCTAATACTGCAGAAATGAATAATCGATTTGACTTAATTTAAAAAACAATGTCCCATAGATCCAGTCTTGCTCTCCTCTTGTTTTTTTTTTGGGGGGGGGGTGGGGAAGAGTGCTGGGGATTGAACCCAGGGCCTTATGCATGAGAGCCAGGTATTCTACCAATTGAGCTATATCCCCAGCCCCTCACCCCTTGTTTTTGTAAATAAAGTTTAATTGGAACATAGCCATGCCTATTGGTTTATGTACTGTCTATGTCTGCTTTCTGACTACAACAGCAGAGCTGAGTAATTATGATAGAGATAATATTGCTAAAAAAGAATATTTTCTACTTGGTCCTTTGCTGAGAAAAAAACGCCAACTCCTGATACATTGTCATGATAATCATTCATTCATCTGTTCATTACTTTAGTGGCACCAGCTCTGTTAATGATGCTGGGGAACATAAAGACGAATCCAGCAGTCTCTCTCATGCACAAGGATGTAGGGACCCAGGTCGGCAGCCCTGTGACCAGGCAGAGTGCAGCACACGTGACAGACGAGAAATAACGAAAAGGCTGCGAGGGCCCCTGGCAAGGGGAAGGAATTAGAATATGCCCAAGGATGCTGTTTCCCTAACTGCAGCTCACAGGAACTTCATGAGGAACAAGAGTCACTTCCTTCATGGAATTTTATAAATTGTAGGATCCAAAAGGTGGAAATGATTGAGGATATTACTGTGTGTCCAAATGTCTTTATCTGGATGGATGCTTCCTCTGTAACTATGGGGATAATCATATTTATAGAAAATGTTGCAAGAGTTGAAGGAAGCTTCCTTCTTCAGGGTGGGAAAATAGAGGGAATTCCTTTTCTTTTCCACTGATTGTTCATGCAACAAATAATAAATGCCATGGTTTCCCCAAAAGAGGTAAGACCCTATCTTGTGGGATAAGTCCTCAAATATCAAAGGGGTTAAAAAACAAGATAAGATTATAGAACCCCTACTGTGAAACAGCATGACAGTTACATCTCCTTCTTCTCCAGAATGCCATGTGTGTAAGTGTGACCTGAGCTCTTGGCAAATTCTGTTGGCCTGTTGAAACCCTTGACGGGTGCAGCCCCTACCCTGGGGAGATTCCATGCAGGAAGCCTGCTCAGTTCTTCCCGCTGTAATGAATGTCTGTCTCAGGGTTTCATGCCTTGTATGGTTTTTGTATCACCAATAGTTAATCATTTTGTGTTTTTCAAATATCTATTGAATTAACTTGAATTGGATACAGAGACGCCATGCCTCCAAAAAAATCTAGGTGGCTGATTTGGTAAAGGATTCTAGAATTTCAGGTTAATTTAAGAGTGAAATGAGTTGCGTTCTATTTCCAGCAGGGTATCAAGATTGTTGGCCAAATTCCAACCACTTATTCTTTATATTTTATACCCATAACGGTACAAAAGGGACTGCAGTGTAGGTGGGTCTTAGAATGCAATCTTATGAGGTTTTGCCCGCAGAAGCATAATATTTTGACTGATAAAGTGAGCCTATTTGGTGAGAAAGCTACTGAAAGAAAATATCAGGCCTTCATTTGGGTAATTTAAATGTTTTAGAAAGAGCCGAGCCCAAATATTTCACGTTTCCTCCCTCATGAGTCGGAGAGCCCCTACAGTGGGCCATCTGGCCGTGTCTACAGGGGGCCCTGGTCTCCCCTTACCAGGAAGAACATACCAGCCTGACTCCAGTGCTGTTGGGT